>NC_133340.1:20474392-21074392 GCF_030506205.2 Paramisgurnus dabryanus | reverse complement strand
CCTCCCTCCCACAATGCCACTGAGAGACCATAAACAAATTAAATATGAAAAAGGAATTTAAAGTCACATGAGGTTTAAGTATTTTGTCCTGCTATTGTTATACCCATATATGAAAGAAAACTGCCCCAGTATTTAACAAACAGGTCTTGACGTTTCTTCAAACAAAATGTTATTTTTTCAAGAGGTACATATGATGATACTTCTGTAGTCCACATAGAAGTAGTAGGTGGTTTAGAGTCCTTCCACCTCAATGTTATGCATTTTATTGCTGCTAAAAGAGCTAGTCTAACAAACCTCAGATTTATCCCCTTGTGTTCATCCAGTAATGAAGTGTCCCCCAATAGGGTAAGCCTGGGCTCCCTGGGAATATTAGTACCGACAACTGTGCCAATGATCTCTAAGACTCCTTCCCAGTATACCTCTAGGTCAGGGCAAGACCACAACATGTGTAAAAGTGTCCCTCTCTGCACTTTACATCTGGGACATAGCTCCGAGTAGGTACTTTTAAAGGTGTGTAGTCTTACTGGGGTATAGTAGACTCTGTGTATTACATTAAATTGGATGAGTTTATGCCGGCTATTGATAGATAAAGTCTGAGCTTTCTCACATATGATTTCCCATTCATTATCATTGAATGAGCACTCCAAGTCCTTCTCCCATTTAGATTTAGCATTGCAAAGATCACCAGCCATCGAATGGGATAGCTTGCTATAGATAAATGATACGAGACCCTTAGGGTTGCTTTTACCAGATAAAATGTCCTCCAGGGGGGAGAGGGGGAGATTGGATAAGCGACCACCTTGCTGAGTTTGAATATAGTGTCTAACTTGTAGATATTTGAAGAAAAATTTTGAAGGGAGATACAATTTCTGTTGTAGCTGCTCGAAAGACATGAGTGTATCCCCCTCATAAAGTTTATCGAAAGTCTGAATACCGCGGCCATACCATTGTTTGGTTATGCCATCTTTAAGGACTGGGGGTAGGAAAAGATTATAATAAAATGCAGTGGATCTAAATAGAGTTTGTTTGCATTTCATCTTTTTCCTAAGGTCTGTACAAATGTTACAGGTACCAACGATCAGAGGATTAGAGGTCAATTTCTTTACGGATTTCAGAGGAATAAAAGGTGTTGCAGCAAGAGTTATACCCTGTACTTGTGTTTCCTCTAATTGTCGCCAGGCCGGAGGAGAGGCGCATTCTGATCTCCAAATCCAAATTGAGCGTAGCTGAGCTGCACAGTAATACAAATAAAAATTGGGTAACTTTAGTCCTCCATTCCGAAATGTCATAAATAATGAATTTAGCTTGACCCGTGGGACTTTTCCTTTCCATAGGAACCTCGAGATAATTCTATTAAGGTCCTTAAAAAAAAACTTTGGTAAAACAGGGGGCAGTGCTTGAAACAAATATAAAAACTTTGGTAATATAGTCATTTTGATAGAATTTACCCGGCCAATTAATGAAATAGGGAGAGATTTCCACCTATCTAAATCCCCTTCTACTCTTTTAAGTAAAGGAACATAGTTTAAGTTATATAACTGAGATAGATCTCTGGATATTTGTAGTCCTAGATATGTGAATTTATCCATATTCCAGGTGAAGGGGAAATTTCTAAGGGGTAATTGAGTAGCAGCTATATTAAGGGGCATGGAGACACTCTTATTTACATTAACTTTATAACCAGATATATTTCCATAATCTTGTAGTAGAGTCGTCAGTGCTGGTATAGAGGAGTTTACATTGATCAAATATAACATGATATCGTCTGCGTATAAAGAAATTACATGCCGAGATTGAAGGGTTGTAAAACCCCTAATGACATCATGCGAGCGGATTGCGATAGCTAAAGGCTCTATTGCTAGGGCAAATAAAAGGGGAGACAGTGGGCAACCCTGTCTCGTGCCCCGCTCCAAGGAAAATAGGGTTGAGATTTCACTATTTGTCTGAATGACTGCTGTTGGGTGATTATAAAGCATCTTAACCATATTAATAAATTTGGGACCAAAATTCATTTTTTGGAGGACTGAAAGCAGATATAGCCACTCGACTCGATCAAAGGCCTTTTCGGCGTCTAAAGAGACGGCAATAACAGGATAGGCCACCTGAGAGGCGGAAAAGATGACATTTAGAAGCCTGCGAACGTTGTCAAATAGGCATCGATTCTGAATAAATCCTGTCTGATCCATATGTACTAACTGTGAAATTACTTTTTCCAGTCTTAAGGCAATAATTTTGGCAAAAACCTTGTAGTCTGAGTTGAGTAGTGAAATTGGCCTATATGAGCCACACAAATAAGGGTCTTTACCAGGTTTAAGCAGGAGAGTTATCATAGCTTGTTCGAGGGAATCTGGTAAACGTTGAGACTCTATAGCCTGCACATACATGTCCTTTAGTGGCCTAATTAATTTGGGTATAAATGCTTTAAAAAAATCTACAGAGAAACCATCCATACCAGGCGACTTGCCAGCAGCTAGGCATGATATGGCCTCTTGTATTTCAACCTCAGTGATTTCCCCCTCTAAACAGTCCCTGGAAACTTCAGTAAGAGATGGTATATCTAAATTGTCCAGGAAGGTGTTTATTGTTACAGTATCCGTACCTTGGGAGGTATATAGCAATTTATAGAATTGCATAAATTCCTGATTAATAAGAATAGGGTCTCTTATAACAGTATTATCAACTCGACGTATTGCATTAATAGACCTCACTGCATCTTCTTTCCGTATTTGCCAGGCCAACAGTTTGCCAATTTTATCTCCTTGCTCATAATATCGCTGTTTGGACCTAAGGAGGGCACATTCTGCTTCTTTAGTGGACAGCATATCATATTCGAGCCGCAATGTATTTAGTTTCTGAAATAATCTTTCAATCTCATCAGGTGTTGTGTGCTGTGATATCAGGCGTTCTTCACTTCTTCTTTCTCTCCTGCTTTGTGTGGATGTTCATTGAAGCTGTGTTGCTCTTCATCTGTGTGACGAACCTATCACAGATCAGCTCCAGACAGAGGGTGGGGCTTAGGAGCAGATTCTTGATTGGATATATAATTCCTCTGGTTATAGTAGGCGTGTCTGCTGGTGTGTTTCCTGATGGTTATGGCAGTGAAAAGTAAGTTTGAAGATTTATATGTGTTATATGTGCAGACATTGGATCAAAATTACCCACACAATTAAAACATACTGATTATTTAATTCTTTACAAGACCTGGGGCCTCATTTATAAAATGCTGCGTAAAAACCATCCTACATTTGATCTTACGATCATTTAACAAAAATGCGTACGTGTGATTCATAAACCGAACGTACGCGCAGAAAACGCGCGTACCTCTTTCAAATCCATAAATCGCAAATGAACTTGAACTTGTGCGCGCAGCCGAGCAGTTTCAGATCTCCGCCTTTAAAAAATGCGTAATTAATGTCAGACATATAAAAGAGCGCGTGTCAATGTTTAAACCCAATTTCAAACAGCAAGAATGGCTTATATTTCCAAAAACCTGCAGCAATCAGACAAGCAAAAGTGCGTACGTCTGCTCAGACCCTGACGTGGCGCTAAGCACTTTTCCACGTCAAAGACAGTTTTTATAAATATGGACTTTGCCGTGGATTTTTGCCTACGCACACTTTACGATCAAATCTGTGCGTACGCACGCTTTATAAATGAGGCCCCTGAAGTTTTTATTGAAACATTAGTGTTTTTCTATAAACAGATGCTGGATTAAAGAGGAAAGACGCTTCATATGGAGTTTTCTGGGACCTGCTTGTTTTATTATTGCAGTATGTTTTAGTTTCAGACCATTGGACTTGTTAAAAAAAATAAAAAATAAAACTAATTTCTTAACTGTGTGTTTTTTTCTGCAGATAAACACGATTCTCTTCATCAGTATCATCATTAGTCTGAGAGCAACTCTCACAAAGCTGAACACTGAAGTTTCACGGACGAAACAAACCAAGTAAATATCATCTTGTTTGAAACATGTTCAAAAGAAAAACACATAAAACACTCTCTCTCTCTCTCTCTCTCTCTCTCTCTCTCTCTCTCTCTCTCTCTCTCTCTCTCTCTCTCTCTCTCTCTCTCTCTCTCCTCTCTCTCTCTCTCTCTCTCTCTCTCTCTCTCTCTCTCTCTCTCTCTCTCTCTCTCCAGGATTATGGTTTTTAAAACTCTGGCCCAGTTTGTAATTTTTGGTTGTTCCTGGATCCTTGGCCCATTCTCTGAAAACAAAAAGGTGGTTGAGATTATCTTCTTGATCTTAAACTCACAGCAAGGAACCTTCATCTTCCTGATCCACTGTGTCCTCAATAATGAGGTATGAATCTTCCTACAATCTTCTTCTACAACTACAACTTACTTGCACCTTCTGAAATCTCTTAATAATGTAACAGGTGTAAAGTGTCACAGTGTTTGCTCTTTATCTGCCCATGCCCATCTAATTAATCCTTTGCACCATCATCTCTTGGTCTTTCTGGTGTCTTTAAGTGCCTCATCTTAAGCCTGGGATACACTACACGATTTTTGCCTGTCCCAGACGAAAGATTGCCATTGTGAAACAATCATCGTAATTTATGTGACCCTTTGTCATGCCGTGAGAGAGGTTCAAAGACGGGCATTTCACCAGTCTTGTGACCAAAGATAGCATATGATAGTTTTCTGAGAGTTTTAGAAATTTAGCATGATCAGCGCACAGTGTGTTTGCTGCTACAACCTGTGAACTGGTATTTGTAGCGCATGCTGATGACCTTGCGTGTGTTGCAGCAGTCACAGTCTACGTTCAATGGAACGTTTAATAGTGTAATCATAGTACAGTCTACATCCTTGTCGTACCCAGATTTAAATGCTCCATTCCGCACAGTGTGATGAAGTCTTACAGGAGTACAAAAATCCTGCAGTTTATCCTAACCCTGAAGACCCTGTCCCGGGTCCAAAATATAAAAATAGGGTCACTTAATATAAAATATTCTTTTAATCTTTAATGGTCCGTCATGGACCCCAGTAACACATATGAGATACTGTTTGAAAGCTTAGAGTCTCTACTTTCTGCAGATATGCATCACTTTGAGATATCTTTTACTGTAAGAAAGTTATTTACACTTAATTTACACTATCACCCCCCCCATAAGTCGTGTACATTTACTATACTGTTCGGGACTCTATTATATCAGATTTCTGTATGAACATTTATTATAATTTTGAATTTGAGAAGGGAAATGAAACAGACTGGGGGGGGGGTTATTTACCATGTTTCCTCATTTTGCCGATGTTAAGTTCAGAGGTGGGTAATCCATGTGCCATGATTAAAAGTCCTCTCCAGTATTTTGTTCCAATCACCTGGATTTGCTAATTAGCACAGTTTTTCAGCAGGAGGTGACCTCCTGGCTCGCGAAGCCTTCAAGGAAGTGCTGCCTGAAAGGCACTCCACGCCCCCGAGCGTTTCAGCCAATCACAGCACTGGTGCTAGATATCGAGCCTTCCGGCAGCTTCTGGCAGTATGAGCTCACCATTGGTCCAGTGAGTAGCGCAGATATGGTAAGATAGGAATGTGACTGTATTTATATTCAGCTCGAATGTTTCGAATGTTTAAGAAACGTGTTTCCACGTTGTCGTGGTGCGACTTTCTTTTTCGTGCCAGTTTCGCGTATTGGTTACTCAATTGTTTTCCCAATTTTCTTACCATTGTAGCTTGGGATTGGGGTTAGAACAACTTTCTGTTACATAAATTGACATCCTAACCAAACTCTAACCCCAAGCAAAAACAGTTTAAAATTCTGACAAATAAAAATATAAACCAATGCTAAACATAACATCCGCATTTATGCCAAACCCAACTTTATCCTCGCATGAAAGCAATTTAAAAATCTGACAAAAACCACAAATCTAACCCCAATCCCAAGCAACAAGGATTTGAAAAAGTGAAAAACAATTGAGTAACCAATACGCGAAAACTGTCACAAAAAAGACAGTCGTGCCACGGACACGTGAAAATGCAGACATACGTCACTTAAAAGCTCGAAACATTCATCTTAACATATCTGCGGTACTCACCTGACCATTGGTGAGCTCAAACTGCCAGAAGCTGCCGGAAGGCTCGATATCTAGCACCAGTACTGTGATTGGCTGAAACGCTCGGGGGCGTGGGGTGCCTTTCAGGCAGCGCTTCCTTGAAGGCTTCGCGAGCCAGGAGCTCACCTCCTGCTTAAAAACTGTGCTAATTAGCAAATCCAGGTGATTGGAACAAAATACTGGAGAGGACTTTTACTCATGGCACATGGATTACCAACCTCTGGTTAAGTTCACTATAACATAATAGGAGGTTAGTGAAATCTATGTAATCTATGTAAAACAGCCCCTTTTGCTCTTCAACGCTTCCTTTTTAAGCTCTTAAAACAAAAACAAAAAAACACAACAAAGATCAACAATCAATTTGAATTTGACTTTGACTTGAATCAGATCTAAGTGTAAATACTTCTGTTTTCAAAGAGTTTGGATTCACTAACATTTAGTTTAGTGGTTGCTTTTTGGATTAGTTTGGATTATGGTTTCCAATTGCCAAGATAAACTAAACATTAAAATAATTATTGACCAATTAATAAATATGTGTGATTGACAAAAAGAGAAAAACATGCATAAATACATATTAAATACAAAATCTTACCACAGAGTACCACAGAATCAAATAAATCTGAATACATGCCACACAAAAAAAAATTATGCACGTTTTGTAAATCAGTAAAATGAGAGAACTTATCAGGGGTCAAAAAAGGAACTAAACATTTAAATGAGTAAAAGCAAAAAAGAAAAGAAGTTACATTTTCTCAACGGACTGATAATCAGATAACAGCTCTATAAATACTTGCTGGTGTTCAGCCGTGTCAGGTGAAGATCGTTATATGTATTGTAACGTACTTTAGGTAAGAATTATTTTTTCTCGCACTAAATGGCAGTGCTGGTTGCATAGTGCAGATTAAGGGGCGGTTTTATTATAATAAGATCCCCTTCTGACATCATAACGGGAGCTTAATTTCAATGGCCTAATTCTTCACGTGCTTGCAAAGAATGGTTTACCAAAACTAAAAGTTACTGAGTTTTTCTTTTTCACATTTTCTAGATTGACTTAGGACTGGGACCCAATTATAGCACTTAAACATGGAAAAGTCAGATTTTCATGATGTGTTCCCTTTAAATAGATGTGCTCACCATGCATCTTGTAGCGATGTCGCCATAGTGCTTTGTTTTTCTCACTTTTGTCCATCTCTTCCATTTGTTGATCAACCCTTTTGGTTTATCTTTTTGAGTGCTTTGTCTAGTTCATCTCTCTCTATCTCTTCACAAAAGAATACATTTATTAAATAATGTTAACTTGACTGAATACTTAATTTCCTGAAACACCACACATACACAAATTAATTTTGCTTCTCTCATTTCATTCCTGTTTAGGTCAGACAGCAGTATATAAAGTGGATGAGTGCTCTTTTTCCGAAGCCTTAAACCTAAAACCATCAAAGATGCCCCCAGAAATAACTAAGGACCAGACTGTTCGCATTCATAAGAACATACTGAAGATCCATTAGTAGATTTTTTTTTATTTATTATGATAAAAAACACTATAGCAGAATCAATGTTTTTTTTTTATATCTCATTTCTAATTTTTCTCATTCTTATTTGAAAATGTATGATCTCTTGATGTCCTATTGAATATTTAGAATAAGTCTTTTATCAGCTGTTTGTTTGGGGAGTTATATTTGTATTGCTTTTATATGTTTATGTATATTGTGTATGGTTACATATATTAGATTGCACATGTGAAAATTTTTTTGAGTACATTTACTATATTGTACAGGACTCAATTATATAAAATTTTTTATAATTTTGAATTTGAGAAGGGAAATGAAAGAGACTGGGGGGGGGGTTATTTACCATGTTTCCTCATAATGCCGATGTTAAGTTCACTATAACACAATAGGAGGTTAGTGAAATCTATGTAATCTATGTAAAACAGCCCCTCTTGCTCTTCAACGGTTCCTTTTTAAGCTCTTAAAAAAATACACAACAAACATTAACAATCAATTTGAATTTGACTAGAATCAGACCTAAGTGTAAATACTTCTGTTTTCAAAGAGTTTGAATTCACTGACATTCAGTTTAGTGGTTGCTTTTTGGATTATGGTTTCCAATTGCCAAGATAAACTAAACATTAAAATAATTCTTGACCAATTAATAAATATGTGTAATTATTGACCAAAAGGGAAAAACATGCATAAATACATATTAAATGCAAAATCAAAAATAAAACTGAGTACCACAGAATAAAATAAATCTGAATGCCACACAAAAAAATTATGCACGTTTTGTAAATCAGTAATATTAGAGAACTGATCAGATGTCAAAAAAGGAACTAAACATTTAAATGAGTAAAAGCAAAAAAGAAACATTTCCTCATCGGACTGATAATCAGATAACAGCTCTATAAATACTTGCTTGTGTTCAGTCGTGTCAGGTGAAGATCATTATATGTATTGTAACTTACTACAGGTAAGATCACCTTTACATTAATACTTAAGATAAAATTTTGGTTGTTGTTTTGATTTTGCTGTTTTGCTTGTGATATACATGAGTAGCTGTTTTTAATGATATTTGGTTATGAAAGTTTATATTTTTTCACCATAATTTTATAGTAATTACTTTGCAAAATGATTACCAGTATATTACTGTTTTTCTACAGTTTACTTGCCATAATTAATTTTTTATTTTCACTTTAAGCCTTTTAGCACCACAGCAAAAGAGTCAGTTTCAAAAAAATAAAGAAAAAAACTACTGCTGTTTACAAACAGAATCAATGAAAGAATAATGGACAAGAACAGAATAACTGACCTACAGTCAAACAGCCTTAATTGAATATTAACTCTTAAGAACAGATTAAATAATACATTAAATAAAAAAATGAAGGTTTCCAAAAAAAAAACGAAAACTAAACTACAACTATAATGTGGACCTGCCAAACGAACCTATCTAAATCAAATTTAGGAAAACATTACTTGCGTTTTTGTTTTTTAAATATTATTAAAACATAATCTCATTGCTACGGTTAGTTTATTAAGACAACCTGCCTTCTGCTGGCAAACCCTAAAATAACTGAAGGTGGCTTAATTATTTCAGTGTACTATACTCCCCGAAGCATTTAAACGTGGCTGAAAACGCCGATACTATTGGTATCAAGTAGGATGTGCTGATTCACTCTAAATTCTGCTGGGTTATTTTTAACCCAATGCTAGGTAATTATTAGACAGAACACATGTTGGGTTATAAATAAACCTATGCTGGGTTGTTTCAATGAAATGCTGGGTTGTTTCAACTAATGTTTGGGTTAACAACAACCCAGCATAGGTTTATTTTATTACCAAAAATGTATATTTATATTTGTATATATTTACCATGCAAATAACCCAACAGAATTTAGAGTGTTGGGCTAGTGTGGAATTTGTCCCGTCCTTCCTCCACTTTGATTGGCAGGACTAAATAAAAACAAACCTTATTTAAAAAAAAATCCTCTTATTCTCCTCTTATTTTCAACATTTCCAGATTTGGCAATGTGTATGTAAACTTTTGACCACCACAACCATGATATTACTAAAGATAGACTAAAACTTTATAGTATAGACTAAAACTATACTAAAACTTAATAAAAACTAAAAGTAAAAATCAAAACTATTTATGCACCACCAAGAAGAACTAAAACTAAACTGAAATAAAATAACACATTACAAAACTTAATAATAACTTAATAACTTAATTTTAAACTAATAACCCTGGTGCAAACATGATATTGATCATTTTTAACATTGATTTAATGGTTTTTGTCTTGTCCCTTGCTATCTGAGACAGCTCTAATGCAAAATGTATTTTTTTTTGTCTTTAGACCTCTACAACCTCTGAATATAACATTTACAACTGATCTATCAAAAATGCATCCACCCTTCTTAAATGGGTCATATTATCAGTTTTTCTAAGATGTAAAATAAATCTTTGGTGTCCCCATAGTACATATGTGAAGTTTAAGCTCAAAAGACTCCACAGATAATCTATTACAGCATGTTAAAATTGCCACTTTGTAGGCCTCAGCAAAAATGTGCCAATTTTGGGTGTGTCCTTTAAAATGCAAATGAGCTGATGAAATGCAAACACTGATCACCATAATGGTGGTTTGTTGAAATTCAATTGTGCTGTCAATTTTTTTCTCTCTCTTTCTCTCTGCAATAAATGGCAGTGCCGTGGTTGGATAGTGCAGATTAATGGGCAGTATTATTGTAAGAAGATTTGCTACCTATGACTAAACAGGCGAAATCTGAACAACCAAATTATTCATTTTTCACATGCTTTCAGAGAATGGTTTACCAAAACTAAGTTACAAAGTTGTTCTTTTTCACATTTTCTAGGTTGACAGAAGCACTGGGGACCCAATTATAGCACTTAAACATGGAAAAAATCAGATTTTCATGCTATGACCCCTTTAAGAGTATGTTTGTTTTCTTGTCATGACTTTTAAGAGTAGTTACATTTTGCAATTAATTCTAAAATATAGAACATACTGTACACAAAGATTTAGTTTGAGAACTGTTTGTGTAGATCAAGGCTGGGTTATAATTTTCATAATTTTATTTACTATGAAATATGAATGATCATTTCTATTTAAAAGCAGTGAGTAGATAAACCTTGTTTTAAATCCAATGCTGATATGTATTTTTTTTCTAATTGTTATTGCTAATTTTTGTATGATAAATATTGATATTAAACTCAAAATGTCAAAAAATATAGTTTAGAGTATAGACCTTTTGTTGCCTTAATTCATTAATATAGTTATTTATAAAAAGTATTCATTCATTTTGTTTGTGATTTATTAATTGTGTGTTTGTTTTTGATTTCAGATATTATTATGGCTTTATTGAGCATCATCTCTGTCATGCCATGTAAGTGTAAATCAGATGTGTTTCTTTGTCAATGTGTCAGCAGTCAGGGTTGGGCAAAGAAACATTTTAAAATAAAATACCAAATACCTTAGTTTTAAGTGTATTAAAAGAAACTACAAAATACGGCAGCTACAAAATGTATCAAAATAAACTACTGTATTTTTGTATTTTGAAAATACTTAAAATACATTTACAAGGGAGCATTAAATTTCTTCGCAAACCTTCCATTAGTTGGACTATTTGATCTATTGCTTCACCATTACATTGACTCGGATTGAGTCATGCAAAGATCTGACATATGCAACCAGTAACGAAGGGCCAACTTTGCAAAAATTTGTTTCTAACTAATTAATTATTTGATTGTTATCATAAATATAATAATATATTGTGTGTCAGCAGTGGGGAACCTTCAGGGCCTTCTACGCCTTCAGAGAAGGCCTAAAAAAATTAATAAAAAGATTTTTTATTATAATAATACAAATAAATAATATTAAATAAAAAGATGTTTTTACATTTTTAAATTTCTATTTAATTCAATTTAATACAATACATGTAATATATTTTCTGTCATCTATGTTCTAACGTAAAGCTTACTGTCAGGTTCATGTCACGAAAACATCTAATCCAATCAGAATCGTCTGTCTCTATTAAGGCCCGGTTATCTGGCTCATTCATTGGTTAGGACTTCATGAATCCCAGGGAAGGCCAAGCTATGTGTTTTGGTGTGGAGAGTGACGGGCAAATCGACCAATCACGTTTTGATTTCAAGTGGGCGGGTAAAAAACAAAACATTGTAAGCCTTCATGAAGTCCTAAGCATGCAACAAACTGGATGCGAGCAGCCGTTGAACACCAAAGACGAAGATCATAGACCGTTAATATTAATAAAGTCTAATGGCCCGAATCTCTGCGGTGAGAGTGGTTGAGGTAAATGGCGGAAAACGTGATTGACGTTGTGGTTAGCTAGGGCTGAGGTAAAAACGAAATTACTTAAGCGGGTACTCGTGTGAAGAGCACAGCTGGGAGAAGCGCGTGCAGAGGAGACTGTGCATATGACGCGAACATGAGAAAATAATAGGTTTAATTATACTTTTACTTCCTGACAGTTTCACTTGTTACGTGAGGATAGTAATGACTGACAGACGACGCCGAATTACATACAATATAATTTCCTAACTAAATCTGAGAGAATGCGAAAACATTCAAATATTTTTTACCTCGCTATACCCGATGGGCAGGGCAGAGATACATTTTGGTAGCCCGACAAGAATTCGCAATAGCCCCGGGAACTCGGGGCTCGGGCTAGCGATTTTGCGAGCCCTGGATATCTTATAACAACAGTTATAAGCCACAAGGAGGTGCACTGAGAACGCAGGGTGCTATATTTCCCCTTATGAAAAAGATTAACAAGGTATCCTACAGCTAAATATATATTTCCAAAAATAAAAAATAAATTAAAGAACATAATTTAAGCTTGTTAAATGCAAATTTACAGAGCCCCTGTCATTACAGAGCAGCAGAATCTGTATTTGTGTTTATCAGTTAGATTAAAGTAATTTTAAACTTTAAAACTGCATTTAAAGGCAGACAATGCCCATTCTGTAATTCAACTTTGCGTGCTCAGAATTTTTACACGTTCACTGTATGATTTAACAAAATACGAATAGCCTAGTATTATGGATGGAGAGGCATTTGCACTTCATTGCATATTTTGAAGGCCCAGCTGAAGTACCCACGGTGCGCCACTGTGTGTCAGGCAGTCCTTCATGCAATGGTATGCAAACCAAACTATTTAGCCTAGGCTAAACAAACACCAAAACTTAACATGAACTGTTAAAGATTATAGCAAATTGATGAAAAGCTGGCAGCCTGCACGTTTCTTACACAGGAAAATCCCCAGTGTTAAATTAACTCTACCAGTGTTAAATCAACACTATTTGGTGTTTATATAATCCACACCAAGATCGGTGTTAAAAAAGACTGGTGTTAAAAATATAACTCTGAATCAGTGTTAAAGTTAATGAGATAATGAAGTGATGATTAAGACATTAATGGTGAACACCTGCTGGTCATTCAAATCAATTACATTTTGGACATTTTCCTGTCTCTAAATTTTTATTTTGATGACTCGTTTTCTGGAGAAAATACTAAAATAATAAAGATAGACAAATTATTAAATGCAATAGATCAATACGGTTGGGTGTATGCCTCCAAAAGCTGCAATCTTTCACGTTTGCCTCTCTATCAGCATCTCTGTTTGAAAAATAAAATGATAACTTGCAGAATTATTTTCTAAATGGATAAGTTTAACTTCTAAACAGCTGTCAGAACAAAATACAAAAAAAGTGCTCAACTATTCCAGCATCCACACGCGTGATTTAGTAGACAAATCTTCTTTCTGACGTGATGTCTCACAAGTCAAATAGACATTTGCCACAAAATATATCATATTAAATCATAAGTTTGTGTTTGTTATGAGGTCATTTGAAGTCACCATTACTGTGATTAGTGTTTCCTTTAGTTAGGCATTTGTCCCTTGACTTTCACTGATCTAAATCTCCTCTTTTAGCAATAGCAACAATGTTTTAGTAAAACCACTTGTTCATTGCTTCATGTAGAGGGAAGCCCTTCCTGACCTTCTCAGGTTGTTTATTTTTATTATTTTCTACTCTACAAATTATTGAAACATTTGGTCACAAATTTATTATGAAGAAACAGACATATAAAAAGCTCTATGCAAATGACAGTGTATTGAATGAGACTGCTGTAACGCTTTAGTGTGTTTTTTGTTGTTGTTGTTTTTTGCTTAAGAGAGACTTCATGATTTCTGATACAAATCTCAACGATGGTGACAGTTAATGGTAAGAAAGTTGCTAAATTTTTGTCATGTTGCAATGCATGATGGGATTTATGAATGAGTTTTCTACAATCCTGGTTCCCAGCATGCATTGCGGCATGAAGCTTTGTTGTTAATTGTCACCATGATTGTGTTTTATAGGCTGATTGTTGATGTCTCAGTGTGTCTGTCTTGCACCACAGATTAGATTTGGGTAAACAATATTTAACTCGTCAGGGTATGTGGACTTTTACAGCACTGTTGGATTTCATGGGAGCTTCACAGGTTTGGCAGAACATAAATTAGACACTTACATTCAGTGATAATTTTTTTTTACAATATCATTGACTCCCAAGTTTTATACTAATTAACATAGTGTTAGTTATAGACTTCACTTCTCTCATCTTCCTCTGCTTTAACAGATGTGTTTGATAAACACACTGCCACAATTAGCAGAAGAAATCTAACACTAAATTTCAAGACCCAAGTACCCAACTAAAGGAAACACTAATCGGAGCAATGGTGACTTACTTTATTAACCAGATTAACAGCAGTTCTTTAGAAGTTAAACCTATCATCCATGTAACTCTGCAAGCAAGTTGTAATTTTAGTTTTCAAACAGAGATGATGTTAGTGTTCATTTAACTATGGTGATTTCATCTATTGCATTTAATAATTTGGCTTTCTTCCTCATTTTAGTATTACTTTCTCCAGAAAAAGAGTCAACAAAATAAAATTTTTAAGACAGGAACAATTCCAAAATTGAGTTGATTTGACACAAAATGACCAGCAGGTGTTCACTATTAATGACTCAATAACTTCATTATCTTATTAACTTTAACACTGATTTAGTGTTTTTTTTAACACCAATCTTGGTGTGGATTATATAAACACCGAGCAGTGTTAATTTAACACTGGGGATTTTACTGTGTACCTTGACAACCATCTTTCACATGGATCAATTTTCTGGTCTGGGACTGGGCAAAATTCTCAGTACGCACCGCATTTCTATGGTCATCATGTAGACTTCTTACAAAGTATTTTAGAGTATTTTAGAAACACAAAAATACAAAACACTAATGTATTTCGATATAAATACGAAGGCATTTTCATCGACCCCATCAAATTCACAGTAAAACTCCCAGGGCTCTATCTAACACCCGGCGCAATGCAGCGCACGTGCGACACAAGTGTGTTTTGCTAGTTTCGACCCGGTGCAATTATAATTTTCACGTTTAGAGCCACGTTGTTTAAATAGCAAATGCATTTGCGCCCATGTTTGCACCCATGGGTGTTCTGATCTAAAAACGAGGTATGTTCAGGCGCATTGTTGGCGCGTTGATATTTTGAGGCAACTAAATTAGACTACGCAATATGTTTTTTGTTATTTAAAGAGCGCGTTAGAAAAATTTGTTATATAAACGGGACGACAACGCAGGTTTTCTTATCACATATGAATGCTCAGCAGCACAAAAAACGCTTTTAAATATAAAAAGATTAAAGGATTGAAATGTAAAAGATTGTTATTGAGTCTCTTGGACATAAATGAGGACTAATTATGATACGTTAGAAGGTGCAACGAGCTGATTCACCTGCAGCCTGGTAAGTAAATAAATGCTTTGCTTTAAACAAATGCATCTGTCTTTAAATGTTTCTTTAAATGCTACCTCACAGATTTATTGACTCTGTACCTGTGGATATGGTGAGATGAAAAAATTTTTTAAGTAATGCTTAAAAAAAACTCTTTGCTTAAAAAAAGTGCTGAAACGTGTGAAGAGCCGTTTGTAAATTCTTTGTCTCCTGTTTGCTACAAATAAAGTATTTTTAGAGTACAAACCTTTTCTTACATACCTGTAAAAAGTTTTTTGATGATATTGGCTAGCCATACATTTAAAACAATTAAAAGCCTGCTTTTTTAATTGCATGACTAAAAGAAAATGGGTTTTAAAGGTTTTAATAAAAAAAAAATAACAATTTCAATACAAGTGAAAAACAACACAATTATTTAACATTAATCTTAAACTGGGGATCTTCTTCCTCCGCTTAGTTTTTCAGTTTACAAAGTCCGTCATCTAAATGGATTAGACATAGCGCCAGCGCAACAGGCTTTTAAAGGGGATGAGAGCTGAGACTCTCATTGGTTTATTGCACGTTACGCCCAAAATACTCCCATTACTCATTAAAAAAAATCCACACATGTGATATATAGTAGACCAATCTTCTTTCTGACGTGATGTAATCACATGTGAAATTGATATTCATCACAAAAACTATCACAATAAATCTCCAGTTTGTGTTTTAGATTCATTTGAAGTCACCATTATGGTGATTGGTGTTTCCTTTAGTTAGGAGATTGTCCCTTGACCTTCTCTGAGCTAGTGCACCACTTTTAGCAGTTCCATCAGTGTTTCAATAAAAGCAATTATTTGTTGCTTGATGTAGAAGAAATCCTATCATCTCATCTAAAATTGTTTGTTTAAGCAACTTATATACGAAATGTTAAGAGAAAGGTAAAGAACAAAGCACAAAAATGTATTCTCTATGCAAATGACACAGTTTTGAATAAGAGTGCTTTTGTGTTACAGTTTTTTTTTTTTTTTTTGGTTCAGAGAGACTTCATGACTTCTGATACAAATCTAAACAATGGTGACAGTAAATGTTAAGAAAGTTCCACAATTGTGTCATGTTGCAATGCATGATGGGAGTTATGAAAAAGTTTTCTAAAATCCTGGTACCCAGCATGCATTGCGGCATGAAGCTTTGTTGTTGATTGTCACCAGGGTTGAGTTACATTAGCTGATTGTTGATGTCTCAGGGTGTCCGACTGAAACCACAGATTTGATAAGTGTAAAAAATTAACTCTTAAGGGTATAGATTTACAGCACAGAAACACAACAGATTTGATAGAACATAAATTTTTTTTTTAGCTTGAGATCATTGAATCACTATACTTAACAACTAGTATGTCAACAGTTTAAGATCAATATCACCTCCCTCTGCTCTAACAGATGTGTTTTATAAACACAATGAACAAAAGGAGATTACCCCTAAAGTTCAAGACCCAAGTGCCCAACTAATGGAAACACTAATCGTGTTGATAGTGTGAGAAATGACAGTGTCAGAAATTCAGCATGATCAAGGCACAGAGTGTTTGCTGCTACGACCTGCGCGCCAATATTTGTTTACCACGAGCCCATGCTGGTGACATTGCGCAACATGTGACGCTGCCGCCGAAGCGTACAGTCTACATGCCTCTCGTACCCGATTTTAAACGAGCAATGTCGCACAGTGTGATAAGGTAATGATCTTATAGGAGGGCAAAAATCGTGCAGTGTATTCCGGGCATTAGAAATGTCAGCCAGAAAACGGCCCAATCTGAAAAACTGATGCTTATGACATCACAGGCATCTAACTGCCCCTGCATTTTAAAATAATTGGCTAAATTTTTTGAGTGGCAGCAAAGTCAGCCAATCAGTAATGAGATTGCAAGTTAAGCCAGTAGGGGGAGCCAAATAGGTGCAAAAACACTTGTTTAAAATCCCCCACCCTAATAGAGATATCTGAGAGAGGTTTTTAGGAAGCTTCTAAGGCATTACAGACCCCCCCAAAAAAATGTTTGTCTACATGTCACATCACAGAACAAGGATAAATACCCCGTTCAATCATTCTATGTCACTTTTAAGTTGATTTGACACGGAATGACCAGCAGGTGTTCACCATTAATGTCTTAATCATCACTTCATTATCTCATTAACTTTAACACTGATTTAGTGTTAATTTAACACTCTGTAGATTGGGACCATATAAACTCTGTACTGTGTTTTACTGTGTACAAATTACAAAATACTATTTTAAATTGCTCGCCAAAGCTTTTTCATATGGGTTAATATGGAATTAAAAACCTTTGACAACTGTCACCCTTTTGGCTTGCTTACTGGGAGACTGCTGACATCATCTTAACTTGAACTTTCTTTAATACATTATGTTAATATAGTTTTGAATTGGAGTATTACTTAATGCACTATTGAGATCAAAATAACAACAACAATAAAAAACAACTGATTGTTCATGTATATGTGGAATGTGAATCTACTAAATACTGCCATCCGCTATATGAGCTATGTTTTATTTGTACTGCGTATTGTTTTATGACGCAGATAGTTGACTGTAGTGATGGGAGAAACAACTTTTACATGTTTTCCTAAAACAATGTTTTCATTAAACAGATGAGCTCTCTGCTGATCCCTGCAACAACTACACTGTGCTGGATGATCCAAGAAGATCCATCAATTATAATTCTTTCAACCCCATGTGTGACAGAGATGTCAGTTGGGTCGGCTGGTATCGACTTTACCTTAATGGCCAGAGTGCTCAAATGCCAGAAACGTGTGTTAAAAAAAATATGTGTGGTACTGCATATCCACTTTGGCTTAGTGGTGGACACCCAAAACCTGAGGATGGAGTGGTCACCAGAGATGTTTGTGGTCACTATAATTATTACTGCTGCTTTTACCAGTCATTTCCCATTAGAGTCAAAGCCTGCACAGGTGGTTATTATGTCTATGAGTTTGTTACACCAACTAAATGCAGTATGGCATACTGTGCAGGTAATCATATTTGAATCAGATTATTTTTACATTTGTGATAACATGTTTGAGTCTCTATTTTTAACTTCTATTCATAAAATGTTTCAGATGTTAGCAGTGTTAACTCCATCACAACGATCAACTCTACTGGTAATGTAAAGTGTTGTGTTGTCTATAGCGATGTGAAATGCATAGAGGCAGCATAATGATAAAAAATATTCTGCGTAAAAAGTTATTTAGGATTAACTATATGGGTTTTCAGTTGACTATCATGCATGTTTTGTTACGTTCTTTATATAGTTATGCCTCTTAGTAATGGGATAAACAAGATTTTGCATTTTTCAGAAAACAATGTTTTTATTGAGCAGATAATCTCTTTGCAGATCCCTGCAAAAACTACACTGTGCTGAATGATTCAAGAAGATCCACCAACTATTATTCTTCCTCGCCCATGTGTGACACCTCTGTCAGTTGGGTCGGCTGGTATCGACTTTACCTCAATGGCCAGAGCACTCGAATGCCAGAAACATGTGTTGCAGTGAATAGATGTGGTACTGATATCCCACTGTGGTTAAGTGGTGGACACCCAAAACCTGAGGATGGAGTGGTCACCAGATATGTTTGTGGTCACTCATATAATTTCTGCTGCTATTATCAGTCAAATCCAATCAGAGTCAAAGCCTGCACAGGTGGTTATTATGTCTATGAGCTTGTTACACCAACTGTATGCAATATGGCATACTGTGCAGGTAATTGATTTAAATCTGTCCCCAAAAACCATATACTCATATCTCAACATTAATCTGTAGAACTGATAGGGGCACTGTGTTTTATTTTTTGTACCTGTAATTGTTGAATGAATCTTTCTTCAAAAAATTATACCTATTTTTATATACCTATAGATGATCTCTCTTCTGACCCGTGCTCTAACTACCTTGTGCTGGATGATCCAAGAAGATCCACCAGCTATCCTAACACCTCCGTCTTTGATGCCTCTGTCAGTTGGGTCGGCTGGTATCGGCTTTACCTTAATAACCAGAGTGCTCAAATGCCAGAAACATGTGTTGCAATGTATAGATGTGGTAATGAAATCCCACTGTGGCTAAGAGGTGGACACCCAAATCCTGAGGATGGAGTGGTCACAAGAGATGTTTGTGGTCACTCTGACAATTACTGCTGCTTTTTTCAGTCATATCCTATTAGAGTCAAAGCCTGCACAGGCGGTTATTATGTCTATGAGTTTGTTAGACCAACTTTATGGGATAGTGCATACTGTGCAGGTGATTATCGTATGTTTTTATTATTCTAATGTATAAGCTCTATTTAACAAACACCAAAACTTAACATGAACTTTTAAAAGTTATAGCAAATTACGCAAAAAATTGATGAAAAGCTGTCAGCCTGCACGTTTTTACTGTACCTTGACAATCATCTTTCACGTGGATCAATTTTCTGGGCTGGGGCTGGGCAAAATTCTCAGTACGCACCAATCAGAGACCGCATTTCTATGATGTCACCATGTAGACTTCTTACAAAGTATTTTACAGTATTTTAGAAACACAAAAATACAAAACACTAAAGTATTTCGATATAAATACCAAGGCATTTTCATAGACCCCAACAAATACAAATTACAAAATACTATTTTAAATTGCTCTCTAAAGCTACTTTTTCCTGTGGTTTATTATGGAATTAAAAACCTTTGACAACTGTCACCCTTTTGGCTTGCTGGGAGACTGCTGACATCATCTAAACTTAGGACTTTCTATAATACATTATGTTAATAGTAGTATCCCAGCTAACAGAAAAAAGTTCTAAGAACGTTCCCTGAAAGTTCCCAAGGTTCCCAAAAACGTTCTGCCAACGGAAACAGTGTCCAGTTTTCTTGACGTTCTAAGAACGTTTTTGTGTTGTCTCAACGTTAGAGGAATGTTACATTTTACCATTTTTAAACGTTATGACAATGTCATGTTTTAATGTTCACACCATGTTTAAAACAACAACTATTTATTAAATTGACTTGTTTGACTATTATGTAAATGATAGAGAAACATTGCATTTTATTATTTTATAAAACATTATTTCTGAATGTTTAGTAAATATATTGCTGTAGAAAACACAATTCACTTATTAGGCTTAGATGTTGATGTTTTGTTTAATTTTAAGTCACCATTATTGTGATTAGTGTTTGTTTTAGTTGGACTCTTGACTCTTGAGTTTTTGATTGCTTGTTTTTTCCCTGGTTGTGTTAATACACCACATTAGTTATGAACCTGTAAAGTTAATAGTGTAATTCTGTGGTAGTTGGTACATAATGGTAACGATCATCACCTAATTAATTTACTAATCAAAAGTGTATTTTCTGTCAATGATGTAAATGAGATCCAGCACTTTCACAGCAGTTTGTCATTAAGGAGTTTTAGAAACTTAACACAAAAAATATCTGCTGTGTAATTAGGACACACAAACCTCAAGAATCAGAGTATGAATCTCAACTATGGTGACAAAAAAAATTGCAAAAAAACATTACTTATCCATGCTGCAGTGCATGCTGGGAATCCTGAATGAGATTTGTAATTTGATGATACCCAGCATGCATTGCAGCATGAAGTTTTTCATTTAGTTGTCACCATGGTTGAGATTCATACTCATACAAGTCCCAATTATACAGCAGTTATTTTTTGTCCAAAGTTTCTAAAACTCCTTAATGACAAACTGCTGTGAAAGTGCTGGATCTCATTTACACTATTGACAGAAAATAAACTTTTGATTAGTAAATCAATTCAGTGATGATCTTTACCATTATGTACCAACTACCACAGAATTTCACTATTAACTTCACATGTTCATAACAAATGTGGTGTATTAACAAAAGTTAACACAACCAGGGAAGAAACTAGCAAGCAAAAAGTCAAGTGTCAAGAGTCCAACTAAAACAAACACTAATCACAATAATGGTGACTTAAAACTAAACAAAACATCAACATCTAAACCTAATAAGTGAATTGTGTTTTCTACAGCAATATATTTACTGAACATTCAGAAATAATGTTTTATAAAAAAAATAAATGCAATGTTTCTCTATCATTTACATAACAGTCAAACAAGTCAGCATAATAAACAGTTGTTGTTTTAAACATTGTGTGAACATTAAAACATGACATTGTCATAACGTTTAAAAATTGTAAAATGTAACATTCCTCTAACGTTGAGACAACACAAAAATGTTCTTAGAACGTTAAGAAAACTGGACACTTTTTCCGTTGGCAGAACGTTTTTGGGAACCTTGGGAACTTTCAGGAAACGTTCTTAGAACTTTTTTCTGTTAGCTGGGACATAGTTTTGAATTGGAGTATTACTTAATGCACTATTGAGATCAAAATAACAACAACAATTAAAAACAATTAATTGTGTATATGTGGAATGTGAATCTACTAAATACTGCCATCCCCTAGATGAGCTATGTTTTATTTGTACTGCGTATTGTTTTATGACGCAGATAGTTGACTGTAGTGATGGGAGAAACAACTTTTACATGTTTTCCTAAAACAATGTTTTCATTAAACAGATGAGCTCTCTGCTGATCCCTGCAACAACTACACTGTGCTGGATGATCCAAGAAGATCCATCAATTATAATTCTTTCAACCCCATGTGTGACAGAGATGTCAGTTGGGTCGGCTGGTATCGACTTTACCTTAATGGCCAGAGTGCTCAAATGCCAGAAACGTGTGTTGAAAAAAATATGTGTGGTACTGAATATCCACTTTGGCTTAGTGGTGGACACCCAAAACCTGAGGATGGAGTGGTCACCAGAGATGTTTGTGGTCACTATAATTATTACTGCTGCTTTTACCAGTCATTTCCCATTAGAGTCAAAGCCTGCACAGGTGGTTATTATGTCTATGAGTTTGTTACACCAACTAAATGCAGTATGGCATACTGTGCAGGTAATTATATTTCAATCTGATTATTTGTACATTTGGATAACATGTTTGAGCCTCTGTTTTTAACTTTTATTCATAAAATATTTCAGATGTTAGCAGTGTTAACTCCATCACAACGATCAACTCTACTGGTAATGTAAAGTGTTGTCTATAGCCATGTGAAAGGCTTAGAGGCAGTATAATGATAAAAAAACTATTCTGCATAGAAAGATAGTTATTTAGGATTAACTATATGGGTTTTCAGTTTACTATCATGCATGTTTTGTTACGTTCTTTAAATAGTTATGCCTCTTAGTAATGGGATAAACAAGATTTTGCATTTTTCAGAAAACAGTGTTTTTATTGAGCAGATAATCTCTTTGCAGATCCCTGCAAAAACTACACTGTGCTGAATGATTCAAGAAGATCCACCAACTATTATTCTTCCTCGCCCATGTGTGACACCTCTGTCAGTTGGAACGGCTGGTATCGACTTTACCTCAATGGCCAGAGCACTCGAATGCCAGAAACATGTGTTGCAGTGAATAGATGTGGTACTGATATCCCACTGTGGTTAAGTGGTGGACACCCAAAACCTGAGGATGGAGTGGTCACCAGACATGTTTGTGGTCACTCATATAATTTCTGCTGCTATTATCAGTCAAATCCCATTAGAGTCAAAGCCTGCACAGGTGGTTATTATGTCTATGAGCTTGTTACACCAACTGTATGCAATAGCGCATACTGTACAGGTAATTGATTTAAATCTGTTCCCAAAAACCATATACTCACATCTGAACATTAATCTGTAGTACTGATTAGATGCCATTTTTTATGAGTTAATTTTTATGTTATAAAGTAAAATCTGTGAAATATGTTAAAGTCAAACTGTTGAACACAGGCATCCACTAGGGGCACTGTGTTTTATTTTTTGTACCTGTAATTGTTGAATGAATCTTTCTTCAAAAAATTATACCTATTTTTATATACCTATAGATGATCTCTCTTCTGACCCGTGCTCTAACTACCTTGTGCTGGATGATCCAAGAAGATCCACCAGCTATCCTAACACCTCCGTCTTTGACGCCTCTGTCAGTTGGGTCGGCTGGTATCGGCTTTACCTTAATAACCAGAGTGCTCAAATGCCAGAAACATGTGTTGCAATGTATAGATGTGGTAATGAAATCCCACTGTGGTTAAGAGGTGGACACCCAAATCCTGAGGATGGAGTTGTCACAAGAGATGTTTGTGGTCACTCTGACAATTACTGCTGCTTTTTTCAGTCATATCCCATTAGAGTCAAAGCCTGCACAGGCGGTTATTATGTCTATGAGTTTGTTAGACCAACTTTATGGGATAGTGCATACTGTGCAGGTAATTATTGTATGTTTGCATGATTCTAATTTATAAGCTTTATTTGTGATGTCCATCTCTGTCATTAACTCAATTTAATTCTGAATCTTTCAGAAGTCAGCAACATAAACAAAACCACCCCAACTGGTAATGTAAAATGCTGTTAATTGGTTTATATGTTGAATTAATAGGAATACCGCCAGTCTTAACCAACATGCTAATTGCATAATGAAATGTATTTTTTTTATAAATATATACAAAACTGCTATCTTTTAAAAAAACTTTGATGTACTTGGTTTCTTATGATTTGTTACATGTGGCTACTGTGTTTATGAATTGTTTCAGGTTTAAATATAACACAGCTTACAAATCCCTCGGTAAGTTGCCAAAATGTACTGCCAGCTAAGAACTAGATATCAATTTTAATCTAAAGTGCAATGCAGATATAAAATATAATGTGCGCTTTATTTATTAAAGGGATAGTTCACCCAAAAATGAAAATTCTTACATCATTTACTCACTCTCATGTTACAAACCTGTATAAATTTCGTTGTTCTGATGAACAGGAAGGAAGATATTTTGAGAAATGTTTGTAACCAAACCATTCGTGGACCCCATTTACTTCCATAGTATTCTTTTTTCCTAATATGGAAGTGAATGGGGTCCAAAACGGTTTGGTTACAAACATTTCTCAAAATATATTCCTTCCTGTTCATCAGAACAACAAAATTTATACAGGTTTGTAACAACAAGATGGTGAGTAAATGATGACAGAATTTTCATTTTTGGGTGAACTATTCCTTTAAAGAGTAACTAAACCCCTGGTCAGATCCTGACTCCACCTACTGGCAATATTTGAAAATTGCAAGAAAAGTAGCAGACCCCAACGGAGATTAAGGGGATGAACTGAGCTCGTACTAAGGGTGTGGTGAGATTGAGCCTGCTTATAGGGTCGTACTGCTTACATCACACAGTACCGCAACATCCAACAGAAAAATTCAACTGCAGTAGCCACCGTTCAACCTGAAGAGGTCAGCACTCAGACGTTTTTACACCAGATATTGTAGCATTGAAACACTTTATTAGCCTGACTATGTCAGACTTTGTATTTCCGTTAAATTTCATTACGCTTCTGTACTAAGTCCGAGATATCTCCCATTCTAACCGTTTTCCTCCGGCTTTAAAACATATTGCCCAATCAACAAACAGAGGTCGGGCTGAGAGCCGTGATGTAGATGCTAAGCGCCGAATGTAAGGTTGTAGTTTACAGTGGACTTGGAGGCACAGAAAGCTATTCCCTCTGTTGTGGTGAACTTAAGCCCGAACAAGAAGAGTGTTTGTTAAACATTTTGAATAGAGATGATGTTGTTGCCCAACTCCCGACAGGTTTTGGGAAAAGTTTAATTTATCAACTACCGATCGTCAGCGAGAAACTGTGTGCAGCATAGCTTGGCGTGCACAATGATTGAAAAATCATGGAGGGGAATTTCATTGTTGACAGTTCATGGTGGAGGACGCGTGGGCAAACATTCTTTGGTGACGTTCATGATTAACCAGAAAAAAGGTAGGAAGATTTAATTTACATATGGTTAGGGCTGTCTGGTGGAATAGTTTTTGAGTTTGGGAGGAGTTTATCCACTTAAACGTGAGTGGAAAGACACCGTAAGTACTGTGTTCAACTAGCTCTGGCCCGATTTACTTTACATAATCTGCAAAAGTCATGTTCACTTTGGTATTTCGCTCGATGGCTTTGTTTTCACACCATACGTGTGTTTTACAGTGGAAATTCGATGCGGCTGAGTCTTGGCTTACGTTTACACCAATGATTTTAAACTTCAGACAAGCCCCTCCCATGAGAAGGAAAACGATTGTCAATTATGCCCAGCCAGACCAAATGTCAAACAAGTTGGTTTAGGGTTTAGTTACTCTTTAACCTAATAAATTATACAAATGAATATTTTTGAAAACTATATATAGAGAATATTAACAAATGCAGCCTTCATGATACCACAACCAAACCGTTAGGATGATGTCATGCTAACTTTCGTGGCTGTAATTGAGAGATGTTTAATATTTATTGGGGAAAAAATGTGCTGAATTACCTTTAAAGCAAAGATGATGAATTATATCTCTACTGATAAAATGTCACACGTTTGATATTTTTTTTCAGGATGATCAGCAGATGGATCTGTTAAATGTGGTGTTTGTGATCGTGGGTCTGGTGTTTACTAGTTTGGCTCTGTTGACTTTTGCTTTCTGTCGATGGAAACCTGGAGTGAACAATGTAGCTCGAATCAACCTCTGCATCAGTCTGCTGTCTGCTCATCTTCTGTTCTTACTCACACAACAATTCATCAATCTCATAAAACCTTACAAGGTGAGAAGGTTAAACCATTTTTATCACAGTATAAAACATCCTTAGTTTAACTAAAAACATTCTTCTTCATTGCTTAAACTCTCTCTTTCTCTCTAGGAGTTGTGTGCTGTGATATCAGGCGTTCTTCACTTTTTCTTTCTCTCGTGCTTTGTGTGGATGTTCATTGAAGCTGTGTTGCTCTTCATCTGTGTGAAGAACCTATCACAGATCAGCTCCAGATGGAGGGCTGTGCTTAGCAGTAGATTCTTGATTGTGATTGGATATGTGATTCCTTTCATTATAGTAAGGGTGTCTGTTGGACTGGTTCCTGAAGGCTATGGCAGTGAACAGTATGTTGGAAGATTTACATTATACGTTTGTCATATGAGCAGACACCTGTATTAAAATGACATATACAATTAAAATATTCAGTATCTGGCATTCTGTTCATTTTCCCTGTACTATTTCAATAGTATTTCTGAATATTTCATTGAGTGTTTTTCTGTAAACAGATGCTGGATAAAAGTGGAGAGAGGCTTCATCTGGAGTTTTCTGGGACCTGTTTGCTTCATTCTTGCAGTATGTTTTGGTGTTAGTTGATTTTCACATAGTTTTTCAATCAAATAAATTGACATATGACTTTTTTTGCAGATAAACACGATTCTCTTCATCAGTATCATCGTCAGTCTGAACTTAACTCTCAGAAAGCTCAAAACTGAAGTTTCACAGATGAAACAAAACAAGTAAATATAATTTTTAAGACAGAAACACATATGGACAGTTTAGAAACACGTGAATAATTGTTCTTTCTCTCTGCAGGATTATGTTTTTTAAAACTCTGGCTCAGTTTGTGATTTTTGGTTGTCCTTGGATTCTGGGTCCCTTCATTGACAGCAGAGTGGTGAAGATTCTCTTCCTGATCCTGAACTCACAGCAAGGAACCTTCATCTTTCTGGTCTACTGTGTTCTCAGTGATGAGGTGAATCATCATTTACTAAATTACATACTGCCATCATATCATACATGCAGTTCATTGAACTTTTAATACAGTATTAAGATGGATGCATTTGTTGTTCTCTCCTCACTTTAATGATCAGGTCAGACAGCAGTATGTGAAGTGGTTAAGAAATCTCTTTTCTGGACTCAAACCCAAAACCATCAAAAGTGGCTCCAACAACACTGCGGACTAGATCAAATTAATGACTTCATTCAGTTTTTAGATTTTATATAACAAACTCTCCTTAAATGTCAGCTGTCAGTACTTACAACTGTCAGTACTTCTTTCTGGGTGAATGTCATGTTTTGAATTTTAATGTTTTAAGAAATGCAAAATATAAGATATGTTGGTATTTTAACAAAGACAGATAAAATAGATTTTCTAGTCTTACACCTTATTCTAAAAATTATTTTCTCTTTCATATTAACTTTATTCTTATCGTCTGTTTGATGATGCTTTGTTTTATTTTGATGATTAATCATTAAATGGTTTAAAGACTGTTCAATATTGTAGCGTTGTTGTTGTTGTTGTTGAGTAGTTCCCAAATGTAAAGTAAAATGCTATGGGAATGTTCTCTAAACTATCACGCACAACCAAAAACAAACATTCTATTTTGTTAAAAATAAAGAGATATTACCAACAAGCAGAGTTGTATAGTACTTAAGTATTTGTACTTTCTGCATAAAAGTAAATTTCATTTAATCGTATTTTATTAGTGTTTTTCTTTGGAAAACATACATTCCAAAACACATTATTATAATTTTTACTCCACTACATTTCATAATTTCAAGTTTTTGTTTTATATTTAAGTACATTAAACATCTAGTAATTTTTTGTACTTAAGTAAAAAAAAAATCGTACTTTTACTCAAGAAAGTAGAAGTACACAATTTTTATGTAATTAGGCATTAAATCACTTTTAATATGCAATATATAATGAATACACAGTATGATTCTATGCTTTAGAATGTAGTTAAAAATTTTTAGTAAAGAAAAGTAAATTTTTTCCCAAGACAAGCACTCTGATAAAGCACAGATGCTTGGCAAATGTTACTAAAATACTTAAGAATTATACATCTCTGCCAACAAGTAAAACAAATTTAAAGGTGCAATTTGTAATATATTTGCAGTAAAATATCCAAAAGCCACTAGGCCAGTGTTATATATTTTGTCCAGCTGATTACTATCAATATCTCTAATATTTTCAACTACTTGTAAATCGTGATAAAATTGCCATTCTAAACAGTGACACGGGGCAGTGCAGTCTCCTGTCAATGACGTTAATATCCACGTGACCCTTTGTTACTGCCTTTACTGACATAAAAACCACATGACAACAGTGTCGTGGACAAATGCGGAAGTATGCGTTAGTGCCCGTCGGGTCATGCCCTTGTTTATGGATTAAGATTACTCTTTAACGTCTGCCGCTGGTTGTGTCAGCAAAGACAGCTCCCGTAAGCGTACGAGCGCTATTATATCGATCACAAGATTAGTGTGACCGTAATCAGTGCGTCTTCCCGCGTACGATATAATGCACATCAAGAGGTATTGTACTGCAATATAACATAACATAACACAAATGGTCATTTTCAGACACTTACTAATATAGTTTGGTAATTTTACATCATACAATTTACAATGATTTTTCACATAATCTATTAACAGTACAAATCTCATTGTGAGGTTAAGTTTGAACACTTAATTCTGTGCTGGGATAACACAGCATCCAATTTGGACTAATACTGTAACATCTAACAATTTCATTTTGAACATTACATATAACCTTAATAAATTAAAACGATGTCATCAAAAGCAACATTTATAAGACTTGATTACCTTATCTGTCAACGTGATTTCTCGTTCGCGTCTGATTGATGGCCAATCAGCGATTGAGTTAAAGACTACAAATCCCATAACTCCACACTGCTTCAGAGCATCATTAATCTATGTCATTTGTTATTATCATTGTTTTGCCGCCATCTAGTGGCGAATTCTACGTATTCCACCTTTAAGCAGCAGAAACGGATCAGATACAGGTGTGTTAAATAACCGAGACAGTTAAAATTGTAGTTCGTTCTTTAGCAAAATTACTTTAATAGAATGATCTTAGGATGTTAATTTAAAATATTTATTTAACTATAAACTTACAGAATTGTCCTTTAAATCTACAGCTACACTGGTCATGTTTTACAGTTTAGGAGTGCATCAATTCAGTTTAAAACAAGTTAAACTGTTTTTATCAGCATTTTTAAACTTGAAATGTTTTTTTTATGTGCTAATGACTGTAAACGTTTAAAACACATTTGTCATCTATCTTAAACTCACAAACATTTATTTTGTAATAAAATATACAATTAACACCTTAAAAAACAGTAATACAAAACCCCAATTTTACAATAGCAGCAAAAAAAGCACTGTCAGTAACTAAACAGCTGGAATATTCTGTGTAAATAGTGTTATCTATATTTCTATTTGTACAACAATACAGCTATCCAGTGGCTGTATAGTTATATTGCCATATTGCCACAGGAAAAATTTTGCTTTATAAACAAAATTAGACTGATTAAGACAAACAAGCTTATTTATATAAAAATAAGCCATCATCAGATAGACAGGTACGTCCTGCACATCAAAAAAAGACTTTAGCAATTTGTCAACATTAAATCACCAATGAGCACGCTCAAAATTGCTGGGTTATTTTTTCCAATATTTACCTGCATGACGGGTAAATATTGGACAGAACACACCGCTGGGTTGAAATTGACTCAATGCTTGGTTGTTTTAACCCAACTGCTGTGTTATTATAAACCATGGTTGCATAACAACAAGCAAACATTGGATATTTTTTTAACCCAGCATAGGGTTATTTTTAACCCAGCATGTGTTCTGTCCAATATTTGCCCAGCATGGGTTCAAATAAAAAAAAATATAGTGAGAGAACCAAATTTACAAAACAACCATGTTTTCTTTTAAACAAAAATGAAGCCCCGAGATTACCAGTTGAAACATTTTATTTGAAACAAAAAAAAACCCAACAAAAAAAAAACAAATTAAATTCTCACAGTGTTTGTGTGACCTCCTGCTCGAAATGATGATTCACATACAAATCAAGAGACTCAGATGAGGAAGAACCCAAGCAGTGTGCACACAGTATTAACTTAATAACTATAAATGATGTCATTTTGGGACCATCATTATAGAGTATCTGTTATTCACTTTTAAAGACATCAACCAGCTCCATTAGAACTCCCTTTGGGTGTCTTAGAAATACTTAACATTCAGGAAAAAAAACAACATTTATAATCTCAAGTGTAGTGCTCAAGGAACCTTGGCCAACAGGCCACAGCTGGAACATGTGTGGACTTTCTGCCGGTCCAGACCCAAAGGAAACTTGGGTTTACAATGTACACAGGCAAATCCAGCTATATTTTCATCAGATAGTCTTTCAATGGCAGTATGTTGCAAAATAATCATGCATTTCTTAGGTCAACCTAATTCAGGTGACCTCACATTTTAGCCATTAGTAACAGAAGAATTTCTAGTGGTGTTTTTATAAACAGAGCTCAAACACTCAGAGCTGGCAAAACACTTGCGATCGTGTCCTTGGCACTTTGACTCAGTCTTTCAGGGAACTTAACCTCGTATTCCACAATCAGGTGACCACGGCGATCTGGGGATTTTGGAAGGGGAAGACCTTCTCCGTTGACACGGTGTTTCATCCCAGGCCGAACAATGTCCTTAGTTGTTATGGGGACCTTGCGGCCATCTAATGTTGGAACGTTAACGGTGCAGCCACAGAGTGCCTAGGGAAGAATAGAGGAGATAACATGAAATAAATGAGAAACAAAAAGTGATGATGAACAGTAGGTGTTTGAAACAAATTTCAGGACTCTCTTTTACCTCTTTAAGTGTAATTTTTGCTGGGTAAATGATGTCTGATCCATCTCGCTTGTACACGGAATGTGGTTTATCCTTCACAACAAATACAATATCTGCAGGGATATTTGTTGGCGTCTCGTCGCCTTCTTTGGGGAAAGTAATCTTGGTTCCTTCTTTCCACCCCTTCTTTACTTCCACCGTAAGAATTTTGTCCTCAGAACGTGTCGTTCTTCCATCTGGGTTCAGGCGTGTGCGTGAGATCTTCATCTTCTTTGTGCAGCCAGTGAAGACTTCCTCAAGGCTCACCCTTAAGTCATGGGTCACCGGAGGGTCCTGCTTTTTCCCCAGTTTACCACCATGAGCATGCGTGTTAAAGGACCGAGGAAAACCGCCCATGCCACCCATCCCAAAACTAGCAAAAGGATCGTCTGTTTCCATGTCCTCACCCATGCCACCATTCCGGCCGAAAAAGTGCTCGAAAGGGTTTTGCCCTCCAAAAAATTCTGAGAACATTGCATGAGGATCACCTTGGAATGTGTAGGTGAAATTACCACCATTTCCTCCTCCACCTCCAGGGACACCTCCTTTGAGCCCTGTACATGAACAGAAAGAGTACACATTTTACATTTCACTAAGGTCTTTATACAAAAACATACATTTGGTTATTTACATGTTTTAACCATATTCATAAAAACAGTTGCAAGTTACCAGCACTTGCATAATACTAGTAAAAAATAAAACTAATATCAAATTTTTAATTAAAGTATTTTATTTACTTGATACTTTGCTATTTCAGGCCCTGACTGCACATTGATCAACTGCTTTGTTAAAATAATATGTATAAAATAATAATTTATTATTTATTTGTTAAATATTAAACCAATTCGTGATTCTTTCTGTTAGCATATGTCCTAAACAAAGGTAAACACAACACAAGCAATAATTTGAGGTGTTCACTGTGTAACTTCTATTCTTCCCACTGACAGCGAGCGGCCGCTCCGCCTCTTTCTACCACGTGACCGATGATGAATCTTCCAGCAAGTTCAAGCATGCACAGCTCAAGTAGCCAATCAGACAACAACATAAATCATGTCTACTTTGCGTCAGTGAACTTACAAAACTAAACTTTAATAACTAGGGCAGGGCGTGTTTTCTCACGACAGATCAGTGTTGACGTAAATACTGTATTTGACAATATTTTTAAATATGACTGTTTAACACAGTTGATAAAGCCTTAAAGAAATTGAGTTTACTCACCTTCTTCGCCAAATTTGTCATAGATGTCCTTCTTTTTCGGGTCACTCAACACGTCGTAGGCTTCCGCGATCTCCTTGAACTTATCCTCAGCACCGGGCGACTTGTTTTTGTCCGGGTGGTATTTGAGCGCTTGTTTGCGATAAGCTTTCTTGATCTCGTCCTCAGAAGCGCCCTTCTGAATCCCCAAAACACTGTAATAATCCTTTCCCATTTTCACCATTTAGCTTTTTCACACGAAGATAACGATTTCCAAAAATAAACAAAAAACGTATTTAGTCCAATCCTTGCGTCCTTGTTTTTAGTCCAGTCAGAAAAGCGTTTGCTGAACTCTCTTACGTAGGTGTTGCGCCGTCAGCTTGCCGTTCTGATCTCGCTGAGTTGCCACCCTATTTGAAGTCCTGTCGAAAGATCGAGAAACTTCTCCACAGCTTCCGAACCACGTGAACGCGCTACTCCACCTCAAACTACTGCATGCTATACATGAAACCAAAAGTAAGAACAAAAAGTGTGTCTTTAAAAAAAAACGAATAAAAATGATGACAGAAAACTATACACAAATGTGTACATGTGAATGTAGGACGGTTGCATAAACCATGTACAGTTCTGACCGAGTGACCTACAAACAATCCAAGGCATGCCGTCATTACAGCATATATAATCTGTAATGGAACATCTTGTAATGAGAAAAAAATGAATTAAAAGAATAAGACATATGTTTATTAAAACCACAGCATCCCTGCTAAAATGGAATATAAACCATAGAAATTATATATTTGTTATAAAGGTACTGGCTTTACTATAATGGTCTTTGGGGGTCTGTAGTGGTAATATTTTTTATGTAATGTCATTCATACAGAAATAAAATAAAACAACACTACATAAGAAAAGTTTGTAATGGTTTAAACAGCGAATGTATCATAATGGCGTGAATGCTTAGTAGTTAAACGTATTCAGGAGCATGCGTCTTGCCAAATCTAACCACTAGGGGGCGCTCGCTCGTGATGTTGTTTTAGCGCTAAACAGACCCCGATTGGTCGAGGATCCAAAAAGGCGGGTCTGATGCGCTTCGCCAATCACAGGACCGAGCGCACATCTACGTATTTGCTGGAAAAACTGCCTATTGGCTGTGCGGCATCTTCCGTTAAAATTGATTGGACTTCATGCTTGTCTATCGTCTTGTTAGGATAAGGAATTTAAACTGCAAAAATGAAGCATTACGAGGTAAGCTATTATAGCTGCTTTTTAGACTTACCCAAATAATTTAGGCATTGGGACACGCTATTGTGATGCGTTTACGTTTGTGTAAAGATTGGGCCGCGTGAGAAATGAATGAATTTCTTGCATTTTAAAGATATTAATGGGGTTAGAGATTAGGCAACACGCCACTGTCATTCTCAGCGTGACAAGTGCCTCGGCCTAGTCCACAGCCTTGGATTTAAAATGAAGTTTTATTGATCACGCGATAAACACAGGCATTTGTAGCATTATATTGGATGTGGAACAGGGATGATTGTAGTCTGGAGTATGCTGGCATCTCAGCAGATTGGTGACATTGAAACGGCCCTATATAGGCGACACACAATCACTGCTTGTTGTTACATGTATATCAGAAGACTAGACTGCAGCATAAAACGACTGTGATTGTTCCTCAAACATTTGTATTAAATGTGGAATAAACCTACAAAACGTGATGTAATGTCGCAACCTTGTGTGTTTTGAGTCTCGTACGTTACCTGTGTGCAACCTTCATTGTTGGTTTTAGTCTTTCAACAAAGTCTGTTATATCTTTTCCGATCAAAATTAAAGTTTTGTGTTTACAGTTTGTGAGTTTTTGTTCATGGAGCCGGCGTTCGCGTGGGACTTTGGTCGATCTGAAATCAGATTCAGACACTGCGGCTCTCCCCGCACCCGGAAGTGGCTCATTATTCCCGCCTGAATTAACTGCCAGCGCGCTTCAAATCTTACCTACTGTTAGTAAAACGTCGTTTAGTATTATTTTACACAATTATATAATTTGTCGCTTAAAATGATCATTTTAACACGCTCCTCTATTTTGTAAAGGGAAACTAACTTGGGCGATGTCTTATGACGTCCACTAGAGGGAGATAAAAGATTTCGCAAGTCTCGTGCAATCTTTGAGACAAGTATGAAAGTAAATATTACGAATAAGAAAAATATGAGGAAACTACACACTAACATTTAACCCTTACGAAAATTATAGTTTAACTGTTACTATTAACTTTTTGATTTATTTGTAGTAAATCCACAAATTTTAAGTCTTACAACAATATCCATATTTTAACATTGGTATGTATTTATAGTAAAACTATGGTAATAGAAAATGTAATGAACAGATAACACAAGATCACTTAATAAAACCATATTAAGTTCAACAAAAATAAATCAATGAAATAGACGCTGTCAGTCCCTCACTCACCTGCTTTTCTAAGGTAGGCTAAAACATGTTGATGTTTGCTGTCTCCTGTATGCTGTTCTCTATTTTATTGACTTTAAACTTTGTATTTCGTCAGTAAAACTCATAACATTACATTAATTGTGTTGCTTGCAGCTGTCTGTGGTGTTTTTTTTCCTATGGCAGTGGTCATCTGCTCATGTTATTAATAGTAAACCTCCACCTACCACCCCCAAATAAACCGTGCTGCTTTACTGCATCCGGGTATTTTTCACCACGATTATTTTAATTAATTATTATTAAATAACTTTATTTATATAACTATATGCACAACAGTTTTTTGTGTGTATTGATTACTATTTGGAAAACCATGTTTTTTTTTGTTTTACCTGTAGTAAAACCATTGTACATTCTTTGCAAGGGTGCAGCGGGTTAAACTGGATTGACAGACTGGTTTTGGACAGTTTTTCACTTATAGTTGATCAGAATGAAAGACCAGTAAATCCATCAGCCAAAAACAGTTTTTCGAGGTTGGGAGTACCAGCTAAAACCAGACCATTTTAGACCGATTTTACCTTTTTGTTTTGCACTGAAATTTTTCAAATACTAATATTTTATATATATATTATATTTTATATATTTTATATATATATTACATTTTATATATTTATATTTTATATATTTTATATATATTATATTTTATATATATATTTTATTTTTTCAATAACATTTGGATGGGTGATGTTTTGGGCATACAAAATATCATTAACTGTAAAAGCCATTAAGTCAGAAGAAGGTCCTCAATGATAGATTTAGGTTTAATTAATTTAAATGATAGATTTAAACTCGGATTTAAATATATAACATTTTATCTGCAGGTTCAAAAGTGAACAAAGAGTGTTTAATGTGTCTATGTGTTATGTTTATTTGTTTGCACATGTATGGGGGGGCGGTGGGGCTAGTGACCAAATGTAGTCGAGAGCAGGAGGGCGAGAAAGGGCAGGGTTGAGTTATGGAGCGAGAGATTTATTTCCACAGCTGACAGTGAAGCTCCAGTCCCACACTCGATTTAGAGCTGTGCTTTGAGAGGGGCTGAGAAAGGACTGACAGTTAAAAAAAGTGGAGAAATAAACAGATAAAATGGACGCTTTGGCTTTAGAGGCGACACTGCCCAAAAAGGCTCAGAATGGAGCCGTGCCAGCGTTGCCCCCACCGCCCACCCCTGCCAAACGCAAACCTGCTAAAAAAACTAAGAAAGCTGTTGTCTTTTTTGAGGTGGAGATTCTGGACGCCAAGACGAAGGACAAGCTCTGCTTTCTGGACAAGGTAAGAAACACATTTACCTTTTATTGGTGTATTTGATAATATATTTCATGCGGCATAACAGGTATTTATAAAGATTGAAAAGTTGGTTTTGATGAAGTATAGCCTGTTACAAGCAGTTACTTGAGCTGGTATTACTTCACAGATTACATTAATTTCATTACATCACATTACAGATACTGAATAATACAGTTCACAATCTCATACCCTGTACAATTCTCAGCTGTACAGTAGAGCTATCTATAGAAAATGTCATGGCCTTCTGAAATGAACTCAGGCTTGTGGTGTACTCTTGCATATCTGGCTATATACTAGCTAGAAATCTTACTGTAATGGTTTTAGTAAGGTGGCGTCTGAACGAGGGCTCTAAAAGGTCAGGAGTAACGTTACGGGATTATCAAGGATTGCACGAGTACTTCCTCGGATTAACTGTGGTGATTCCCGGTGATGTCATTGCACATGTGCTGTGATGTCAGAGAGTAACCTTAAATGATGTCATCATTTATGCCAAGCAGAACTAACAATTTATTTATATAAGCTTTAAGAAAGAAGAGGCAGTAAAATTACAGACTAAATTTATTTTTAACTTGTGATGATTATAAAAAGTTTTTTTTTGCCATTTTCAGATGTAATTTAAAAGTACTGTGTATTGTCATAATCATAATTGTCAAGGTGCTACAAAGAAGCAATGTAACTACAGTGTAAAAAACTGTATTACTGTATTAAATATGATATGCATACATCTTAATTTCTTTACAGGATGTTAAGTGTGGTATATATCAGATATGAGCTGTTTTAATACAGCATGGACTACCGTTTGCTTTAAGAGTTTTGTGGAAATTAAAAATTGAACATCTCTAGATGTGTTTTGTGAAGTGGTTAGTCGACTGTTTGTGTGCGCCTGCATGTTTTACATGTCACAGAACAGCAGCTGAACTAAAAATCACATTGCCTGGGGATTGTAGCTATAGCGGCTAAATTTAGCTCACACAATAACACACACAGACACATACACACACATACTTGTATATGTTGTTTACAGGGACTCCCCATCATGACTAATCTACAAACTTCATATTCCTTCCTCTAACCCAGTGGTTCTTAAGCATTTCGGCATCTTTGAGTTTAGGGTTTATATTCCTTTGCAACCCCCCAAAAAAAAATTCATAATAAAACCTTTAAAATTCTTAAACTTAGAATTTGAATTAAACAAAATGTATTAAATAATACAATGTAGCGCTGTTGGTTAATAGATTTATTTTCTGATGTTTAATAACACAGAATTGATGATAACATTTATATATTAAATAATATATTAATTTAATAACCCCCCAGTTTGAGAACCACTGCCCTAACCCAACCCCCAAACCTAACACTCCTAGAAAACATTTGCCTTTTCATTTAATATTCATTCAAATATAAATTTTTAATTTATATAAAAAACTACTACTATGTTTTTTTAAGCTATTTTGTTTTACAAGTGCCCATGTTTATATTGTTATACACATCTGGTATGTAAACACATATACCTGATTGCAAACATACACAGAGTACTGTATCAGTGTTTATGTGTTTGTTTAATTGGCAGGTCGAGCCCAATGCTACAATCTGGGAAATCAAGTCTATGTTCCACAAGAGTCGTAAGTATAAACCGATCTGATATTTACACATTTATATATTTTTGTCTTTTTTAACTTAAATGGTAAAAAACGTAATGTTACAAACTTGGCATCATTTACATGTTTTTCTCGCCTTGTATAAAAGTGTCTGGCTGTTGAATGAATAAATGTTTTGTTCTGTTTTGGTCATTTCTGGATGAATTTTGTGTGTTTCAGACCCACAGTGGTATCCGGCCCGGCAGTCCATCCGTTTGGATCCCAGTACGTACTGACCTTTAATTCAACACCAGAGTTTGCGCTGATGTTCTTTGGACTTTGTGATTGGACCTTAGATTTGAATCTGGTGGTGATAGCATATCTCAGCATATTTAATGTTTATATAATACATGCAAAAAATTGCATTAGCTCTCTATGGTGTAAGTTTATTAATTTTATCATCTACAAAACCTCAGTGAACGCCCCATTTGGATTTATTAGACAGTTGTGTGGGAAATATTATTCTGTCTGACATCATGTCTCTTAAAGGGACCGTTCACCCAAAACTGAAAATTCTGTCATTATTTATTCACCCTCATGTTTTTGTAAACCTGAATGAGTTTCTTTATTCTGTTAAACACACAAGTTGACGTAACACACAGTTGACGGTACCCACTGTCTTCCGAATTTTGCGATTTTTTTTTTTTTTTTTTTTGGTCACAATATTAAAAAGCATGTATTTAATATATATGGTAGAAGCAGTTTTAGCAAATTGTGGTACAGCTGTGTGGATAAGAGCTTTTATATCATTGACGTTTGTTTGCTAATGTGTTATGGGTTTGTCGCGCAGAGGGGAAATCACTGAAGGATGAAGATGTGCTTCAGCACCTGCCTGTAGGAACGACAGCAACCTTCTACTTCAGAGACCTGGGAGCTCAGATCAGCTGGGTCACAGTAAGACACTGAAACATTTTAACACTGATTTTTTTTGTATTATTAACTTTTCCCACAATATAGACTTGTAGTATAATGTAGTCAAGAACTAAAATATCTTAAAGGTGCCATAGAATGTAAGACTGTATTTAGCTAGGCATAGATGACTAATAAGTAGGGATGCACCGGTTGACCGACCAGAGATCGGAACCGGCCGTTTTTTTGCGCGATCGGCAACCGGCTGTTTTTGTATTTTTTGGGATGATTTTTCCTCAAGTGCACCTGTGTGCACGGACTACATTTTTATCATTCGCAAACCTGTCTTTTGTGTAAAAGCATTTCGAAATCTGTGCGCAGGACATTAAGATTGCAAGCTGCAATGTCTGTAAAGGACAAGTTAATCGCGGAGAAACTACAGTACATTCGCAGGGCTCTCAAGTCTCATGCATTCACTGTGAGATACACGCATTTCAATCAGTTCACACACTCACACCTTGTATTTCTAAGAGTGAACAGAGCAAGATCCGATAAATGCTGAAACGCAGGTTTCTTGAATATAGCCAAATACGTGTTGTTAAATTATGCTTGATTTATTAAAAAAAACTCTCCAACTGAGTTCTTTACATGATAAAGATCGTGAGCCTCAAACACGATTGTTTCCTCCTCATTTAAACCTTGTGCATGCAAAAGATTGCTGAAAAATAGACCAATCTCAACAACACCGGCTCTGACTTTATGCTGATGTTGAATTGTTGTGATGTTTTATTAAATTACACATTAAGTTAAGTGCAATATTGTTACAATGCTAAAAACAAAGTGCTAACTGCTGAGTTAACACTACATGCTAGTTAATGCAATATGTTAGAGTTTAGGCTGAAATTCTACTATTGACGTTACAGTTATGTTTTGCAGGTCCATACTAAAAAAATAAACACAAACTTACCACACAGAAACGCCAATTAACAATCTCCAAACAGTTGATTACTCCTTAAAATCTGTATCTTCGTCTGATACAGGCTCAAACATATAAGGTCTGATATCTACAAGGACCTTCCATGTAGATATCAGAGAATACAATTATTATACTATATAAATGCATTCTTTGTCACCTTTAAATATAATTCAAACGAGGTTAAATGAATAGTTCAGCCAAAAATCGACTAACACTATCGGAGTTATATTTGAAAATCTCCTGGCTGTTCTAAGCTTTATAATGTTACCATATGGTGCTTCTGATTTGAGCCCAAAAAGTCAACTTTTCCTTTACAGAAGTAAACCACACAGCTCCAGTGGGTTAATAAAGGCCCTCTGATGGCAACTTTTGTCTGAGGGCTCTCTTGTGAATGCATGTCAGTCTATGTCAGAAAGCTAGTTTGCTAAGTTTTAAATATTTTTTTTTTACAAAATCACATCGATTACTCTCAGAAGGCCTTATTAACCCCATGGAACTGCGTAGATTACTTCTGTAAAGGGAAAGTTGACTTTTTGGGCTTCAAATCAGAAGCACCATTTGCTACCGTTATAAAGCTTAAAACAGCCAGAGCATTTTCAAATATAACCCTGATTGTGTTTTTGTCTGAAAAAAGTGAATCATTTACATTGAGGATGGCTTGAGGTTGAGTAAATCATGGGGCAATTTTAATTCATGGCTGAACTATTACAGTTATGCACACTCTGGTCAATTCACTTCATGAGGTGCATTCTGGGATATATCCTAATGATCTATGTTGCACTTGTTGGCTGCTATTCCAACCAGTTTACATACAAATAACTCGTACATTAATATTATATAGTATGCCATTTTTTAAACATGTAAGACCATGAGAAACAAATTTAGTTGTGCGTGTCCACATTTTTGGTTCGTACCATATTTGTGGAAAATATTGAGTCATTCTACGCACGCTGTGTGTTTATATGTAAAAGACTTAGAGAGGATTAGAGAGTGCTATATTTGTGCTTTGATATGACCTACAATGCTATGATAATCCTCTGCAGAGATTAGTTGTTTTGTTTGTGCCAGTTTAACATTATAACTCCAGGGGCTTGTACCATGAAGCTGGTTTAGTTGGCAAGTTGGGTGATGACTTTCTGGGTTTTGGGTACCATGAATGTAGCTTTGGTTTGAGCTGTGTTCAGCACCACACGAATAACCAGGAGCAGGTTATGTTCTGGATCAGAGATCACACTCCATAATGCAACCAATTAGCAAAGCAACACGTAAGCGATGCCACACAGTACGAGTTGAATTGGTTTTCATTCGATTTTATTTACACACAAATGTAGGAAAGTTAATCATTCATTATAGTAAAAGTGTAGTAAACATGTTTTTTGGTAGATTGATTACCATTTGTGCTTTCCTGGACAGGGCTTATCTTAGTCCTAGACTAAAAAGTATGTTTGAGCTGCCTTCATTTAAACACATCTTGTACTGGCATCTCTTAACATATATAATTTCCTCTGTTTTGTCAGTATCAACACCTTTGTTTTTGTGTGTAAAACTACTTAAATGTCCTACTATAACTAAGGCTTATTCCTGGATTAATCTAAACCCTCTCTGAGAAACCGCCCCTGTATGTTTACTATAAAAAATATAATTGTTAAACTACGGTTACTACAGTTCCAGTAAGACCCTGGTAAATTAGTGGTTACTAACACTTAAGGGCGATTTATAGTCGTGCGTAGGTGCTACGCCGTAGCTACGGCGTAGGCTATCCGTAGCCTGTGCGTAGCTCTGCGTAGCCTGACGCGCACCTCACAAAATTCCTAACAGCGCGTCGGACCTACGCGGACCGCAAGCTCTGTGATTGGTCCACCAGAACCCCTCCCGTCAGGTAAAAAAAACTGCGTCATAGGTATTTCCGGTTGAGACGGTGAAAACAAAGATGAGCTAAGTCGAGGAGTGATTTAACTAAAACTGCAACATAAGTCGCTGTTTATTTACTTACATCATTGCTGGTCTTCTCAAATTATACACAACAAGTTGCTATTTTTTCTTCGTTTGTGGGTTAACTTGCTTAGCTTCTTCTTCTGTGACGACTTCTGCTGCTACTGTGGTTACACGCGTGATTACTGCCAACCAGCGGTTTCGCGTGTCTTTGCACGTCGACGCGGACGGCGACGCACAAGTATAAATGAAAACCGACGCGGAACCTACGCCGTCGCTGCTACGCCGTAGGACCTACGCACGAGTATAAATCGCCCTTTATTACTACTAAATAAAAGCTCAAAATTGATAACTTTATTTTTTATATTTAAATGTTTTTTTTTTATTAAATGTATTTTTAAAACACATGCATCTTTTATCATTCCTATAGTATTATGCATATTTGTTTTACATGCGTATTAACTCAAATATCATCATCAGCAAACTTTATCCAACAGTTGCTTTTAAAGGCTTATATAATTCTGTGCCTGCAATACATTTTTGTATATATAATATTGGTTCGTGATTATAAGAAATGATTATCAAGTAATCATAAGTTTAAGATCAAAGCCTGAGTTGATAATCTGCTTCATGGTACCAACAAAACCTTATCGCATTGGTTTGGTTTTGTCAAGTTGAAACTAATCCTGTAACCCCGTGTTTGTTTAAAGGGGACATTTAACAAGACTTTTTTTATATATTTTTTAAATAAATCTTTGGTGCCCCCGAGTACATATGTGAAGTTTGAGCTCAAAATATCATATAGATCATTTATAATAACATGTTAAAATTGACACTTTGTAGGTGTGAGCAAAAAATGTGCCATTTTTGGATGTTCTTTTTAATGCAAATGATGCAAATGCGGATTTTTACACATTTCATATTTTTTCATATTTTTCTCAGGTTGTTAGAAGAACTGGGGACCTAATTATGACACTTAAACATGGAAAAGTCAGATTTTCATGATATGTTCCCTTTAACTATCTTCATGATACGGACCCCTTGGTCCTGTATTGTGCTTGTTTTTGTTTTGCAGTGTGTTAATTTGTCTCGCCGAACTGTGATCCATTCAGTCCCTGACACATTATCTCTCCAAGCGACAGAGATATTAATAACCTCTGCGCACATCTATGAACGATTCCTATGACTGTTACTGGTGTTATGTGCACCACTTATAACACTCTTTATTTTTCTTTCTCTCAGGTGTTTTTGACCGAGTATGCCGGCCCGCTCCTGATTTATTTGATGTTTTACTTCAGAGTTCCATTTATTTATGCACCTAAATATGACTTCACTACCAGCAAACACTGGGTTGTACAGTAAGTGTCTTGAGTTTTGATCAAACACATCTGCTTATAAGAAATCCAGATTCATATCTTAAATACGTTTCCCTTCAAATCAAAGTCTGTAATGTCGTGATCAATCCATTTTGATAAGCTGAAAACTACAAGCACTGATGCGTAATTGTTTTGTTTTCGCAGTTTGGCATGTATGTGTCACTCTTTCCACTACGTTAAGAGACTTCTAGAAACATTGTTTGTTCATCGCTTTTCCCATGGGACGATGCCTCTCCGCAACATCTTCAAGGTGACTTAACCATGGAGACAAACACGTCACACACAAATACATACATGTGTACTCCTGTAGATATAGAGATTCAGATTCAATCAAAGAGCTCGGATGCAAAACCCTCAAAGTGTGTCAGACATGTTTTATTAAGCATAGGACTCCTAATGGATTCTGCCAAAGACCAGTATTTCTGAATGTCTTGAGTCCTGGGAAATTAAAGTTTGTTGAACATATAATGCATGCCAAGTGGATTTGGCTAAATATCATTAACTTATATTTGACGGAGGGAGCATTTAGCGGATTTTGCACCTGAGCTCCTAAATTTGTATCACAGAGATCGGTTACACAGAGGGCATTTATGTTTAAGTTATTATAATTATATAGATTTCCCCATTAATACATCCAGAAAAAGAAAAATAAGTTTGATAGACATAAAGAACATTTTGTTACATTTTATTATTAATTTTATTTGAATTTTAAAATTATAGTTTCACTATTATTTGAATAATCTGATCTTATAAATATTCAAGCCTGTACAAAGCTTTACTTTAGATGTTTGGTTTCATGTTAATATTTTGTTAGTAAATGCCCGCAAGCACAAACATGCAAGATTTTTTAGCAGACATTAATTCATCATGTCATAATATGGCTAATAATACAAATACAATATTTGACTCTGTGTTTGTTTAATGCAACAATATATTCCTAAACAGCTCTTGCATATTGTGGAGCTTATGCAGTTCAATAACATATGGTAATATTATTAAAGTAAAGGTACAATTAAATGGGATAGTTCCCCTAAAAATTAAAAGTTTTTCATTATTTTCTTACCCTTATGTCATTTGAACCCCCAATGTCTTTTGTTATTCTTTAGAACCCAGTCACAGATTTTTTTTAAGTGTTGTTTAGGGTTTCAAGCCTCAAAACGAGACAAAAATATTAAATAAATCCACTGGACTGTAATATATTTTAAGTGTCCTGAAGACTTTTACTTTCTTGTTGTGGATATTGCTATTGTTTCAGATGTTACACATTATTTAAAAGTCTCTAAAAAAAATAGTAAATATGATAACGTTTTCATTTTGGGGTGAATTTTCCCTTTAATATTTTCACTTCTTGATGTAAAATTTGGGTTTAGAAACAAAAAAGCTCTTTAAAGCCTAATAACTAATGAGATGTGTGTTACAGAACTGCACATATTACTGGGGATTTGCTGCTTGGATGGCTTATTACATAAATCACCCGCTGTACACACCGCCAAGTGAGTAAATAATAACCACACCAATCTGACCAATCAAACAACCGTGTTGATTTATCTGTTATCAGCAGTCCATGTCTGTCTGGTAATGTCATGACATTTATTCATGAGGTCTACAGGTTTAGTGGACTTGTCATTGACCTGACATGGGTTGATCCCTGGGCGCTGTAGTGATAGCAGCCCACTGCTCTGTGTGTGTGTTCACTACTCACTTTTGAGTATACAGTCATGTCACTTTTTTAAGTATTATAATGTCTGTTGTTGTCTGTGTTTCAGTTTACGGAGAACAGCAGATCAGACTGGCTCTCATTGTTTTCCTGGTAAGCGTATTCCTTATGTTGAATCCCTGTGTTGTGGAATGTTTGAGAACTGCAAAAACTGATTCAGGACTAACATTTTCTTTATGATCAGTTTTGTCAGATTGGAAACTTTTCCATCCATATTGCCCTGAGAAATCTCCGGCCACCAGGTAGTTTCCCACTAAAATCTCTTCTCAAGTATTTCTTTAGTTGCGGTTATTTATAATGTTTTGCTTTTTTGCAGGATCTAAGACGAGAAAGATCCCGTACCCGACTAAAAACCCCTTCACCTGGGTCTTCCTGCTCGTCTCCTGTCCCAATTACACTTACGAGGTCAGGATGACCCAGCGGTCCATCGCACACGAGACATTCAATTTACTTCCATTATATTTCTAAAGTGCTTTGTTGTAGGGAAGCTTTGAGTTTTTATACAAAGAAAACAGGAGGAAAAAACTGAAAAGAAAGAAATCATTAAAAAACACAATACAATTATGAGCACAGATGTATTCTTAAAACCATGTTAAACTTGAGTTTAACTTAAAAATGTCACATAGTTTGATCAAATTAACTTTTTGTTAGACAAACTTCAATAATCTTTCCAGTGTTATTTTGACAGGTATTAACTGTACTTTCTCTCCGTTTCGATGTGTGTGTGTGTTAAACAGCTGGGTTCGTGGCTGGGCTTCACTTTGATGACTCAGTGTCTGCCTGTGGCGTTTTTCACCCTGGTGGGCTTCATCCAGATGACCGTGTGGGCAAAAGGAAAGCACCGCAGCTACCTGAAGGAGTTTCGCGACTATCCGAAGCTCCGCTCTCCGATCCTGCCCTTCGTTCTTTAGGACAGAATCAGTATTCGGCTCGGCTTTTAATCCCGTCTGCATCTCTCCCATCCCTCTTTTATAGTATCTCATGCCCCTCCTCCAAACTTTATCCATTTGCTTGCTTCCACAAAACTCCACCCTCTTTTTACATGCATCTGTCTTATAGTCTTCAAGCAGCAAACATCTTGCATATCTCTGTCGGATCACTTGGAATGGACTCTGATCCAGAACTGAAACTCTCTAATAGGTTATCGAAGACATCATGCTAATGCCTCTGTATGACCCTCTATGTATGAGATGGCGTCTGCTTGAACCTCACTAACACCGTCAAGAACATGTTTGGGTTTTATTTCACCCCAACATCAAAATAAATGACATCTTGTGTTACATAAAGAAAATGAAGCCTATTTGTTTTTGCTTTGTGAGTGGAGAGCAAAAAGGTACACTTAAAAAAAGCTTGATTATTTTCAACCTTTCATGGGTCAAAAAGGTATGAACCAACCGCTGGGTTAAATTAACCCAGAATTTAGGCTGTAGCTGTATCGTATCTAGCCAGAACCGCTGTTTTTTTATCCTAATCCTATCCCCAAACCAACATTTCACGGTATTTGGCACTAGCTGTATCCCCTCTTGCCAGAACTAGGTTGGGTTTTCCCTTTTTGACCCATTTTTTAAAGTGTACTTTTTGAAGTATTCATCATGGTAGTATTTGCTGTACTAAATTTAGGCTAATGCTATTTTTCTATAGGGTGAATTTAATGTACTACAGTAACTTGTCTCATTAAAAATTGAATGAAGTTGGTTATAGAGAAGATATTGAAGTTTGCTGCATCTGTTTGATTGATTGCTCTGATGCTAAAGTTCTGCTTTTTTCCTCATTGTTAAACATCAAAACAAGACCACTGACTGTATTTAACACTGTAGAGTGTTTTTCTAACATGCCATACTGTATTACAAGACACTAAAGGTAATAACACTACAGATGTCAGACTGATCTCACTGATACTTTGTTGACCTAACATAAATAATTTATATTAAACGAAATAAAACAACTGTCTTGTGGTTTGTATGCACTCAAATATAAATATGAAGAGCACTTTTCCAGAACGCTATAAATCCATTTCAATAGTTTTCAGAAAAAGTACCGTTTTTTTACCTAGACCCACACATTTTGTGAATATTCAATTTATTCTGTTAAAATTGTTTTTTTTCTCATTCTAAACATGTTGAATAATGATTATTAAATCAAACAACAATATTGTTGATTATAAATTCAACGTTAATTTTGTCACATGTAAATAATCAATATTGCATGTTTAAATATCACCTAATGTATAGTGCTTGAACATACATGCAACGTTTATAAATAGTGGATAAATTGTTTGGATTATATCCCTTATTTGTGACCCTGGAAAACAAAACCAATCATAAGTTGCCCAGCTACATTTTTAGCAGTAGCCAACAATAGAATAAAAATTGTATGTGTCAAAATTATCAGTTTTTATTACAAAAATCATTTGGATTTTAAGTTAATTTCTATCAAGGGATTTTATACATTTTCTACACTGTAAATTTTTTTTTATCTACTCCAATTTACTAGTCATGTCAACTTATTTATCTTGACAAGAAATGGGATGCTACAACTTAAACAATGAATTTGACTTTATTCAACTATATTTTATAAGTTATAACAATTCATCTCTAGTCAAGATAAATAATAGTAAGTTGAAATTACAGTTTTTTAAAATTAAGGCAGCAAAGATTTTTACAGTGTACCATTAGTATAATAAAAGTATAATAAGAATTTATTTATCATAAGGTAATATGTGTTGCTAAGGACTCTGTTTGTACAACTTTAAAAGACAATTTTCTCATTATTTAGATGTTTGCATCAGATTTTCATATAATTGTATCTTGACCAATATTATATTGTCCTAAAAAAACCATACATCAATGAAAAGCTTATTTATTCCGCTATAAGATGATGTATAAATCCCAATTAAAAAAAAAATATCCTTATGACTGGTTTTGTGGTCCAGGGTCAAATTTAAGAAAATGAACCTGATACAAGTTCTCATGAGATACTCTTTATTTTTGAGAGAGCTATTTATATACACAGCAGAAACAGGAAGAAAGTGATGGGGTGAAAAGGGAGAATTGAATCTTTATGCTGCCTGTGCCTCGAGCCTCTTCTTCCTCAGGTTGAGTCTTCTCTCTCGCTCGTACTCTTTCATCCTCATCACATAGCTGCAGAGAAACATAAAGATCTCTAAGAACAGCAGGAAAAACCACACATACATTCACAAACAATAAACAAATCCTAAATGGTAAAAAGAGGCAAAAGGGAAGAAGCTTGCAATGGTGCGCCTGTCTAACATTAATTTTTTCCTTATTGTGACAGCAAAAGCCTCAAACGTTATCTTTTATCATTTGTATCATCAAATCAGATTTGTTTATGTTCTAGTCAGTTTTAAAATGGTTTAAATGTAATGGCACCATAAGAACACAAGCATGTACTTCATAAATAGTGCAAAAATACATTGCTGCTCAAAACTAAGCTTAGAGAAAGCAACAAACTGCTGAATTGACTAAACCTCTTATACTCTGCACTCCTAACAATGCAACCACCGGTGATGTCTACAACAAACAAAAGCACAGGTGAAAGACTGCATTTGTGCTAGCACTGTGACCTATTTCCTTGTTAAGAAAAAAACATTATTTTGTGTATTTGGTGTAATACAATGTGTTCGTGTGGTTTATGGTTTAAAAAACACATTATTTTCCACATACTGTACATTTTTGTGGCTCCAGATATCCCTGCTTTGCTCAAACGCATAGATTACAAAGTCATCGATCTAAAAAGTGCTGTGTCCCTGATTGGCCAGTAAATATCTGTAAGTTGTGATTGGCCTGAATACCTCTGACGCTCCTTAACATGTTTGAAAGATTCGCTCACAATGCAATGCTAACAGGAGTTAACTCACAGACTGTGAGTCTGAAGCGGGAGGAATTATGATAATGACGGTCTTGTCTACATCACCAATCCCAGGAAGTAAACTGTTGCCTACAATCCTTGTATTTGTTGTTTTCCAAGAAAATAAATTTATTTTGGAGATGATCACTCACGTCATCATTTACTTTGGGGTTTGTACCTTTTGCATATCGTTAACATGTACTAATACACACTTACATACCAAAGGACATGTAAAATCGTGAATCGGACAATATGAGCCATTTAAAGATACAAACAGAAATGCATTTCTTACTCCTGATGCTGACAGTAGTCCCAGTCATGTCTTTCGTGCTTGCAGGCGAGAAAATTGGGAAAGTTGTCCCTCTTGCACTTCATGAGTTTGAGCAGGTGATGGGCACAGTAATCCCGCTGCTCCACCGGGACCATCGCAAGATTCATCTGCTCCTGCGTGGCCACCATAACTAATAACATAAAAACAACTCAAGTGAACATGGATTAATAATAATAATAATCACTGATCTTAAATTGAGTAGTCCAAAAGACGTGATAGTAGGGTTAGGTTTAGATAGTTTAGCAAAAACTAAATATGTTGTCATTCCAAATACTCATGAGGTTTGAATATTTATTTATATGTATCCTCATGTATTAGTAAGACACGGTTCTACTTTTGTTGTTTTAATCTTGTCGAATAAAAAATAAATATGTTTTATTAAAATGTTATAGTGAACGTGTGAAGTAACCATATTCAAATAACATTCCTGTATGGAGACCATGATGAGTTTGCGCTTTCTATGGTTTAAATACAAATATTGTTAAAATTAAATAATTATGGGTAACTTTACTCCAGTTAAACCCGTTGTTAATTTTCGTAAGGTGTCTCAAAGTTCACGGTCAATCCGAGCTCCAATAACTAGCCACGCTTTACACCCAAATTATATGTGAGGAACTGCTAGAAGCTATGATAATGTTTATAATGAGCGGATAAATGTGTTTTTAAACGGGTTCATGTCACCTCTCTCCTTCCGCTCCGCGAAGCCCAGCTGTGGGTCATATGCAGAAGGCTTCGTCGGGTCTGGCGTCGTGTCCGTCTCCGTGATATAACTTCGCACAAGATGAGACCCCATTCTGGCAACGGTAAATCGAGACCGACAGCACAACTGACCGTTCAATCGTTACGCGTCAAAACAATCCGTTTACAAAGCAACTAAATTCTTATTACTGACATTCGGTCACCTCCAGACTCCGAGGCTTCCGGTCTGCGCAGGAAGTAAACACGTACGACGACTAACACGCTCCTGAATGTCCCTGACACATTAATTATTTAGTTCCGCCTCGAGAGGTCCCATATAACTCTTGCTAAAATACAATATTTTAATGTTAACTATATTTAATGTTTACGCAAACAGCATTTCTTCTACACAAACCTTATTTTAATTATGATTATACTGTTTAATTAACTTTAATAAACCAGAAACATTAGTTTCAGCGTTTGGTTCAGAAGTGCGCGCGTCAACTGCCAAACAAATTTGACACCTACGGACATTAACGACCAGCCAAACAGTCTAGTTAGTATGTTTAACCAAATAACTGCTTCTGAGTGCCTGTTAATACGCAGTTTAACATAATATGAGCTTATAAGTATCACCGAAAATATCGTATTGTTTAATGTTTACTGACAGACTGAAATGGTCTTCATAATACGACCTGGCAAAATGAGTTTATGGTAAGAATATTGACATCTAATGTGTACATTTAAATAGAGTTTTCTGCCTAAATTGAGATTTAAGAATGCCAAATGAATTCGTTTTCTTTATGATGTTAAGATTGAATTTGCTGGAGAAAGAGACTCCTCTTAGTGTTGTTATAGAAACTTTATTTAAATTGCTTTATAAGTATCAGACACACATTCACATCAACACACGTATTTAACAACACCAGCAAAGTGTGAATAATATAGGCATTAAATGTTATATTTCTGTCACAAAATTGTAAAATCTCTGTCAGAATACAAAACAACACAGAGAGTTTCTCACTATTTAAAAAATCCAAATGTGCAAATTCCAGTTGTAAATCAATTCAATCTCTCACACATCACAGGTTTGGGTCTGGTAGATGATCTTGATTACTGATAGAGATCATCATCTCCATCTTCCCTGAAATTACCTCCAGAGCCTTGGCCTGACCCCTGACCTCCACCTGACTGAGGTGCTGTGGGAAACCTGTGGGCGAGTGAAAAACAGAACCAGGTAAAGACCTTCACAGAATGAGGTAAATGAGTAGTTTGTTGTGTGCACCCAAAAGTTACCTAAAGTTGCCAAATCCACGGCTCTGCTGCAAAGTCTGAGCGAACATCTCATACTTGCGTATGTCATTGTCACTGACTGACCGACGAGCAAATCTCATGGCTTCTTCAAAATGATCCTTTCTGATCTCAGGCACTGGGTCATAATCATCATCCTGATGGGGAGAGATGAACAGGCTCAGTGGGATGCATTTATGTTTTAGTATGACTGAATGATGCAAAATTACTAAGCTAATATGTTTTACACTATATTACACCCCCTTAATATTCCTAGTCCAAAGAATGTTTTGGAGCAGTCCATCACCCTTTAGTTAATCAGAACTTTACAGATTATGGAAATACACAGATAATGTATCTGGGATTTGCCCCAGGATCTTTTAATTTTGGTTAATACACACTGCCAGTGATTTTACACCCGTAAAGAAGGTTTTTTTTCTCCAGCCTCTTATGTTTGCTTATTATCGGCTATTTATCTCTTGATAAACTATGCTCATGCATTTTTTTTTTTTTTTTTTTTGAATGCCAACTACTTTGTTGCGACAAGCACGATTCCACAGGATGAACTCAGATTTTTTTGCAATATTACCAGGTACCCATTCCAGGAGCGATCTGGTAATTTTATGTAATCAGCCCGCTGTGTGGAAGGCTGCATTTACACCGCGTGTGTGAAGTGACTCAATTCCGATTTTTTTCTCTTATGGGGCACAGATCGGATATGACCCACAAAGGTGTAAGCAGGAAAAAATGCATAGATTGCATTATTCACAAATCGGTTTCCGGCCTCAATTTTTTTAATATATTACTTATAACTAGTTATTCCTTTCAAAAGTAATATTATTACTTTACTTAATACTCCCGACCAACAGTAATTAGTTACACTACTAATTACATTACTTTTCCAGTTCACCCCCCCCCCCAAAAAAAAAAATTATGGTAATTGCATAAAAAAAATTGCAGTCTGTGAATCCTCAAAAATGACAGATAAATTACTGGCTCAAACTGTTTTTAACAATTTCTATAATTTAATTGTTTCATTTAGTAAAGCAATAAAATATATACTAAAATCGACAACAGGGCTCAAGCGGATGGAACCAACCCAAAAAAAAACTAGCTTCTTGCGTTGGTGATGTTGTGACAAAGTAACTAGAATTAGTAATTAGTAATTAGAACTAGTAATTAGTTACACAACTTTTTTACCAGGGAAAGTAATATTATTACTAGTAATTAGTTACTGCCCAACACTGGTGGAGATCGGATATGAATCTAATACATGCATTCACGTCTGCAATGCAAGTGGACAGATCGGATATTCCCATGTCAAATCATGTCATAGGTCATTGAAAAAGTGACATTAGCAAATGAGGTCAACTCAGGTGGACAACACTTGTGATCACATGACTCTTCATAGCAGCGCAGTTGCCGGCCGACGGCTCCACTTAGTGGAATAACGCTGAAGTTTCATGTCTTTTTTACAGACATAAAGCTGTATAATCTTGTATTTAAATATTGTATAATAATTTTGTCTGTGCCCATTGCACACTGTGATGTTTAACTTCCCTTATGATTTAAGCTGTTCGAGGCCAGTATGTCGACCTTGAATTGTTTTGCCAAGTGTTTAGTCTAAATGCTGATATCAGATTTGAATCCATTTTAAAAGATGATGCAAGCGGGTCTGTCAAGTCAATAAATCAGAATTCTGCATCAAGAATTTTTCTCCTGTACACACAGCTGAACAACACAGAGCAGTGACTTTACACACAAACACACACTGACCATAGCGGTTTCTTTCCCGGCCTGCCGCTGTCTTTCAACACGAATCTCTGCCTCTATAGCTTCTCTTATGGCAAGTTTACAGGCTCTCTGACAGATCTCAGTCAGGTCTGCTCCTGAGAAGCCTTCTGTTATCCGAGACAGATATGCCAGGTCTACATCCTGAAAAGCACATGCACACACATTAAGAGGGTTGAGTTTTGTGTGGAGATTCATGTGTGTGTATCTGCACCAGACAGTCAGTATTTTTATTTTAACAAGCTAGGCAATGTCACATTCATAATTGCAGATTATGTCAGCGATTATGAACGTGATATTGCCTAGCTTGTCGGTGAACTACGGCTCTTTGTAGTAAATGCCGCTCCATCTGAAAGCAGATAATGGCGATTTCTTACAAATCACAGAACCGGCTTTACTGACGAGATGCGCAAGATAATTGCATGCAACTAAATAATCGTGCATCCCTACCAGTCATTCAGTATGTTTGATGATAAGTGCTCTGATGGATTTAAAATGTTCGTTTAACATTTTAACACATGACTTTGCAAATCTGTTTGATCAATTTATCAAGGAAACCAATTGATAAGAGCCATTTATCAGTATGCTTGTTTTGTGTATAGTCAGTAAGACATTTATCGCATTTAATTTTGAAGCATTTGTGTCACAATATTTTAGATGTACCAGCATCTATGTGGTATACATAAAATATACAAGTGTAGTGTTGTGTGTGCTTGTGTGAATGACCTTAGCGATAGGGGACTTGCGGAGGTTGGCTCTTAGGATGGCACTGCGGGAGAGCATGTCAGGGAGAGGGATATAAATCAACTGATCTAATCGACCAGGCCTCAGGATGGCAGGATCAATGATATCAGGCCTGAAGGAGAAACACAGGAGATGTCCTACATATCCCAGAGTCATTTACCCACCGCTCTCATTTACAGTAGCTTTTTTACCTGTTGGTGGCACCAATGATAAAGACATTCTTCTTGTCGCTCATCCCATCCATTTCTGTCAGAATCTGGTTAATGACCCTGTCGGCCGCACCCCCTGCATCCCCAGCACCGCCCCCTCGTGCTTTAGCAATGGAGTCCAGCTCATCAAAAAACAGAATGCACGGGGCAGCCTGTCGCGCCTATTACCACAATAACACAAGTAACAGAGAATAAATGGATTGCTTAGTTTCACAAGTAAATGGGGTTGAAAGGGTTTGTGTTCAATACTTCATTTGGAGCGGGTCAGAAACGCAAAAAATACATAACATGTGATGTATCCTAACTGCTCACCTTATCAAACACGTCTCTGACATTTGCCTCTGATTCGCCAAACCACATGGTGAGCATCTCTGGGCCTGCGGGCAACAAAAGACTTGGAATGAATTACAGATACACACTTGTGTCCAGCATGTCCTTTTTGTGACTTTGCTCTTTCACACACATACCTTTAATAGACACAAAGTTTGCCTGGCACTCGTTGGCAATGGCTTTAGCTAGTAGGGTTTTTCCACAACCTGGCGGGCCATAAAACAGAACCCCGCGAGATGGAGTCATTCCAAACTTTAGAAACTTGTCAGGGTACTCTACCGGATACTACCAGAAAGAGAGAGAGATTGAAATAGTGCAAGGCCATTTCATCATGCCTGTTTTTGTTTGTGTATGCGTGTTTTTGAGGGTATTACCTGCACAAGCTCCTGTAACTCTCTCTTCACCTCATCCAGTCCTCCAATGTCCTCCCAGTTTACCTGAGGAACCTCCGCTATTGTCTCCCTTAGAGCCGATGGGTTACTCTGACTCAGAGCCCACTGAAACAGAGAGAGAGAGTAATAGACAACAAGCCTGTGAGACTTTTTAATATCTTAAAATTGTATCCAAGACACAATAAAAGACTATAAAGAGATGCCATACAAAAAAAAGTTTACGGCAGTCTCATTGCCCCAAAAGATTTTTTTCAAAATGATAAAGTTATCTTTTTGTTTTTAGATTTTACAAGATAAACTATTTCTGTAATAAAAAAATAAATATTTCATGTTTTGGAAGAAATTTATATGAAATATTTATTTTTAAAATACCGATTGGCGGCCGGTGACTTCTTTTTGAGGAAGCACAATGCGAAGCTCATCAAAACATGTATATAGCCCGTCATGCGTGTGGCTTCTTCATGTCAAAATGTGTTTGGCACATCATGTGAATCTTTATGCATCTACCATCCTGTCAAAATACATGCCTGCTGCAGATGCTCACTTAATTTCAGGTGTAATCAGAGTATAGTGTTAAGTTAGTGTCATGTGAGTATTTTGTGAATGCGAGCATCTTTCAAATTATAAACCCTTTCAAAGCGTCTGCAGCACACGTATTTTGACATGATGCATGATGCACATAGGTTCACATGAAGCGACAAACACATATTTTGAAATGACGAGCCTCACACGACACTCTGAACACATATTTTAAATTTTAAAACTCTGATATCTTATAAAATACAAAAACAATATAAAAATCAAACATAACCAAAGAGCATTTGAAAATCAGAGTTTCACTGTAATTTGAGGAACATGTAACTAAAAGTAAACTACCTGACCAAAATAAAAGCGTAGCTAACTCCTCCCCCTCCCTTCCATGCTTTCATGAACGCGCCCAACCCTTACCCCCAAATCCTTCTTGTCGTTTATTGGATGGAACACTTTGTTTTGTTTCGTGGTGCTAGGTTTGGCCACTGTGTTTATATTGAAGTTTGTAGAGCCTGGGCTGTCCACAGAGATTTTTACAGCGTTTTTTTACAGTTTGATCAGCTTACAGGCAGCAAGCAGACAGTGTGGAGATGTTTGCTATATGTAACGTAAAATGTTTTATGGTCTAAAACGTGTGAATTCGCTTAGAGCACCTTTAACCGTCGAAGTTCAATTCCAATTTTCAAGAATTCGCATGAAAATACCCGGATGTGTTCTTGTTATTGAGGATGCTTTGAGTGCAGATTTGCATGCTGAAACTGCTTTACGCCCCAGAAGTCATTGCGGCAAAACAATGGCGGAGATCAGGTGACCAACAGGAAGATTGCACAGATCTCAATTCTCACAAGTGAGTTCTGTGTTCTCGCGACCTTCTGAGTTCGTTCTTTCAAGGTCGCCTGGCAAGATCGATCCCCACAAGAACGCAAGTCCGTTCTTTGCATTCATGGAATTGAGAAACAGCCCTAGTTTAGCTCTAGCCCTGATAAAACACACCTACGCAAGCTAATCAAGGTCTTGAGAAATACCAGAAAATTGCAGGCAGGTGAGTTTGATCAGGGTTAAGCTGCGGTCACATTAGACTTTGAGCATGCAAGTATTTGTCAGACGTTGCTGCGGGGAGTGGGTGGGGAGCAACTCATCAATATGATCTTTGGCTTCTTCAATTTGTGCTTTTCAGTAGAGAGAAAGGTCACACACTGACATACCGGTTTAGTACCGGTCACAAAGCTTCACGTGTTACAAATTTGCAGGTCAGAGTTCACCAGATTTGAACTTAGCTAAGCAGCGACCTGCGAAATATCATTGCACCGCCACCAGCGAGAGCATCAATAAAAGCTCTGGCTGCCCTACCAACGACGCTATAGAAAAGGTGTAGTTGACCCTCAAATGCATTTTCTGGAATCCTCTCAAGCGGAGATTTCCACCTTCCGACTGATTGTCGACAAACATTTCTGCCTTTCAATTGGTTTCCGCCAAACGGCGTCATAGCACATTACCATAAAGTTGAGCTGATTTCAACTCTCCTCAATGCTCACACCGTACATGACGTGCCGCTGCTTAACGGAGCTTGTAGCTGTATCTCATTGAAAATGAATGACTTCCGGCCACTTTGACGCTCCCGCCGGTGGTGGTGTGAAAGCACAGTTAGAGCTAAACTCTGTAGGAAAATGGATCTCAAGGGTCAGAATTGAAAACCTCTGATCTAATCAATTTCTCCTTGTTGATTGAGATCCCTGTGTAGGCAAAGCTTTCATTCGCGACATCACAGAAAAAATAACACATTCCACTGTTGCTGCATCTCGTCGTGGCTGGACAAAAACAAAAACTTAGGACAAAAACTCTGATTAACAGCTTTCTGTAGATGGATGAGATTTTAAAGTTTGAACGGAATATGTCTGTGAACATTGACCCTGACCTTAAAGTCATCCATGGTGACGGCGAGTGAGTTGAGAAGGTCCGCATCAATACTGTCATCTTCCAGATCAATTAGGATCATCTTTTTGCGGATGGCCTGAAGTGCTGCCTCTGAACACAGAGCTGCCATATCTGCTCCCACATGCCCATGTGTTTCATTGGCAATCTGCCATACACAAAACCACAGAGACAGACAGATGATTCATAAATCATCTGACACAGTTTATCCTCTCCACCTTTGATTGCTCTCACTCTTACCTTTTCCAGATCCACATCATCTGACAGCTTCATGTTTTTGGTATGAATCTGTAAAATCTCCAGCCTGCCCGTGGAATCAGGGATGCCAATGTCAATCTCACGATCAAACCGACCTGCACAGAGGGGCCACTTTAAGACTTTACAACAAGGATACGAATAGGTTGTTCACACTGAGGATGCCAAGCTGCTATACTGTTGGTAGACATTCGTACTTGATTACAGGTTCAACTCTGCTTAAGTTAGAATTTTGTGTCTTTTGTGTGTAATTGTACTATGCCGCACCAAAACGGCGAAGTGCGGGGTCAATAGTGTTGGGTCGGTTCGTGGCTGCCATGACGACAACATGAGCACGCTGCTTCAGGCCATCCATCAGGGTGAGCAGCTGAGAGACGATCCTTCGTTCAACCTCCCCATGAGTCTACAGACAATGACGTCAAACCTTCAAACCAATAGCACATAACAGGAGCATAACAGGGACAATTTCTTTATTTCTTACCTTCTCTCGTTTTGGAGCAATTGCATCCAATTCATCAATGAAGATGATTGCAGGGGCATTTTTTTCGGCCTCCTCAAAGGCCTTTCGTAGGTTGCTCTCAGATTCTCCTGCCAGCTTACTCATGATTTCCGGCCCTGCAGTCCAAAGATAAATCATCAGAGGAGCAAGTGGACAGAAAAGACAGCATCAAAGAGTTACACAATTTGATTTAATGATACAATATAATCTCCTTGTTTTCCCCGAGAAGAAAACCTTTGTGTGTGTGATTGCAGTGCACCATACGATAGTTGCCTTTTGTAGTATAAGCTTTGACATACTGTCTACTGTTTTTGTAAAACAGTAGTTTTCAAATTTTGCTTTTTAGTGTAAGTACCATTGATGAGAAAGAAGAAAGCTCCCGTTTCGTTAGCAACAGCACGAGCCACCAGAGTCTTGCCTGTGCCGGGCGGGCCATACAGCAGAATTCCCCTCGGAGGCTGTAGATTGATGGTTTGTGTGGGTAAATATACATGCGACTGATTTCTTTACGTATAAATAATAAATTGATGGATGGATAAGATAATAAACATTGAGATGATTGATTCTTACCTTCACTCCAATGGCTTTGAACAGGCCAGGGTGCCTGAGTGGCAGCTCCACCATCTCTTTAATCTGAGCCAGCTGTTTACGACAACCCCCGATGTCATCATACCCAATGTCATTCAGACTCTCCTCCTCATCCTGACATCATCAACATTACATAACACACCATGTGACATCATCAACAGCATCTGTAAGCACTGGAATGGAGAAACTGTAGCAGTATGGAGAAAATAGCAGAGCAATCATTTACAAACCTCTCGTTTGATCGGCTCTCCGTCGCAGTGGACAATGGTATCTGGGGCAACAATGCAGTGCGGTGTGGGGTCTGTTTCTATCACCTTAAACTCCACTGCCCTCATACCTCCTCTTACCAAGAAAATGTCATCTAAGCAAAAAGATTAACATTTTTAAAATCATATTTGTCTACGTAAAAAATATAGGATCTTATGAACAGCAAGTGAGTATCAGACTATACTGCGTAATACTTATCTGTTGCGGTACTGTACTGTATTTAAAATTATTTGCTGTGGTCAAGAAGGTCCAAGCTAAATGTAAAGGAACAGTATGTAAGAAATGTATATCAATGAATCATAAAATGGCCCTGATATGTCACTAGACATTAAGAAATAATTTTCATTTCAAATACTTATATCAAACTGATATTTATGTTGTTATGTTGTGTGTTGGCCACCAGTTGTGTGATTGCAGTACCAGTTTTGGCCACAATCCTACATACTGTTCCTTTAATGTATGTCTCATTTGCTAGGTATTACCTTACTGTATCATCAAATCATCAAAAATAATATAATGATTTTAAACGAATGCTCTTGGAACATATTATACGTTCATCAAATACTTTTGCTTCAAATACGCTCAAACACGGTCTCAGGCCATTCAGAGATATCTGGTTGTTGGCAGAATTCTTTAAATGCCACAGCTTTTTAAGCAAAGTCCTCTAAGTGCACAAAAGATAAATTAAATAAATAATGGCACATGTATATCGAAATGCAATATTTTTTATCCAGTTAAATGAGATATTAAAGGGATAGTTCACCGAAAAATTAAAATGCGGTCATCATTTACTCACTCTTATGTAGTTACAAACCCACATACATTTCTTTGTTCTGATAAACACGAAGGAAGATATTTTGAGAAATGTTTGTAACCAAACCGTCTGTGGACCCCATTTACTTCCATAGGAAAAAAGAATACTATGGAAGTAACTGGGGTCCACGGACGGTTTGGTTACAAACATTTCTCAAAATATCTTCCTTTGTGTTCATCAGAACAAAGACATTTATACAAGTTCGTAACTACATGAGAGTGAGTATATGATAACAGGATTTTTATTTTTGGGTGAACTATCCCTTTAAGCCCAGAGTATAGCGAATGTACACACGGTCGAATGCACAGCTTTGCAGAGTATACTTTATTTGACTCGTACATGTACACAGGGATTCAAAATGTAGATACATCTGGGTTACATACTACATCTCCTGTGCGCGCATTGTCGCAGGGTTTCAAAAAGTATTTGCGCATTATTCTGATGATGAAAATTGCATCACGCGCACTCTACACATACCTTCGTGTACGAGTAAAAATCATCATACTTCAGTCTTTTTTCTATCCAAAATTCAATCCCTGGCAGATTACGTTTGTTTTATTGGTTTTCCAAAAAACCTAATCATTAACACAACATTTTTACTAATCTTCACATAAATCTAATCCTTACCCCAGCTGTCCCAAAAATCTCAACCTAAATCCTGATAGAGGTCCACATCTCAGCAATGGTTAATGTCATACTTAACCCAAACGCAACATCTGAACATGTTTATTGTTGACTTTAAGATGGATATTCAGTGCTCCCTCATTTGTCGCTAAATTAATTAATATAAACGCAGCTCTGCTCTTCAAAAACAAATAAACCAAGCATATGTACCTTTATGAACAGGCCGGTAGGCCTCCAGGAAATAAGGCTTTAGAAAAACCTCAAACAGGTTGCCAGTCAGTCCTTCAATGGTGTCATCAATGGGTAGAACATGGATGCGCTTCCCATATTTAACATCTGGACAGGCATGGATACTATACGGACACACACATACACACATGCATGTACTGCGGCAGTCTTTCACAGACAGACCATGCTTCAATTTTGTTTTTGTACTTGTGCTTATGGGTCAACAACAACTTAATGATCCTTATGGCTTACAGAAAATGTCGCTATAGCTTGATTGATTTCACTGAATTAGATGTTATGGAGTTTTACACCAACTCAAAAATTAATAACAATGGTTATACCAGTACAATGACATTATTGGAAGAGGGGGTGTGTCTATATAGGGTCTACATTTGGCAAAGTTTCATAATGACTTGATGAAAAAAAAATTGTAATAAAATTGATGCATACCTGATGACATCACCAAGACGCACACGCAGATTGTTTCGGGTGACACGGTTCATGCGCACACGTTCAATGGCACACGTGTCGTCTGTGAGAACGATGCAGACTGTCTGCCTTCGCTTCCGACCACGTAACACCACAGTGTCTCCACGAAACATCTGCAGCTCCTCCATTTTAGCCTTTAACACACAAGCTTATGTTCATGAATGTGCACAAAATTGCTAATTGTACACACGTTTTGTTTACCTGTGAAAGGCACACAATGCTGTTGTCCTCATTGGCAGCTTCATCCACTATGAGTCGATTCGGCCGAATCTTCTGTTTCAGTATAGCAGTGGAGTAATCCTCAGGCTTTGGACTGTTTAAAACACAAAAAAAATATTAAAGTCGCCATGAAAATAAAATGAAAAACTGTAATTTGTTTTTTTATTTTTTTTTTTTTTTTTACAAATGACTTATCTGTGAGCTTAATTGTTTTAAAAAAATATATGTGCTCTTATAATCTATAATCATAACCTCAAATCTCCTCTCCTTCTCAAAACGATCTCTCTTTACTTCCGGGAGAAGATCGCTGCGATAAGCAATTAGCAACACAATCCCACTTCAAATTATCAGATCTCGATGGACAAATTCAAATCCAGCCCTGCCTTATTTAATTTCAGAAGCGGTTTTACTCAAATATACATCAGCACCTGGAAAATATGATAATCCCAACTTCTGTTTCACAGCGACTTTAAAGTGTACATAATTCCAGTTTTTAAGTCAGAACATAGTACTTATATATTGAGGTTTCATCAGACGCACGTGCGCTGACGCGATACACGTCTGGATCCGAACTTTACTTCCAGTTTCGTTTTTTTTTAATGATCTGACTAGTTGCTAAACTGATCTCTTGAACAAATGCCTCGTCAAAAATATCAAATGTTTTTGTTTCCTAGGTAATCTATGTGTTGTAGTTTTTTGCCGAGTTTACCGGAAGTTACGTGCGGACCACCGCAGCCGCTGGTTTATGTTGTTACTGCTGAAACCGTCTATACATTGATCAAGCCATCCTCATGGGGCATCTTCCTTTTTGGCTGAACTATCCCTTTAAAGGAACACGCCAACATTTTGGGACTTTAGCTTATTCACCATATCCCCCAGAGTTAGATAAGTCCATACATACCTTTTCCATCTCAGTGCATCCCAAAACTCTGTCTGATGCACCCACCGCCAGCTTAGCTTAGCACAGCACAAAGACTGGAAGTAAATGGCTCCAGCTAGCATACTGCTCCCAATAAGTGACAAAATAACGCAAACATTTTCCTATTTATGTGTTGTGATTTGTATAGTCACACCATGTACAAATAACAAGGTCATATGAGGTATCTTTTAACAGTATACATACTGGGAACTATATTCTCAGAATACGAAGCACTGCTACTTGGGCGGAACTCTGGGGGATACGGTGAAAAAGCTAAAATCCCAAAATGTCAGTGTGTTCCTTTAAATGCACCCCAGCACCACCCACCTACAAAATTGAAACAGATTGTAGCTGGACCATTACAAGAAAAGCTATAAAAACCTTAAGCTAAACTAAACTAATGTCAGCCGTCTCCCAGTAAGCAAGCAAGCCAATGGGCAACAGCGGCAAGTAAACAAAACTGCACTTGTGGGGGAAAGAAAACTTGTGAAAAGCAACGCTCAGCCAGGCTTATCCCAGCTACATGTCAGTTTGGAATAAATTGGTAAACTTTAAAGGATAAAGCACAACAAAGCATTTGTAAAAACACAACACAGTTTTTGCTGATCACACTTATGTGATCAAACACACACACACACACACACACACACACACACGGCTGTTTGGTCTCTTGTTTCTTCATGTGACGCTGGTCTGTTTTTAGAGCGAAGTTATGTCTACTGCAAAGATCAAACTACCAGACAAACATTCACACAAACAAACGTATTTATCAATGTTTATGTTATTGATTTTAAACCTTACAAATAAGAATTAGGTACATCGGGTCACTTTAAATGAATCACCATTAAAATGATAAACTTTCCGCCAGTTTAGCAATACTAGGCTTATTTCAAGCTGTTTATCTATGTCATCTAAAGAAATGCAAACTCGAACCAAAATTCTGGTTATGGTTAAATAGCCGCTTATACTCACTCTCCAGAAGCTCCTGTTGTGGGCATTGTAAGGAAGGCTGGTAGAGGTATTTGGTTATAGAAGTGAGGTTGTTTTGGGTTTTTAAACAGGCAGAAGCCTTCTCTGTTTTGGAGGTCAGGAGTTTGTTGTCTCTGTCAAGTCCGCCGTCTTTCGTCTTAGTTCAGTGCAGTGCGTTTCGCAGTGTCACTGCACGCTTCATGCCAAGATAATTGTGTTTGTGTGGCTCCCTCTGCTACACACTCAGGCTCTGAAACTTATCCTACCACATGTTGACATTATGACACAATAATCTGTGCACATGTGCAGAAGAACTTAGCCATTTCATTTTTTGTATTGCGATAAACTGATTGTGTTTGTCCTCTTGGTCATTCTCATTACATCCATTATCTCATCCAACTTATTACAGACATTTCTGACTCTGCACCACAAAACCAGTCATAAGGGTCATATTTTTTTAATTTGAGATTTATACATCATCATGTAAAAGTTGAATAAAAGCTTTCCATTGATGTATGGTTTGTTAGGATATGGCCATATTTGGTCAATATACAACTAATTGGAAATCTGGAATCTGAGGGTGCTAATGATAAATACATTTTTGATATATTTACGGTAGGAAATTTACTAAATATCTTCATGCAACATGATCTTTTTAATATCCTAATAATTTTGGCATAAAACATTTTGGCCCATAAATTGTATTGCTACAAATATAACCAAGCGACGTATGCCTGGTTTTCTGGTCCAAGGTCACACGCATAAAATACAGAGATTTAAAGACATGCATTATGCATAAGGTCTTTTGGAATGTCCTTTTAATGCATTTATTCAAAAAGCATTTTGTATTTTCATTACAAAACATTGGGTAAACTTGACATAAAGAAACAATTCAATTACAGAACAAAGTTTCTTAAATAATGAAACTAACTGTGTGTATGATGAAATAAACAATCAATAACTTGCAAATATTCAGCATAAATATTTGGAGAATGTGTTATACTTCCATAGCTGCTTATGAGTCATTCAATCACAGCATCTACAGTCATCAAGGTGGATACTGGTGTAAAGTTTATTTTTGTAAAATATATTGATTGTTGTATTGTAGGTAACGTTGGCTTTTACGACTGGATACCTTGTTTGGTATCCACGCTGCCCTCTGCCGGCAAACAAAATGTTATCTTTCCTTAATATGTATTAATTGCTTCACCTATGAATGACGAACCAACTTTCTTTTAAGCCGAGATGCTGCTTAAGTTTAAACTCTTTTTTTTTACAATCCAGTTTCCTTTTTTATTTGGAATGATGTCATGAGTGCCAGATGTGGCGAATATTGGTCTAAAGCCCCGTTCAGACCGACAGTGTCTAGCAGTGGCAGAATGAAATGATCTCATTCATTTCAATGAGAGCTTGGCGACTTTCGGCCACAAAAAAAAGTTAAAGTGACCACCGGTGACAGGAAGTGGGTGTGTCCAGTAACACAAAAAAAGTTTCTTGAAAACTTTATGCAAATATGAAAGAATTTTAGGAACGACTTCCATTTCCCGTCAGTTATTGCAGTAGACACAGCCTGATCTCATGAGAATTCGTACGTGTTGGCGTGGTGGCTAATTCGTATGAATTCGTACAAAGTGAATCAAACAAGAACGAAACTCGACCCTTAACCCCAACGTCACAGGGGCTAATGCAAACAAAAATGTATGAATTAATAAAATTAGCCACCTTGTAAAATACGTATGAACGGCAATGAGATAACATTGGTGGACAATATTTGTTTTAGGAACAAAATAAGTAACGCCTCTTAAAGACCTCATTTAAGGGATTGTTCGGCCAAAAATGATATTAAACCCATGATTTACTCACCCCCAAGCTGTCCGAGTTGCATATATCCATCGTTTTTCAGATATTTTATAAAATGTTTTAGATCTTTCAGTTGATTAAATGTAATGTTACGTGGCCACGATCTTCAAGTCCAAAAAAAGTGCGTCCATCCTTCACAAAATAAATCCAAACGGCTCCAGGATGATAAACAAAGGTCTTCTAAGGGTAATCCGCGCGGTGTTGTTGTAGAAATATCCATATTTAAAACTTTATTAACGAAAATAACTACCTTCCGGTAGCGCCGCCATCTTAGTCCCGTCCGCATTCAGGATGAGAGCGCAGCCTATGGAGGCTACTCTGCTGCTGCTCTCTGCCCCGCCCTCCGAATTTGTCATACGTCACTAAGAAAAGTGCGTACACTACGCTAATACTCACTCCTGAATACAGAGGAGTCTAAGATGGCGGCGCTACCGGAAGGTAGTTATTTTCGTTAATAAAGTTTTAAATATGGATATTTCTACAACAACACTGCACGGATTACCCTCAGAAGACCTTTGTTTATCATCCTGGAGCCGTTTGAATTTAATTTGTGAAGGATGGGCGCACTTTTTTTGGACTTGAAGGTCGTGGACCCCGTAACATTACATTTAATCAACTGAAAGATCTAAAACATTTTCTAAAATATCCGAAAATGTGTTTGTCTGAAAAACGATAGACATCGTAGACAACTCGGACAGCTTGGGGGTGAGTAAATCATGGGTTTAATATCATTTTTGGCCGAACTATCCCTTTAAACAAGACGGACGACACACAGCAAGAAAGTCGCTGCCGCTCTGAACGAGGCTTAAGTCACAGGAAAACATATGTACATAAAAACAATGTAAATAAGACCAACGTGTGAGACGTTTCAACAATCAATGTAAAAATGATTATACATTGTAGTTGAGGGATTAGGTCACTGTAGCAAAATGACCAGCATGAAATGTGTTGAAAGAAATGGCAAGCATGATAAACAATGCTGTCTCCAGTTTGATTGTAGCCATGAAATTATGTTGCGTAAAAACGACATCATAACTTAAATCAACCAAGTACCTCTGCACATTTTAGTAATGGAATATCATTACAAAGAAAAGACAATAAAACACAAACAAACATACAAACAAATAAATAGATCCAGACAGATAGGAATTTAAGGTGTCAGTCAAACCAAACGTTTCTATAATCCAATATTCGATCGACCTATTGCACAGTGCAATTTAAACCCATCCAGGGATTATTCACAATGTAAATGAACTGGCCTTTAAAGATATATAACAATAACCTTCTAGAAACGGTAACAGTCCAATTTATATGGTCCATTTTAAGCATACATGGTGCTGCTTCATGAATAAACTGATATGACAATGAAGCTAAAGGCTTAGACATCAATGTCTTTTATGTTATAAAGATGTTTGAGATTTCATCCACATCATTCCTTCAAGACAGATCCCTGTGCATCTGTGGACATACATTATAAACCTGCTGGTGAAGGAATTCACCTTAAAATGTACACATAGCTGCCGATGACAGAACGCTATGGATGGCAAATCTACAATTAAAGGAGTAATTTGCAGGCTTTAAAGGGATTTCCTCTGTGAGACAGGACAACTTGATTGTGTGCAAAAGATCTGCATTAACATATAGTCTCTGTTGAGTTTCTTTATGACAACGGTGCAGGACACAAGAACACTGGATGGGAATGTTGGATGTTTAAGAAGTAAAGTTCAAGGAAGGAAATAATCCAGTCTGTATTTGAGGTACAACAATGGTTACAGTGTCACTGCAACAAGTTTGAAGAACAAGTTCACGATGAAGAGGAGGATTCATTATCCAATCAGAATTGTCCTCTTAAAATGTAACAAGACAACCAGCTTGTTCATCGCTGGAAGAAAAGTAACAAAATGTTTCATAACATTCATCTGTCTGTAACATGAAAATCATGAAGAATTCATTTTTGGATTTTCATTTGGAGGTCAAAAAAATCCATTCTGCCCTCTGCTGGACTAATGAGATCAAATCCAGTTGATGAAATGAAAGTTCACTGGCCGAGCAGCTGCTTTTCTGTCCCAATCCTTTATCCGCCATTTTGTTTTCTTCATTTCAGTCTTGTTTTCGCATGTTAATGTACATTTTTTAGGAGTTCTGCACGTGTGCGTGTAAGTGTGTGTAAAGCAGGGGTAGGCAACGTCGGTCCTGGGGTGCCGATGTCCTGCAGAGTTTACCTCAAACTCTAATCAATCACACCTGAACAACTAATCAAGGTCTAAAGAGTCACCTGAAAACTACAGGCAGGTGAGATTTTATCAGGGTTGGAGCTAAAATCTGCAGGACATCGGCACTCCAGGACCGACGTTGCCTACCCCTGGTGTAAAGGAAGTGGGAATTCTGGAATGTTCTTAGTATTCAGCAGCAGACAAATCCTCATTAGTAACTGTGCAATTGAAAGTTTTAAGCATGACCGTGTACACATCTGGAATCGGTTATGAGTGAATATCGTTCGATATTAGTAGCTCATTTGTCACGGACAATAGCTAATATACACGTGTGCCTATCAGCAAAAAGCTTCATCATCTTGGAAGTGAGTCTTCTGGAGAACCTTTACGTGACGTTCATAGATCTTCAGGGCGGGGCCAAGCCTGATTGACAGACCTGTTAGCACATCGCTCCTCTGCATTAGGAGAAGAGATTTTCCATCAATTTCCTGTCAGAAACAAATAATCTGTTAACACTAGAAAGACATATTCCCTGCTATTATCAATTCACTGGAATATATCTACATTATGTTTTGGATTGCTGGGTCCGAACCGAACCTGCATGCTCTATGAATGTTACTTTTTGAGTGGTTAACAATGTCCCGAGGTGCATGAAGATAATAAAATGCAGCAGTATTATTCTTTTCCAAAGTCCAGTACAATAAAAAGCTGTTCAAGCCTTATGTAGTCAAGTTTTGTACCTGTGTCCTGAAGGCAAGCGCCTGCTCGGGGAATCCAGCCGCAGTAAAGTAGCTGGCTACATCTGCCACCGTCCAATCAATGGGATTCACACCACCTGTCTCCAACTTCACAAAGCCTCCTCTGACACAGCACAAAACAAAGAAATGAAGACAACCAGGTCTGTTTTCCATAAAGAAAACTCAAGCAAAAATCCATGTTGATAAAGCAGCAGCCAACATTTATCTTTCACTTCTCCTTCAGAACAATACGTTTGCTTGTTTCTCATTTCTTTCACTCCACTTCACGTCTAGTTATTATGCTGGAAGGCTTTTTGGTGTTTTACAGACTTCCAAACAAAATCATATTTCTTTCTCTTCTGTTATATTGTACTTACATTCCTTCATTTATCCCTCGTTCTTCAGCTGCTCCTGGGGAGGCAGAAGGAGTCAGCAGACATGATGACGCTCCCACTTCCAGCTTACAGCCTGAGGAACACACAACTAGATAAAAACACAAACATACCGATGTTATAACAAAACACAACTATATTATAACAAACAAGTATGGACGTTTATAAACTATGATCACACAAAGAATAATTAAAAAGGCACAAATAACCGCATAAGAAATATGCAATAAAACAGAATAATGCAAATTGAGCTTATTATAAAACCAACATATACATGCGAAGTGTGTTTTAAATATATTTAAACAAACTATTCATAAACCCCCACTTAAACCAACGTAACACACAATGACAATCACATAGGGACATGAGCAAAAAAGTAAACACTTACAGTTTCGTATAGCTATTGATGATGGAGGCTTAACAGTCTCTTGCATTACAATCGCATGATCCTAAAAAAAATACAAAGAGATTAACTTAAGTTCACTGAAATTTTTCCATTTTGTCATCATTTACTCACCCTTAAGTTGTTCCAAACTTTCAACTTCTAGCTGAATACAAAAGAAAATATTTTGATCTGGGGCACCATAGACTTCCATAGAAGGAAAAATAATACTATAGAAGTGAATGGTGCCCCAGATTTCAGAATGAATATATTTTGAAAAATGTTAATATCCAAGCAGGTCTGGGGCACCATTCACTTCCATAGTATTATTTTTCTTCCTATGGAAGTCAATGGTGCCCCAGATCTGCTTGGGTACAAACATTCATCCAAATAGCCCATCTTCCTTTGTATTTACCAGAATAAATAAATGTATACAAGTTTGGAACAACCTTGGGGTGAGTAAATGATTTTTGATGAGGAAAATTATAAATGTTTATTATTTGGAGAACCATCCCTTTAAGGAGACATGATAGACTAATAAAACATTTAAATGTGAAGTGTGTCCATTCTGTAGCGCTAAAAATATTTTCACAAAAACTGCTGTTAGACTGTTGGTTGACAATGGGCAGCTCATAAAAACAGAGTAATGTTTAGCAAATGCTAAGCACCACAGTGAGTCATCTCTTCAGGAAGTTAACCTATGATTGGCTTACACACAGTTTTCTCTGCACAGTCAGCTGAGATTGAAGAAAATATATTAACATCAGAAACAACACACACTTCCCCTTTTGAGGTTTTGAGTCAATTGTGTGAACTGCCTGAAGTTACCTCTGTGTTAAGATGTAGTTGATCAGGAGTAGCTGAACTGCTGTCAATATCAGCGTCATCAGGCTCAGTAGACACTGTCTGCTCTGAAATAGACAGGTTATAATGTTATCATTACATTTACATTTAGCAAATGCTTTTTACAAGGATAAGGAAACAATAAAGCGATTTGTTATATACAAGGATACAAATACAAGGAGTGCTTATTCCAAGTTACTAGTTTTGGATTTTTTTTTAAGAAGAAATAGAAGAGCATTCAACGTCTACTTGTCATTCTTGGTGGTTATGAGATTTCAAATCGACTTTAGTTTAATATTTTTGTGATATAGACATCTTTCCCCATCTACTGCACATTTCTTTAAGTCTGCACTAAAAACCACACATTTTTATATTTTTTGATCTGAACTTCAGGGCCTCACAGGATAATGTTTAACTTTAAGTGATTGAAATTATTGTTGCATATATTAAAACAGTGGTTCTTAACGTTATTCCTGAAGGCCCACTGCTCTGCACATTTTGTATCTCTCCCTTATTTAACACACCTGATTCAAATCATCAGCTCATTAGAAGAGATCTCAATGAACTGAACTGAGTCTGTGAGATAAAAGACACATACAAAATGTGCAGAGCATTGGGCCTCCAGGAACGGAGTTGAGAAACACTGTATTAAAAAATAGTATTGAACAACTGCGCTAATCTGTAATGCATTTTTTTATTAAATCTACCACATTAACAAATCAAAACAGTCTGACAAAAATGTATTTTGCTGTAATGCCAACTGGCTAAAGTCATATCCAAAGCACTTTGCTGGCCAATGTCTGTTTTTATAATCCACCATCCATATGTAATTTTAACTGGAGTTAAAACTGGATTTTGTGATATGCATAGCAAAAAACCTAAAGTTGGATTAATTTAATTAATTTAATTGGTAACTCAGAAAAGGTAAACTTTTAAAACATAAATATTTAAGTGTTACCAAGTAGATCCAACTTGCAACTTTTTAAAGTGCCGATTTAAAAATCAGATGATAGGTGTGAATGGTTTTAGGACACACGTTTATTATTACTGTGATATTTATGTTGTCTAAAAGATTGCTCTTATAAATCTCAGTGGTAGAGCATTGTGTTAGCAGCACAAAGGTCATGGGCTCAAAGTCAGGGAACAAATATTATCTGAATTTGAAAACACAGGCCATGAGCAAAAATGTTTTCTGCATACCATGTTATGGGGCCATCAAGAATGATAGGTGGTCAAGACTTGAATTTGAGCAATAGTATAAAATCTTACATTCCATTTGTGTCTAAGATTATAAGCCTTTACGACACCTTTATAAGGTTTCATTTCGAATGCTTACTGATTATTATAAGAAAAAATATATTATTTCAAAATAATATCCTATTTTTGACTGGCTAGACTTTTTGTTATTGTGCACTGCAGTAACCGCTGCAGTTTGTGACCTGTTATTTACCACAAATATGCTAATGTACCTGGCAGCATGCACGCAAGCAAAAACACTTTATTTCTATTGGTATTGTCTCTAGTGTTTGAATAAAACAAAGTCTGTCTGCAAGATTTTTGGACATTGTAGTTAATTTTTTTTTTGACAAGCCTGTTGAAAACCATCCAACTATGTAAAGAATCAATTTATATAACAGTAAACTGAAGCTATGGCAAAACAAACAGACGCAACGAGTACCTTCACTTCCACCCACGTCTACTTCCTGTTGGGAGCATTGGTTTGATGACTCTAGCAGTGAAGATGGTTGGGATTTCCCCCCAGACGTCACGGTTGACATGCTGCCATTATCATTCTCGACCTCCATGTCAGTTGAGATTGGGTCAGAGCAAGCTTTGACACCTGTCAGACCCCCATCAGTGATGGCTTTGGGAACATCCTCTGCTGTTCCTACTAAATTTTCCTCTTTTCCATCCTCTTCACCTTCTGTCTCTATTTGTTCTTCCTCCTTTACCTCTTCCTGCAAAGCAGGAATGCAGACACACTTGGAAACACATTTTAAAATGTTCTTAATAGACTTTAACCAACACTAGACATTATAAAACATCACTGAAGTGCTTTATTTTTAAAGTAACTCTCGGTTGTGACAGACATTGAAGAACATCACATTAAGGCTGCTGAAATGTGCGGGAAAGTATAGAGTAGTGATTATTGACGCCTCCGCAATGGGAGAATGCCAAACACTGTAGCGTCGATAAGGTGCGCGCATCTCAAACCACCGTCCATGGTTTGCAGAATTGACACACGAATTGTCGACAACAAATCTAAAACTGCTATTTTTACATGCCAACGATTTCCATTAGTTAGATAACAACGATTTGGCATAATTCAACGGTAGCCTAACTGCAAGTGAGCGGGACAGCGCACGAGAAATCTGATCAACGCTGCGCACATAACAAAGCCAAACACGATGACAACATGTTAAACTGGCTGGATGAACTGCGCGGAACGAAACTAAGAAGCTTTGGCGCGTCACGCATTGAATTTCCGCCATCGCGACTGTTTTCACCTCGCATGACCGAAGTATCGCACGAGAACTGCGCGCTCTGTGCGCTGAGAAAACAGACGCGAGCCCCGACTACCCCCTCCCTTTTGCATTTTCCGTGCGCGTCTAACTTAACAGACACCGCCTAGTGAAAAATATCCAGCACAACTTTAACGCCAAAATAACCGCAAATTCCACTAATACTGACTTCATGTTGACTACGCTGATATCTGTGGTTTGGTCACGCACCGGCCGCGTCTGCATCTCGACGAGCGCGCTTGTGTGCGTTGAGTGTCTAGAGCAGATGAACAAGAGAAGCGAGGATGTCTAGCTCGCACGCACGCAAACAGAGGCAGGCGGGCGCTGCCGAGCGCGAGTCCGCACCTTTTGTGCTGAGACGCTGAAGTGAAACATGGCACGCAGACAGTTGCGCGTCAAACGCAACCCGCAATTGAGGTGTCGCTCTCCCATCGTTTGCACACAACATGATCTCGAAACAATCACAAAAACGCAGACACGCACAAGCGAAACAGTTTGGATGTGTTGGCGCACACTTGTGCGCGAGAAAAGAGCGGAAATCAGATGGTGTGGTTCTGATTTCGTCCTGCGCTCTTTTCTTTCGCTTTTTCTGAAAGAGCGTTATGAATTTACACAAAGGCGAGGTGTAACACCAGGCACGACGTGTCGGAAATATTAAGTTACCTTTTTCGCGAGGTGTCTGTCCTGCAGTGCGCTTTTCAGGAGTCGCGCGGACGGCTTGGCCGCCCCCATCCCCCTCGCGAGAAGAGTGATGTGGCCGAGGCGCGTTCTGCGGAGGCGACCCCTCTCGATCTCGCGCTCCAGCACCACTCTGACGCGGTTGCGGGTCAGCTTTTCCCCGGGAACCCCGCTTTGCGTGCTGAGGTAGCCGAGAATTTCTTTTAGTCCCAGTGGCGCGTGGCCCCGTGTTGCGGCGGAGCCCCGGTGTCTCTCGGACATACTTCGGACCGCGGCAACCAGTCTGTCGCCTAGATCGATACTCTTTTCCTCCGGAGACTCCGAGCAGCTCGCCCCGGACCCCTTTGCCCCCACCTTGAGTTTGGGTTTTAGGGGCGATGGGAGCTTGTTTCTCGGAGGCGTACTGATGACGGCCGAACTGGCGCTCGAGCAAGTTTTCTGTTCCTTTTCATTACTGCCCCCCTCCTCGTGGCCAACACCGAGCGCGTTTTCTCCTTCGGCCCGTCTGCTCGCACTTGAAGCATCGCTCAAAACGTTCGCTCCGTGATTGCTGCGGAGAGAGGAGCCGTTAACCCCCGCCTGAGTGATTAATCTGTTGTCTTTCGATGCACTTGCCTTGACGCTCCCGACGGAGCAGCCCGTTGCGCCACAACTAACAAAACTGTTTCCGCTAGGCACTGGCGAAACATTTTCTCCCTTTTCATGAGCGGAGAGGGAGGTTTGGGGCACGGGGTCAAAACACGGGCTCTCGGGCTCCCTATCTTCGCACTCCTCCTGGTCCGTGAGACTGTGCGCGCTGTCGCCGTTATTATTGAAATTGGCGTGTTTGGTTTGTTCAGCCACAGACTCGCCGCTGCTTTGCTCGATCCGTTTTCTGCATTTTCTTTGCACTTTAGCGGCGTTGCGATACGAAATCGAGCCTTTGTAGCTAACTTTGAGCACAGTTTGCTCCTGGATCAGTTTTTCCAGTTCAGCCCTGGTTTGGTCCGGGTCTGACCCGTGTCTCCTTCGGACCATTCGGCAGATCCTCTCCAGGTCCGGCCGAGCTTTTCTCGAGCGCAGGGAGTCGATGGTTTCCAAGATCCATTCTCGGTATTTTGGCTCCGACATGTTGCGGTACCGGTTCGGTCAGCTTTGGCCGAGCGCCTCTCTCGTCTCCGAAGTGACGCTGTGAAGGGCTGCGATCCGCTCCAAGCCCGGCTGTGAATGAAGCGGAAGCCTCGCTCTACGCCTGCGTTTAGCCACTATGTGCGCTTAAGGTGGAATGTTTGCAACGAGAAGCCTCCGCTACGGCTCTGCGCTGATGCGCGCGGGTTATTTAAGGTGGTATTGTGGAGTTACGCATTGTGCGCACCTTTTCGACGGGCCTTTGTTCACGCGCACGCTGCAATCCTTCACACAAAATGCGGCTTATCTTTTATATACTTCATCTGTCAGCGACGTTTAAAACAACTGTGTGTTTACTACTAAAATGACAGACGATTCAGCAGCAGCTATCCAAGTGAATATTTTGAGTTCAGTCTTGTGTTTGAAACTCCTCACGTCGCTGTTTGCTCTTCACACGGTGTTTGGGGTGAAAAACTGTACATAATAAAATGTAATGGCGTCTTAAATATTACACAAGCTAACACTTACGAAAGTGAACCATGGTTTTACCAAAAAAATACCTTTTACTAGAAAGGATGTGTTAATTATTTAAAACATTGTTTTGTGCTATCCTATTTAACACATTATGTGTTATTTTGTGTTGATTTTGAAATAAATAAATAATATTAAAAATAAATAAATGTGAAATAAATAAAAGGGACAACACAAGATGTGTTAAAACAAGACAAAATGTGTTGTGTCTAGTTAGATGTGATGTCCTTAACTAGACACAAAATGTGTTTTAACACAACCGTTTTAAGAGTGTTAAACCATGGTTGGCACAAATATGGTTTTGCTTACCACAGTTTAAGTATTTTTTATCCAAACTGAGGAAAACAATAGAGCGAATCATCTTATTATGAGTAAAATCATGCTTGTATAAATGTTAATAATAAAAAAAAGTTTACTACACTTTTACTATAATTAAACCATGGTAAATTATGATAAGGAAATGGGTGGGAAAAAAAACAAAACAAACAAAACCTTGCATTTTTATTGGAATTACCTATATTAAAATTACAAAATTAAAGTAATTTTAGTTTGTAATCAGCAAAGCATGTCAACTATTAAATGTTTGACAAACAGCACTTTAATTTTGAAAAATATAAGACCAGTTTAATTTTTTTACTTAATATTTATATAATATTTAAAGCTCCTTATAAGAAGAAGTGAAGTGGTAAAATCTGCGCAAACTGAATAATAAAAACAATCTAAACTGTAAAAAATGCTGTAGTTATGCAGCTGTTTGCCAGTAACTTACTGTAGATTTAAATTTGTGTTATTTTCAGGCAACAGTTTGTTCAAAGTTAAATGAACATAAAACATTAACAAATCTTTGCATTTACAGAATAAAACTATAATCAGTCCCTCCAGAAAAAACGCATTTATGCGATTGCATGATTCAACGCATAATCAGCCAATGTCTGCATATTTAAGCGGGGGCTGCATTTTTTTTAAATACACCGCACTTTCGCAGCATAAATTTGCAGATTTCCGTGCGCAAAATATGCGGGCTTGCATGATTTCATAATCTCCCCATTTTCATAGAAAAAAATCACATATACCTTAGCAGAAAGCTGAAAAATGTTGCATTTACTTCACACAAGCGCAGCCATGTCCTGTTGCCATGGGAATGTTATAAAGTGATGTGATTATGTGACGTTAACATCATTGAAAAGCTGCAAATAGTTTTTGCAAGTTCCCGCCATTTTTGCAAAAATTATCCCACATATTACATCGCATTTTTTAAGAAAACGTGCCACTAGATCACAGACTTTTGCCCGTAACAATCACAAAAAAAACCTCTGCGTTTTTCTGGAAGGACTGTATAATATAAAGCCTCATGCAAAGCATTCTGGCAACCAGAAATCAACATTTTTAATATTTTTCCTTCAGATTTTGGTTCCCAGAATTTGCATGAGGCTGTTATTTTAGTTTTATTCTGTAAAGACTTGTTAATGTTCATTTAACTTTAAACAAACTGTTGCCAGTAAAAACATAAATTTAAATCTACATTAAGTTACTGGCAAACAGCTTGCAGTAATACTGTCATTTCTACAGATTTTTTTTACAGGGTTGTATTATGAATACAAATGATCTCTCTTTAATATCTGTTTTTGCAGAAAGCCAGGGAATGGTTAAATATCCTGGCGCTGAGGTGGATCTGTAATTGTACAGGCAGCCATCTCACGACAGTCATTTAAATTTCTCCGTAGCGGTGTGAAGCACTAGAAACATAAATCTATCAGATGTATCTTATGCAAACATTCCCATGCTTACATTTCAGCATCGTTTCGTCTTGAATTTGAGAGGTGATCAGATATACATTTGTTTTTGAAGTTCTGGAACATTGGGTGTGAAACAGTTATCTCTTTTTTTACGGAAAAGGTGCTGTTGTCCACTCCATAAAGTGGAAAACAGGACCGAAGCTGAAGGGCGGCTGATGTTACTATAGTGCAAGGTATTTTTAGTATTACACAGAAACAGGACATAAAACCAGTTTGGTATTTATAGTAATACTTTATTGGAATGATTCTTGTGGTGCAAAATATCACAATTGACTTGAACCATGTCCTCAGGAGTAAGTACTGGTATCCACTGAGTTCTTCTCCAGCTCTGGAGATTTTTGTAGCCTAGAGAGTTAAAGACTTGCGTGTAAGACATTCTCACCCAAAAAGGAGCAAGATGCACTGCGCCCATTCAGAGAGAAGACTTTACCTATTTAAAAATGCAGAAATGGAAGGGGGGATGGCGAAACTAAAGAGCAAGGCGGCTGCGAGTCGACCGCAAGGCTTCCCAGTGTGAATAACGCACAAAGCGTGTGGAGTTTTGTCAGCTATCGTAAATGTAACCCGCCGACAACCGTAACAATTATAGTTATAACAATGAAACTAAACAAAAACATTCATTCCCTCTTATGCACGTGTCAGTCTACGCACAGCAGCCTTTCGGGCTCATGCTATCGGTCAGCTAATCAATAAAACAACTGATGAGTCAAAATATTGACACTTGTAGGATTTCATGGCACATTTCATAGGTGAAAGTTCAAAGTTCATCAGTGAATATTTTACAGAGAGTGGTGGACCTACGGCCAAAAGGAGGAAATAAAACTTAAAAGAGGTGCTTGAATCATGAAATCATGGCTTCATTTCTCTTTGCCACTTTCACTTTGTCATCCCTTCAGTGCATTGTTAAGAATAAAAGAAACACATGACAGTATACAGGACCAAAAATATTTCGGTTATTACACAGGAATCTCTTTTTTTTGTCTTTTTAACGGTGACCTAGTGGATATCTTGACTCCTCAAGATCTCTGTATAGACAATAACTAACCCATGTCTCTTTGTGCAGTAACAATTATTCCAGTCCACTGGCCAACATTTATACATCCTATGAATCAATCATGATTAATATCACATGAACAGAAGTTTAAAAAAAAGAGAAAATTACAAACGTGATTAAAATAGAGGAGATGATAAAGGCCTCACTGTTTATCCCTGGAGGTCTTCTCTGCACTTCCGCTGCTTTCTCTGCTGTTTATCAGGAGGAAGGATCGTTTAAAGATTCATGCACTTTCTGTCTCTCTCTCTTTCTCTCTCCACCTATATTATTTTTCTCTCTCTCTCATTCTGACTGTTTTTATCACCTCTTCCTCTAAAACTCGGCAAATTCTTTCCCACACTTCTCCGTGAACGACACGCGGATCTCTTCTTCCTCGTAGTCATCAAAGTTGCTGGTATCCCCTGGACCTCTGCATTTAGGCACAAATGGGGCCTCCACCTAATAAAACAAAAGCACAAAACTTAATATTTGCCCTACCTTTACGTTAATGGTATCAAGTTTCATAATATGTAGTGATGCACCGATGTATCGGCCGATTTTCGATGAATTTGAAACCATCGGCATATCGGCAATAGCACGAGAAAGGCCGATACCGATTGTTTATTAATTAACTGCATAAAGAAATCCGTTATATGTAAAAAAATTAGTTAATGTTGTTAATAAAATAAAAACCACCTTTAAAGGTTGTCATGCTGTCTTATTATATTTGTTTTAGCTTAATTTGTGCCTCTCTTATTATGTTGGTCAGTTGAATGTTAATTAGATCCAATCCATGTTCAGCAAAAATAATTTGATGCAAAAGTAAACTAGCTAATAGACCAACTGTATAGTATTGTTTACAAGTGTTTAATATCGGTATCGGCATCGGCCAGAAGTTGTCTGTTTAAATCGGTATCGGCCCAAAAATCCTATCGGTGCATCCCTAATAATATGTGCTTGAAAATGTTCAACTGTCTCTTAACCAGGCGTTTGGTGATAAAGCCACCTCACTGTCCGCAGAAAGGTACAAAAGATGTACCTCTGAGGTACCAATAAGTATCTGTGAGGTACAGGAGTTCACTTTTTTTATAGGGTACCGGCTCAGTGACAGCGTTTGTACCTTTTTTCCTGACAGTGCAGCCGTGGCAAGCTACAGTGGACTTTAGTCGCTCAGTAAAATCGGACTCTTCCAAAATCTCACTTTACATAACTGTATATTATAAATGGATGCGATTGTGTCACACTTTTTCGACTTCAGGCATCGTACAAAGGTCGTTCAAGTCAAACCAGGCCATTTTGTCTCATGAGACGTTCTCATGAGAGAAAAGTCCCAGTTCGACTTTTGAACTTGTTGCATTACACCTGGTTAGGGTTAGCACTGTGTTAAAACTGTGTTTCTCACCCGTCGTTGGTAAATGGCTATCCAGTCAGTAGTGGAGAACCACTTGTGTCCTTTGATGTCATTAACTCCGTTTTTAAGGTTGCCGTAGCGTTTTGTCAGGTCCACCTGCAGCAGGTTTCTCAGCAGATCCTTCAGGTCAGAACTGAAGTGAGATGGGAATCGTACCTGTGGAAGACCACGGTAACTTGTGATATAGTCTGTATACTCGGTAAATAAAGCCAGAACATCTGTACCAATATGAAATGGATTGACTAACAAAGTAACAATAATAAATAGGGCTGGGACGATGCATCGCGTTTTCCATTAAAATAACTGTCCGAAATATTCTTTATTATGAAAATCCCTGAAACAATGTGAAGAACAGCGATGTAAATATGCTTATAGACATTTTCTGGAATAGCCTCCGTAATGCTACTTCTTCTGTGGTGAAATTGGAGTTTCTGCACGAGAGCGTCCTCCGGCTTTTGGATGTGGCGGCATTTCACCGTAATTCATTCATTCAGAAAATGCACATTTGCACAATTAATCGTCCCAGCCTTAATAATAAAGTATACATTTGATAACCATGCGTAGTCCCTGAAAAGCAAATTAAGACCTTGGCATTGCTGGTGCCATTTCAACTAATTGTGACCCCGCCTTTGAAACCCCGGCTAGTCCATAATCTAAAGCCCGGAGTATAGCTGGTTTTTCTACATGTAGAAAATGCAATGCATCTCCTGGGCTACATTCTCCTGTGCGCACATGCGCATTTAAAAAATGCGGGGGTGCACACAGTACGCGTGCACTCTTCTGATGATGAAACTTGGGGAACGTAAAAAGTAGACCATACTGCCTTTAGAATGAGTTGTGCGTCAAAGGAGTCATGACCATATAAAGGACAAAACTATACAATTTGTGATTATTGCTGTAAATGACATTAAAGGGGTCATAGCGTGAAAGTCTGACTTTTCCATGTTTAAGTGCTATAATTGGTATTCTATCAACCTAGAAAACGTGAAAAGATCAAACCAGTAACTTTCTTTGGGTAAGCCATTTTTTTTTACAAACATGTGAAAAATTAAGTCGTTCAGATTTCACCTGTTTGCATTTTAAAGGACACATCCAAAAACGGCATACTATTGCTCAGGCCTACAAGGTAGCAATTTTAAGATGTTATAATAAATTATCTAATGAATATTTTCAGCTAAAACTACACATACACACTTTGGGGACACCAAATATTAGTTTTACATCTTAAAAAATCTCATAATATGACTCCTTTAAAAAAGTCTTCAATATACAAAGCTTAAAGGGGTCATATTATGAGATTTTTTTAAAAGATGTAAAATACAGTTTTCGCTCAAAATACCTCACAGATAATACCTCAAAATACCTCACAGATAATTTATTATATCTTAATTGTGCTGTCAATAAGTTTTCTTTCTCTGAGCACTAAATGGCAGTGCAATGGTTGGATAGTTCAGAGTAAAGGGCGATTTATAGTCGTGCGTAGGTCCTGCGCAGGCTATCCGTAGCCTGTGCGTAGCCTGATGCGCACCTCACAAAATTTCTAACAGCGCGTCGGCTCTACGCGGACCGCAAGCGCTGTGATTGGTCCACCAGAACCCCTCCCGTAAGGTAAAAAAAAAACTGCGTCATAGGTATTTCCGTTTGAGACGGTGGAAACAAAGATGAGCCAAGTTGAGGAGTGATTTAACTCAAACTGCAACATAAGTCGCTGTTTATTTACTTCCATCATTGCTGGTCTTCTCAAATTATACACAACAACTTGCTGTTTCTTCTTCGTTTGTGGGTTAACTTGCTTATCTTCTTCTTCTGTGACTTCTTTTGCTGCTACTGTGGTTACACGCGTGGTTACTGCTGTGTTTGCACGTCGACGCGGACGACGACGCACAAGTATAAATGAAAACCGACGTGGAACCTACGCCGTAGGACCTACGCACGACTATAAATCGCCCTTTAGGGATGGTATTGTAATTGGCCTACATCACAAAACAGACAAAATCTGAATGATCAATTTTTTCACATGCTTGCAGAGAATAGTTTACCAAAACTAAGTTACTGGGTTAATCTTTTTCACGTTTTCTAGGTTGATAGAAGCACTCAATAGATAAAGACTTAATTATAGCACTTAAACATGGAAAAAGTCAGATTTTCATGCTATGAACCTTTTAAACGTTTATTTATAACATGAAGTACTTAAAATTAATGATTTTATTGACACTACCATTACTATTCTGCACAGAAATACCTGAACGTAAACATTGGCTTTGATTATCTCTGTTTTCACTTTAGGCACAGAAACAAATGATGATTCTTTTTTCGTTTGTTTCAGGGACCTCTTTTCTATTATTAGATACTGAAAACAAACCATGATATTAAATTGCATGAGTGACAATCGGGTCAGTGCAAAGTAAGGCATAAATATTGCGACTTTAGCCCGGTTCTTTTATCGGTACAGATATTTTTTCGTGTCATCTTCAAAATTCTGGGAAGAGCTTATCTGTTTTGTAGTTCAACGTCTGACAAGATAACCACCCTATTTTAAATACATTTTAAAGCTGCTACATGATGTGTGTGATGATCTCCAAGGCTGTGTATTCAGAGCAATACCCGGTACAATGATTTCAATGTTTATTTTTTGCATGCATGCACATTTTCAAGAATGTTCCTTTATATGTGTAAAGTATCACTAAAAACGGGTTAATTGCAGGTCTTACTCAGTCAATATTTAAGATATCATGGGATTTTTTTCACCAAATGTTCTTTGCTTTATATGAAATGATTTTATAAAAAAACTTAAATGACCAAAAAAATGGTAATCTTGGTTAGGTAAAAAGTAATGAAACACCACTAAGCTCACCTTTCCTGAGACTATCTTTTCATAGATCTGAATGGGTTGATCTGCAAAAAATGGAGGGTAACCGGCAGCCATCTCGTACATGAGCACACCAAGAGCCCACCAGTCCACAGCCTTATTATAACCCTGTGAGAAGAATCATGTGAGATTAATTTTCATTTTAGACGAGCGCTCAGTGTAGACACCGTGTTAGCACCCCGAGTCTTTCGAGAAATTGGGACAGCATGGCTCACCTTGCTGAGGATAATCTCTGGAGCGAGGTACTCGGGTGTGCCACACAACGTCCACGTGCGACCCTTGACTCGCTTGGCAAAACCAAAATCTGTCACCTGAAACAAAGTTGGAGCAAAGGACGCCGTTAGATAGCTGCACCATAAATGGTGATGTATGCAATACATGTTTCTGGATGTAATGATCAAAAAAGCCACGAGGGGGCAGTATAGGTAAGATTATGAGACTGACAGAACATCTACGATCACTTGTTTTTTTTTGTAGATGCTTTTATGTAGACAAAGGCCGCGTTCACACTGCAGTTAAATGTGGCCCATATTTGATTTTTTTTGCTTCATATGACGTTTTTTTGGATGACAAAAAAAATCTAACCGAATCCAAATCACACTGAATTTTTAATATCAACCTGGGACAATCAAAAGTGGAAACCATTTATCAAATTGTTTTAATTGTGACTTCAGTAAATCTCGACATTTATGATAATTGTTTACTTAGTTTTACAACAAGGATAAACCATTTATATATTGCGCTTTATGAGATATTACATATATATGATAAAACAAAAAATATAGTAAATCTATCTAAATCTAAAGCTATCACTCACATCAGACTTGCTTTGAACAGTGACAAAAACACTTATGGTTCACATATTAGAAAAAAAAGTCATTAAATCATATTATATTGGTATATAAGATGCTCATTCAAGATTTATGTTTGAATAAGCACTATATGCTTGTGTATGTGTATATCTAAACTGTTTTTAACTCTTTTATGAATGTGCGTGTTACCTGGATATAGCCCTGCTGATCTATGAGGAGGTTCTCTGGTTTAAGGTCTCTGTAGATCAGGTCAAGCGCATGCAGATATTCAAATGTCAAAACTATTTGTGAAGCATAGAACCGTGCATGAGGTTCACTGCATAAGAGAAGATACAGAAAGAAACAATAAGACGACACACACTTGAAGACACTTCTAAGAAAAGTTCTTACACATTTACAAGGCAAGTGTTTTATACCAAAATGTATCCACAAAAAGCCACAAAATCTCTGAACAATAATGAATCTGATAACAAAACATCAAACTGACTTCCATATTTATAAGACACAATAACGTTCACAAGTTTTATGCTGCGTACACACCAAACGCGATGCATCGCATTCCTCGCTCTAGATTACTCGCGGGATTTAACTTTGTGTCATGCAAATTTTTTGCTTAATTTAAATATTTTTAAGTTGCACAAAGTTGTGTTTTAGGTGAATAGCATGTTTTCACTTTAATCATACCGCCCGAATCAAGTCATTAGCATCACCCCGTGCGAGTTCGCTTCTATTCATGTCTATTCGGATCTTTGCATTGACTTTGTATGTAATCTACTTGCGCAAATTGTTGAATTCGCGTTTGGTGTGTACGCCTCATTAAAAAGCTTACTTGCTTTGTAGTTATATTTTTTTCACATTTTAGAGTAATTGTAAACTCATTAAATCATTAAACACACTTTGTCAACACAACATGACATATAATGTGTTAAATAACACATAATGTGTTAAATAGTTTAACACAACATCATGTGTTAAAATTTCCACATCCTTTCTTAAAGTGTATATTTTATATAGTTTAATTTTAGCTTCTTCAGTGTGGTCACCCTTTGCCTAGAATTTGTAAAAATTAGGGATTCACCGATAGGATTTTTTTGGGCCGATACCGATTTAAAGAGACAACTTCTGGCCGATACCGATTCTGATGCCGATATTAAACACTTGTAAACAATACTATACAGTTGGTCTATTAGCTAGTTTATTTCTGCATCAAATTATTTTTACTGAACATGGATTTGATCTAATTAACATTCAACTGACCAACATAATAAGAGAGGCACAAATTAAGCTAAAACAAATATAAGAAGACAGCATGACAACCTTCAAAGGCAGTTTTGGCTATTCAGCATTTACTTTAATAACAACATTAACTTATTTTTTTACCTATAATGGATTTCTTTATGCAGTTAATTAATAAACAATCGGTATCGGCCTTTCTCGTGCTATTGCCGATATGCCGATGGTTTCAAATTCATCAAAAATCGGCCGATAAATATCGGTGGCCGATACATCGGTGCATCACTAGTAAAAATGTTCTCTCGCCATTTTATAAAGAAATTTCTTGATGTTTTGACCACCCTAAGACACTTTATAAACAGTACTGAATGAGTTCTCATCTACTCTGAGCTCTAATTAACTGCTTTTTCTTAATTATTATGTCCAATTTATACATACGTTTTACATAAAATTTGGTTCCCACAAACATTTTTACTCTGACAAAAGTTAACTCAAATATTTCAGCATATTTCAGGTTGAACTAGCTTGTTAAAGTTGTTTTATCCTGTATATTAAGTTAGAGGAAACTGCCTTAACCCTTTAGAATCTGAAGCAAAATAGGTTGTTTTCACAGATTTTTTTGATTGTCAAACTTTGACACAATGTGCTATCATCCAATATATCTTTTTTTTTCAGAAGTAAAATGGCTTTTAATTTCAATTATTGATTATTACTGTGTGTTGTGAGTTTGTAAATAGACAAAAAAAAATCTATACTTTAGTCATTTTAGTGTTACTGATTTACAAAGTTTTCATTTAGGAGGCTTTTTTTTACCACAGTCCCTCTTTTTTTTTACTCCATTGACTATGTGTGGCCCCCTTTCTAACCTAATGGTGCTTTTTCTTTGCATAGTACCCCACAGGTAAGGTTGTGTCAGCTCACTTTTGGGGGCTTTTCCACATAGTACCTGCTACTTTTTTAGTACTACCTCGGTACCAGTGTTTTTCAGGCTTGCGGTTTGTGGTGGCACATTCACGGCGTGAATGTCCACATGCACAGCTTTTTTGGAACTTAAATGAGGCTCAGTGGAGCACCAAGGGTGTTTGTACAAAAACTGTCTTGTAAGACAGAGGTAATGATAAACGTGATATGCAAACATTTATTTGTAGTGGTCAATGTTGATTTTGGGGCGGACAGAGAAATAAATTAATGTATGGGAAACACTGCATTCCAACGATGCTCACTTTGTTGCTCGCTCCCACTTTTTGTATGATGTCACAGCAGTAGTCAGCACAAATATAACGACACGCCTATAATCCCTCCCACTCTGAAGTGGTATTAAACCTGACCCATGGGGTAGTATGCAATGGAAAAGCTTCATTATATACTCCAAAACTAGCTGTTTAAATCACCACTTCCTCTCTCTACGAAAACAGAAAGCAAGAAATTATAGTTATAAACCATATTTCGTCAAAAAGTAATTAGAATTTTTTTGATAGAGCAAATGGTTGAAGAGTTATGGTAAAATTAATTGAGCTTGGCAGAATGTGTCGGCGAAGACACATCTGGTTTAATAGGGTTAAAGTTAAAACAGACAGGCATGATGACTGATAAACATTTTGTCAATAAATTCCTATTTATGTCATGATCTATAACTCATACACTCTTCAAATTAAGTCTTCCACATTCTTCTTAAACATGAAAGTTTGATCTAAAAAGTGAAATTTTACCCATAGTTGAAAATCCCCACTCTCAAATCTCATTTACGTTTAAGATTCAGAAACATCATTGTAATTTTATAGCCCCAGTTCCTATTCACATTAATTGTGTAAAAAACATTTTAGATATAATGCTAAACTCCCAAGAAAATCAACAAAATTATGACAGAATATACATTTTTTTTTTAGTAAATGTATAGTTAGTATACAGCTACATATAAATATATGGAGTTTAATAGACTTTATAAGATAAAATAAAAGTTGTATATATAAATTTAATAAACTATACTGAACAATAAATGAATAAAGTCTATAAAACTCCATATATTTATATGTAGATGTAAAGGCCTTATATACATGTTTTATTTTGTAATTGCACTTTATCTTTGCCCATCTGTGACTAATAAAGTGCATTGTATTTTAAGATGTAAATATATTCACCTGAACCTGCCGATTCTACGCAGGTGTGAAAACATCTCTCCTCCCTGGACGTACTGCATCACCATGTAGAGATTAGTATTATCCTAAAAGCAAACACACACAATTACGGTTCAGTGTCCTTGCGCATCAGCCAAACGTTATTGTTGAATACCGAATTTACCTTGAAGGAGTATTCAAGCCGAACTAAGAAAGGGAAGCTGACGGCCTGTAGTATCCTCTTCTCGTTCAGAGTGTGTTCGATTTGCTTCAGTTTCACCACCTTATGGAGAGGATGACCAGAGGTTTTACAAGATTGTCTCGTTATGATGTCATCACTTACACATTAGCCCCGCCTACCTTCTGTTTGTTGAGAATCTTCATGGCGTAGTGCTGCCCGGTCTCTCTGTGTCTGACCAACATCACCCGGCCAAATGAACCTGTGCCCAGAGTTTTCAACCGGTCAAAGTCCTCCAAACATGCTGTATTCTGAAAGAAAGACACAAGGACAATTTTACACATTTAACACACAGATTTCTTAAAATTCATCAAATGTTTTTAAAAATACTTTAAACAATGATTGCTAAACTGCAGAATCAACTGCTGTCCCAACAGCCATTGATTTCTTGTGCTCAATTAATGGAAACGACCCCGCCTTCTTTTTGCATATCAAATCAATATTTCACATCGATTCATTTGCTTACTGTAAATTAAACTTGAGACCTGCATCTGAATGCCTGCATACTTTGCATTAAAAAGCATGCTAGTTAAAATACAGGCCCAGTGTGAATAATGCTCGCGCCAGTTGACAGAAAGTCACAAAAGTATATAACTTGCATGTGCTTGAAGGCCTTGCCAATTTAAACGTTCAAGCAAAGAAAATGCCTAATAGGGCGTATCACCAAATGCATATTCAACGTTTTGCGCGAGTAGATTACGTATAAAGTCAATGCAAAGACACGAATAGACTTGAACTCGCACAGGTCGATGCAAATGATGCAAAATGTTTTTATTTATTTATTTATTACATGGACAATGCATATTATTAAACATTTAAATCAATATGCCAGAGTCACTCTAAAAAAAAGAGATAAAAGTAGATAAAAGTACATAGTTTAATAACAATAAAACAACTACAATACATTTAGTAAAAGTACTATTAAGCTAAAATTGATTAAAAACAAATCAGTGCGAATTACGCATATTGGGCAGCGCGATTGCCGCAAAAACATGTGCTATTAAATGTTCGACTCAAGTGAAGAACGCAATGCTTTATGTTTGTTGTGTACGCAGCATAAGAGATGTCCATGCATTACTTGTGCTGTGTTTTTGCATGTTACAAGCTGTTTAAGCAAGGTTCGTGTAATAAATGCAATGCCAGTCATCTCACCTGTGCAGGACTCTCCCATTTCCTGAGGAAATCTTCTTTGGCGAAGGCCAGAAACTCTTTGACTGTGGAAAGAGACAAACACACACATACATTACACATTACAGTCCAATTAGCCAACATATTAAATAAACGAATGCGCAAGGTGGGCCTGACTGTAAGAGATTATGACAGATGACCATTGATCCAAATATAGCACGAGGGACAATTGAAAGATTCTCGAACAACAAGAAAACAATGGATGGAAAAAAACTAACCAGTCTTCTGATGTTTTGGTCACTCTTGCACTCATAAAAGCCGTTCACATTACACTAAGCTCTGACGTCTTTACGATGAATGTTTTGTAAAATCCTGGGATATGGTGCCTGAAGGCCAATTTTAACCCTGGGTTGAGCATACTTGTAGTTGTGAATGGGAGTAAAACCAACATGCTGCATTTAGCTCTTAGTGTCTGAGGGAAACAGATACCCAAGCAGTTATTTGAAAACAGGTTGCATGCCATACCTGGTTAATAAGTGTAAATATGCAAATGGTTTAACCTGGGTTTAAGATACAGAAACGCGTGTGTCAATGTACGTAATATCCAATGCTAGAGATACATTAAAGTCCCAGATAGCATGCAACCATTGAAACAATGTTAAAAATCATTGATTTGTCAATGTTAATACCATTGAATCAATATCAGGTTTGCACCCTCCATTAATATTGAAAAAAATATTGAAATTTCAACAAATCACCATTACTGTGATCAGTGTTTGCTTTAGTTGGGCCCTTTACTCTTGTGTTTTAATGTTAAGTTTTCTTTGGCTGTTGAAGCAGTTTTTAAAAATACATCTGCAAAGAAAACAAAGGTCTAATTTTATCAAGTAGTTTAATTCTTGTAGATATACCTAAATAATATTAATGAAATACTGTTAAAGTTGTGCAAGAATTAGATATTACAGTACTAGTTGGAAACAGTGTCAGGTCTGTTATTTTGAGGATTATAAATACACATCCAGAAGGTTTAATTACTGTATCTATCTCTGACATCATGAATCGGTCTATGAATCTCATCAATGGTGACGATGAACAAAAGAAAGCTCCATGCTGCAATGCATGCTGGGTATCATCGTAGTACTAAACTAATTTATAACTCCCAGCATGCATTGCAGTTGATTGTTTATCTGAATTTGTTTGATGATTGTCACCACTATTGAGATTTGTAGGATGAGTAATGATATCTGGATGTGTCAGCAAATTTCTGTTTATCTTGTCACAATGGATTTACAAACCAGAACAATTATAACGGTCAAAAATGGATCAACATAATCATGTAAAGCATTTAAATTTTATATAATCTTGACAAATTCAAAAAAAGCAATCAGTTTCAACTTAATTTTGAAACACATCTTTCTTTCAAATGCACATGTGTTTCTACACAAACGAGTAAAAGAAAAGAAAGATTTAACTTAGTGAATGTCAAGAGTTAAGGACCCAGCTGAAGCAAACACTGATCACAATAATGGTGGTTTGTTGAAATTATAAATTTTTTTCAATATTAATGGAGGGTGCAAACCTGATATTGATTCAATGCAGTTACCATTGACAAATCAACAGTTTTTAACATTGTTTCAATGGTTTGCATGCTATCTGGGGTACAATCACAGGCAGTGAAGTATCACACAGAACTTGCATTTCATTTGCACACAGTGGTCACGATCGCGTTTTGCTGTGTAACGCTGTGGTAACCACTGCAGCGAGACTGCATACCTATAATCAAAATATCTTTTTGATTAAAAAAGATAATATCTTTATTTCTGAGAAATGTTTCATGTCGGCTGATATGATAATTAATATAAAATCTCTAGCATTAGTTGAGTCGATGACAAGTGGACATAAATTAATGTTCTACAAATGACAGATAAAAAAATATGGGAATGGAGGGCATTTCACATTTTTCTAAAAAATTATTGGTTAATTATTGCAGTCTCACCTCCATCTGACATGTATGTGTTCAGTAGCGCAAACCCCTCATCTCATGCAACCATCTCAAGCAAATCCAAGGACTCACAACTTAATGTAAGACAGTAGCTACACATTCTCAATTCATCCTTGTGTGTAGCGTCTGTACCACTGTATGCTGATGGACAATCAGTCTTTTCAATTCTGTGCCTAAGCTATGCCTTTTACTTTGTCCACAATGAGGGTGCAAAAATTATTTTTAATGCAGTCCGCAGCATCTAAAGTTTGCAGGACTTTAAATATGTCACGTACGGCATCTTTACGGGATGTGCGTGAATGCACGCACAGATTCTAGTAAATCAATGGCTGTGTGAATGACCACAAAATCAAACGACCCCAGACAAATCCTAGACGCATTTTTCGTGTACATTTTGTAATGTGTGTGTGAAAAGGGCTTGAGTGATTCTGTACATCAACTGACTTTTTTAAACTACACTTTATGGCCTTTGTATTGATTCTACGCTTTTTGTACTTTCTAGTGTACTCTTGTAAATGTTTCGTTGCTTTCATTGTTACAGTGTCTATAATTACAGTACATAGATTATTTACCATCCTAGAGTGTAAGAAAGTTTTAAAGGGCACCTTTTTCATTGCTTAAAAACAACTTTATTTTGTGTATTTGGTATAATACTGTATGTGTTCTCGTGGTTTATGGTTAAAAAACACATTTTGCACATACCGTACATTTTTGTAGCTCCAGATTTTACTCCATTCCTGAAACGCATGGATTTAAAAAGCCCTGTGTCCCTGATTGGCCAGCTAAACTGTATTTTGTGATTGGCCTGAATCCCTCTGACGTAAGCCGGAAATGTGACGTTCCTTACCATATTTGAAAGATTCGGTTGCTAACAGGAGTTAACTTACAGGCAGTGAGTCAAAGCAGGAGGATTTATGATAACGTCGATCTTGTCTACATCACCAATCCCAGGAAGTAAATTTTTGCCTACAATCTGAGTGTTTGTTGTAGTCCAAGAAAAGAGATTTACATTGGAGACCTTTTGCATATTGTTAACATGTACTAATACACACTTACACACCAAAGGAAATGTTAAAACTAGGGCTGAAACGATTCATCGAGTTACTCGATTAACTCGATTCAAAAAATTCCTCGAGGCAAAAATTCTGCCTCGAAGCCTCGTTAAATTCCTATGACGCGCACTATACGCGCATAGATCTGATTCACACAGACTGTTGTTCAATGTTCAGGAAGCACATCATAGCGCGTGATACATTTTGAATTTAGTTGGCGCGGTGGCGGAGATGTCCATAAACGGCAGACAATGCCTGAAGTTCTTATCATTACATTACATTCAGCATCTGACCCGACAACATCCACTGCTGTTTTTACCAAGCGTCGTTGAAACAAGGTAACGCCTAAGCCTATTGTTCGCTGATTTTAATCCCATACTGTATTTGTAGCGATGTCGTTATGCGGTTTGACTAGATATGATGTTTAGCTTTGATGTTTTTAAGTAGTAAACGTATTCACATTCAATTTTTTAGAAATAAAAGCCAAATGCTTGATCATTTTACAGCCACGTCATTTTCATTATGCATTATTGGTTTTGGTTGTTTAAAAACATACACAAAATTTTATCCGATTAATCGATTGATTCAGTGCTATAGATTACTCGATTACAAAAAGAATCGATAGCTGCAGCCCTAGTTACAACGTGAATCAGACAATAGGTCCTCTTTAAAACCAACAAGGAGAAACTCACTTCTGTCAATGGCTTAAACAAACACAGTAATCAATAAGCAACTATTTCAAAATGGCCAAATATCATCAGACTACTCATATTTTGGTCTAGCAGTGCCCAGGATTGTTTATTAACCCTTGCTTTACAAATGTAGCCTACAATGTGAAATCCTGAATATAACCGATCAATAGTTGAAACATGAAACAAAACAACCATGGATTGTGTTTAGTTAACCCAATATAAAAAATGACTTAATAGGCTCAAGTGTAAAAAAACAACGGACAGATGCTATATGGCAGTGGTCTCCACATGGCGCCCGCACACAGTCTGTGAGTTGCCCGCCAAAACACATTCTATTAATAACCTCAATTTTCATATCTTTATATAAGCTTGGCTTCTTTTATGCATGTTGACATGTTACGCAATGATAAAACATTAACAAGTAAAATAAAATAAAATCAAGTAAAACTTAAAAGTTTTAAGTAGACTATATCAAAAAATGTAGCCCCCCCGTTTTATTTTGGTAGACCTTGCTTACAAAAAAGTTGGAGACCCCTGCTATTATGGGCACAACCATTAATGTGGACAAACCCCACTACCCCCAACTATATGCATATTCCTCTATTTCATATTTTCATTTCAAGAATGCTTACAGTATTATATTATTTTGGTGCCAGATGGGCCACACTTCATGTCAGCTGTCAAAAACTAAACGGCATTCGTATTATCATTGACCAACATGACGAAATATTAAGCTTACCACTACCCAATATTGAATTACAAATAGCAAACTGGACACCCCATGGATACCGTTGGGTTAAAAATGTTGCCAGGTAAACAGTTTCAAGTGTTAAAGCCCAATAATATACAGATACTAGCATGCTATGATGATTGGGTTCTTCCTGTTTACCTCATACACCTTAAACACACATTTTCTTTACATCCAGCAAACACACTAACCTCTATGTGTCAAACACCCCTGACATACAACAAAACAGGGTGCAACACAAACACACACTAAACCCCCAAAACCAAGCGCTTGCCTTATTAAAGCATCAACACATTGTTTGCGACCCAGATCGCCATGACAGCATCAGCAGCAGCATCTTTACACCAAGCGCGTCCCCGAACTCCGATCAGCTTCTGATCGTAACGACCATGTCGATGACTAAACAGAATCACGGACGAGCGTGAAAACACTCACCGCTTTCCATCTCGTTGCCCCGTTTGGCGGCCGGCGTGTTGCCCATGACTCTGGGCCTATCAGGCGCTGGGGAACCGCAGGTACGGAAGGATGCTGCCGTGTCTGCCGCGCCTCTCACGGTCCGTCCGAGCGAATGCGGTTTGCCGATCGGCGTCGAATGCAAAAACAGAGGACGTCGAGTCCGAATTTTTCCGGCGATCCCTTATGAATGCAGCAGCATCCGCGTTTAAAGGGCGGACGGGCCGCCAGCATCAAACCGGATTCGGGCGTTCCTGGCCTGCCTGGCTATCCGCCGCCCGCACGAGGCCCCGCGGTCCTCGCTCTCCTCCCCTCGGGGATCTTCCGTGAGCGGCGCTCGCGGGAACAGGTGCCGTTCCGGGGGAAAACCGTGGCGGTAAAAACACGGAGCGAGTGCGGGCTCAATGAGAGATCATCGCTCATGCAGCTGCGCTTCCCGTAGCCATCGACGGAGACTCCGCCTCCGTTCAGGGCCCGCCCACCGCCTCATCCCATTGGTTGGATAGACGGACAGATGTGTGGAATGATTGACAGCTTTAAATGTCCTTTTTTAAAGGGGTCATATTATGAGATATTTTAAGATATAAAATAAATATTTGGTGTCCCGAGAGTGTGTATGTGAAGTTTTAGCTCAAAATACCATATAGATAATTTATTATAGCATGTTAAAAATCGCAAATTTGTAGGCCTGAGCAAAAGTGTGCAGTTTTTGGGTGTGTCCTTTAAAATGCAAATGAGCGGATGAAATGCAAACACTGATCACAATGATGGTGGTTTGTTGTAGTTGAAACTCAATTGTGCTGTCAAGTCCTTCTTTTCTCTCTCTTTCTCTCTGCACTAAATAGCTGTGCTGTGGTTGGATAGTGCAGATAAAGGGGGCGGTATTATTATAACTCGCCCTGCTACCTACCTCACAAAACAGGCTAAATCTGAACGACCTAATTTTTCACATGCTTGCAGAAAATGTCTTACTCAAACAAAGTTACTGGATTGATCTTTATCACATTTTCTAGGTTGATAGAAGCACTGGGGACTCAATTATAACACTTAAACATGGAAAAAGTCAGATTTTCACACTATGACCCCTTTAAGAAAATTATTATATAACTATTTCATTGATCAGACTTAAGTTTGCATTAAAGTGGATGCTTTGGGAAATAAAAATATAACTTCATGTGGTTGTCATGGAGAATAACGTGAAATTATTAATTTTTTTTACATATTTATACTGACGGTTGTGTATACTAAGTAAAGCTAAATTTACCAGGAAACCAATCCTTTATCGTTTATTTTACTTAATGTAGTGACATCTACATCCTGACGCTCCTTGGTGACACTCAGGGTAGACCGTCACTGTGGGCATATCTCCGTCAGAGGACACAGAAAAGAGGGGTGGAAATTGAAACTATGGCATTAGGGCAGAGGGGTGAAGGTGGGATAAAAGGACAAGTAGTTGTCTGATGTGATGTGGGGATCAAAGGTGGAGCAACCCAAAGTGCCATCTCTAATACCTGTTGCTTAGCAACATCATAAAAGACACAAACAGGGTGTGTGTTTAAAATAGCTAGAGGGTCGAGATGAAACCAAAGCGAGTTTTACAAAGAGAAAAGTTAACATTTATTAAATCTTTTAAAAAAAGACTTTTAAACAAACATCACATCAAAATAGCTGTGAACCAGCGTTAAAACTAAAACATACAGTTTTTAAAAAAAAAATAACCACTCAAACAAAAATAACAATCTTTTACTATGTGATCACAATAATCCCTGTACCCTATATGTAGAGGTACAGATTGAATGTGATGAGTCCCAGATGTCATCTTCTAGCAAATATATCCCAAAAACTTTGAGTCTAAACCATTATGGGTACATTTCACGAAAACACAGGCCACTATAAAAATTGAAATAAAATGTCACCCTAAGAAAATATAGCCTATTTTTAGTTATCTAAGAATTTTAACACCAAGATTTTAATGACAATTAAGTAAATTTTCTGCTTACTGCTGTACTTGAGATTTTTTTTTAATGCCAATTCTCAGACATGTAATACTGTATTACAATAAACATTTACCATAATACAATCATTTGTTACTGTAACAATCATTTAATCTTCATTACATTTATGACAGTTAAAGAAAAACTCCTTAAAATGCAAAAAATCTTTTCTTGAACAGCCCTACAAACAGGCTTCATTTTCTTTACGCAAAATATAGTTAAAGTCAAAAACTGAACATGTTTACAATTTTCCTATGATTCTGGTCTCACACAGGATAGTTTTGAAGAAAGCCATCCATGTCAGCCACTTCTTAAAGTGTGGCCCTCTTGTGTCCAGAACAGGGAAGGCAAGAGGATGCTTGTGAAGTCCACAACTACTTTCACAAGGTTTAGATGTGATATCAAGGCAGTAAGTGCCAAAATACTGAGGTAAGTCTTTGTGTAGACGTGTGTGTCCAGTTACACCCGTCCCAACAGCTGTATTGCCAAATACCTTTTTAGGGCAACTGTAAGAGCATTTCGAGGTATAAATAAAAAAATATTACATAATATGCAAAACCAAAAAGAGTTTATGTTCTATAAGCAGTCCATAGAGTTGTCAGGCATGAGTCCTAGAGGCGGGGCTTTTCCAGGCATGGAGGTGGGTGGAAGCATGCTGTTGGGGGCGGGATCTACATTTTCTGAATCTTCCATCTTGTCCATCGTTGCTTCCCAATTAATGTGGAATCGGGTCACGCGAGGGTTAGATGCCAAGATGTTCCTCTGCAGCTGTGAATTAACACAAAGAATTAAAAAAATGTACATGTAAGAAAAAGTTTTGTGCAAGATTAAGTAAACTGTTCATTTATGTATCAAACATGAACAGCGTTTATATATCCTATTCATCAAGCCGTTTAATAACCTCTCAGTTTGTAACCAAATTAATGGAAATGTTGTATTCTGTAAAAACATGCAAGCTGGCAGTGACCCAAAATGAATGAATTACAAACACGGACACCAGACAATACAGCAGCCACCTGCATCTTTGATCTGGCCTGCATTACTGCACTTTAAACATCTATAGAGATCTATCACCGAAATATAACAATGTGCACTGTTAATAGCATTTATATTTAGATTTACAGTTTACCTGTAATTAACATTAAATAACATAATACCATACATGAGGAATATGCAGGTGTAAACTAAGGTCAACTGCATCTAGGCCTGTCCCGATGATTACTTAATCAACTTATCGCATGACTAAAAAACATGACCTAGATATATTGCCATAGTGTTAACATGTGTTTGTTTGCATAAAAATTAATGTCATTAGCATTTTAGCCGATCACGATTGCCTCTCTGTGTCATTTCTGTCAAAATACCTATTTTTATAATACGTATTTATGTTTAAAATATTTTGAATATTTTTTTTCTTACATTCCATGTAATGTCTAAATATTCTTAGAAATTATGTATTTGCATTATTATGCTTTTTTATTGTTGTTATATAATCAGTGATATAAAGTGGTCTTAAAAGATAATAATATTGATTATCGCCATTATTTCTGGGGCAATTATCCGTATTATGAAAAGTAGCTATGGTGACAGGTCTAATTGACCTATGGCTAAGCCACATTTGTTTTTTTTTCTTGTCATTTTAAGTTTAAAATGGTAAAACGGTACATGCAACTCCAACATTAGGTATCCCGAGAGGCTGGTCAATGTTGTGTATTTTTTTTAAACCTTTCCCAAGCCACATCTCAACCGAGACGACGTTAAGTGTCTGCTCTGGATTAAGTTATGCGGTAGACCACAACAACTAAACGTGGATAAATTAAACAAGGCAGTCTACATCTGTTCTAAGCTAAGTCAACGTTATCTTTAAAATCTCTTAACGTAACGTCACTTAGCTTCATTAACGTATCTGTAAATAACCAAGATAACAAATGTTATTTGTAATAGCGATGTTGTGCTGAATGATTCATGTAAATACTGTAGCACCAAACTAACAGAGAGGTTATCTTGTTAAAGATGATAAAAAGGCTTGTCCTGTAAATGTATGCAACTTAGACATGTACATATTTAATTTGATCATGATGGCAACGAGATGCGTTTTTTTGCGATCACACTGTGACTTGTAAATTTTTGCCTGGAGCTGAAGCTTTTTACCGACCTTTTCAACAATAAAATTATTAATATAACCCTCCGATGTATAGTTAAGGCCCTTTTGGTGTCAAAACTTTGACACCAAAAATCATCAATTGCCCCTTGTGAAATATCTCCTACTTTGCCTGTCACCAAGTATTGATTGTTTGTCCAATTGAGTGGAGGGGGCGTGGCTTAGCCATAGGTCAATTGTATCACTTAAAAATATTTACTGATGTCACTGTGTCGCTTTTTTTATATATTATGGTCATATATATGCACGTAATCATTGCTGTTCATGACTATGTGTTCTTAGATTGATACAAATATATTGTTTAGTATAAAACAGTGGTAAATATGTAAGACATACTTCATCTACTAAATCAGATCATGTTTATTAGTCTCACCTGTGTGTAGTTTGGTTTTACTGGTGGATTTTCCCGTAGCTCAGGATCTGTATACTCATTGTTTACATAGTAGCCAATGCGAATGAATTCTTGTCCACGGTAGGTGCATGTGATTAGCACGACGGTCACACCCACTGCGTCGCTCTCTGGGATCAATCCGGTATTTGGAGCATCAGCCTGTATAAAGAGCAGGCATTTAGTTTCTATAAATGGCCCATTAGATTTTATAAACAAATTAATTGAAATTTTTATACAACTTGCTTTGATGTTAATTCGTAATGTTTTGTATTTGGACTCAGTTTTGAAATATAAAAGTTCAGATAAGCATATAAGTATATACGTATTCCTAGCAGCCTATCCTGGTGTGTCTATATTTGTGAACTTTATTGCACAAGAACATACATAGTTTTAAATTTACCAATGTACTTTCTCAATTTATCTCTAGATGGCAGCATTGTGTCATCAATTTACTACGAAAGTAGTACATTCACCAGTAACCGTTTACAATAGTTTTACACTGCTTTGAGTTGAATTTTGGAAGCTGATCCTACTGCAGGGTTCCCCAAATCTTACCCTGGAGGGCCGGAGCACTACAGAGTTTAGCTCCAACCCTGATCAAACACACCTGAGCAAGCAAATCAAGGTCTTCATGATCACTAGAAAATCATTGCTGGGTAAGTTTGATTAGGGTTGGAACTAAACTCTGTAGTGCTCCGGCCCTGCAGGGTAAGATTTGGGAAACCCTACTGCATTGAATCTAGAAAAAGATCTTCCGGATCAGAACGGCAAGCACACCTGAAATACAAACATGTGTCTGCCTGCAGGAACCGGGCCGACCAGAACTGAGTCCAGAGTCTGGTCGTACTCCTCACTTTCTGCAGAGCCCACATAGATGATCTTCCACTCGAGATCTAAGAATGGGACAGAAACAGAGTTATAAGCAGAATATAATAAAAGACGTCTCATGTTTGAGTGCATATCAGAACTCAAAGTTAAACTTAACCTATTTTTGTCCTTATACGCATCTTAACATTAACAGTGATAAATACAAACTAAACAAAACGAGGTGGCATTAAACAGCCTTTTGCTCCTACATTAAAACATTAATGCTGAATAAAATGATAATATACAAATACAAAATATACTCTTTGCGGCAGAATATGCATTTTTATATGCTCCCACGTGAACATTTTCACTCATACACTGTTTCTACAAAATAGTCCACAACATTTCCTCACTGAACACAAAGTCACCAAAATCCGACCAATCAGGAAAGCCATAGAAACCATGGTCCCGCCCATATCTACTTTTTCGCCAATCAGGAGAAGAGGCGCATCCCCGCTGTGTCACCGATCTCCCCGCCGGCGCCAAAATGTTAAACGCCTCAGTTTTAACAATAGTGACAAAAACCGCGCTTACATCATTATTGTATGTATAGTACTGTTTTTTTTTTAAAGACGGCGTACGTAAACCATCGCTAAAGCCGTTCGCTTGACCAAGAAATCGCAGTTTATGTGTAAACTGGCGTAAATTTATGATTCCTCTCACCTTCAGGTAGGTCCTCCATACACTCAAATGTGATCTCGAACTGAAACGGGTTTCCAAAACGACTCGGATTATCCAAAACAGCCACATTTAGCACTTGTACTTTGGCCATGATTCCTCACAGGGTTGGATCAACAGAATCGGCCTCGTGTGTATATTTACTAGAGAAGCTCCAAAATCCTGCGTGAAACTCGTAAATCTGAACTAGATCCAAATGAAAGCGTCAAATTCCGGTAATGATCCTCTATTTTAGTAGTGTTTGTTTTTTAGGAGGTTAATTCAGACACAGATCAGGTTGTGGCCGTATATCCATTTTAGTTATTGCAGTTCGACGCGTCTTGTCATTTCATAACAGGTGATAGATAAACAGTTGTGCAAAGTAAAATCCGTCTTCCCGCAAAATCCTTAACCAAAACCTCCTTGAAAATAGCAAAGACTGACAGCAGCAGCAACAACTGCTGTGAAGAGAGCTGAAGTGCCTCTTGTTCTTCTGCTTCTGTTGTGTTTAATGGCGGTTGGCAAACCAGGTTTTGGTGCATTTCCGCCACCTACTGGGATGGAGTGTGAATACAAAGGAGGTGGGAAAGGCAAATCTTCCAGTAAAAAAAAATTAAAAACCTTAAATTCTGTTTATCAAACTTGTATCTCTCATATACTTGGATAATATTGGGTAAACCTTGGTTTGTTCCGGTGCACTCTGGAATAAATCTTTAATTGCTAAATTAACATTTAATCCTTTTAGTTGTTCTACAAATTGAGCTCTTTCATTCCTTTAAAGCTCAGTGAACAAGCACCTGTTCGGACTTGCAAGTTCAGACTCCGAAGAACGCACTCCCAAGGATGGGAGAACGCTAGTCCGGCTATATTGCAAATGGAACAGCAAAGTTTTTCAGGTTGTCATTCAGTCTAACCAAAACGTGCAGTCCTGGGCTGGTTTCTCTTATTTTAATGCATTTTTAACAAAATATATAAAATGCAAAACCCTGGTTTTGTTTTGAAAATATGAAATATGTGGTTAAGGCAGCACGTGCATACGCTGATTAGCTTAATGTATTTATCACAAAATGAAGTATGATATAATAAAACACAACTACAATAGTCAACATTCGAAGTGGATCAAAACCATTCATAAAAGTTTACATAAAACCAATCCCTAATACCCGTTCTTGTCTTAGGACAACTTTAATAAACGTTTTTGATCCACTTCATATGTTGACTTGTATTTTTATTTTAATACTACAAAACTTTGTACAATATGAAATAAACACAATAAAAAAAAATCAGTTAAAGTAAAGCACAGTAATTTACTAATTATATAAAAATAAGTGATTTAAGTTATGAAACTTAACTTTAGCATCAGTTAAAAGGATAATAATAAATAACAGACTTCATAATGAATAATTAATAGAAATAAATTGATGAGACAAAAAAATGCCAGTTAGATATATCCAAAGGCAATATTTTATGTTTGACCATCAGACACCGAAGGTCAAGCACCTGCACTGAGACAGCGTCAAATTTTAGATGGACTTGCCAAGATGAGGCTGCCCTTGTCGGTGTATAGGCCTTTGCTGCTGACCACCCGCTGTTTCCCGGAACTCACATATCTAAAAGGAAATTTAAATATAGGTGCTATCTTTACTAACCAAATATTTGAAGTTTATTCATCTATATTCTCAACTAAGTGGCTCTAAAAACTAAATTTTATGACATAGAAAGAGTTAATTATGCTTTTGCTTTTTAAGTAAAATCACTAAAAGCATTCTTTCAGCTGGAAAAAATACTTCCCTGACCGACTGTGAACATAACAGAATGTTTAACCTTATATGTTTACTTTGCTGAGGGTGCTGCACAGGGATACACGTAACCATTGGGTACAGCAGTCGTAGATCTGTTTTATAGTAAATAAAACTGCTATTGACCAGTCAGAAACAAGGACTGGAACTAGAACCATAGAAGCAGAGCCATACAAAAAAACATACAATGACTTCAATTTGTAACAAATTGATGATTTTATTTAAATGGAAAGCAGAAAATATAGTACAACAGAAATATAATATAAAGGTTATAACAAGGGGGCAAGCAGAAGAGAAACAATTACACTGGCCACTAGGGGCAGACATAGGGGCTGAGCTAAAACTCTCTGTTCTCAACAGAAGGAGGCCCAGATTGAAGAAGGTGGAAGAGGTTGTTTGGTACTGTTTAATTCTTGAATGAAAACATGTGAGTTATTGTTTTGTGTCTATACTTAAAAATAAAAACTGAGAGACAGGAACGATTCTAAAATTAAGTTGATTTGACACAGAATGACCAGCAGGTGTTCACCATTACTGTCTTAATCATCACTTCATTATCTCATTAACTTTAACACTGTTCAATGTTAATTTAACACTTTGTAGATTGAGATCATATATACTCCCAGCAGTGTTAATTTAGTTTTACTGTGTAGTCTGTATTTGAAGATTTGTCTCTTAACGGTGTAAAGGTAGTCTGCCAGGTTGTATTTTCTGTGATATTGTATTATTTGGCACCATATGAATGAAGCGGAAATGGTAATGTGGTTATTCCTCATCAGGACACTGTCCCACCATTGGATACAAGGGTTGTACAGTAGTAAAACCAAATTGCAGTGACCCACCACCCTACCTAGCTGGCACATTGCACTGTATGGTCAGTCTTCTGTTTTATTCTTGATGTATGGTTAATGCTATCTAATCTTTCCTTTTAAACTGATGTTAATGGAAAGCTTAAGTGATTGTTACCTTGATGTAAAATATTAATCATTGTGAGAACATAACTTTACATGTTTGAAAATGACAGTTGCTTTTTTTGCAAAACTTTATTTTTGTGCAAAACTATAAGACATTAAATTGGCTCCATAGAAAGCTAGTGAATGAACAGAGACACAGTGGCGCTTCAAAACAAATGCGTCAGTAGCCTACATCTTGTTCATTATATCACAATATCTGAGCTTCGCAATATTTTCTGCCACACTGCTCTTATTCAATACAATGGATTGTTTTAATAGGCAAGGCAAGTTATTTGTATAGCACATTTCATACACAGAGCAGGGCTCAAAATTAACTTTTTCATTTGGTAGCACTGGTGCTCCCAACTTTGAAGAGTTAGGAGCACCAGCAAAAATTTAGGCGCACTCATCCAAAAATTATGAAGCACCAAAACTACGATGTATAAGTTATTAGATATATTTTATTAATAATTAAACACCACAACTGGTGATACAATAAATACATCTGTATCAGTAATCTTGATTTAAAACAGTTACCAAAGGCACAATACAGTCAGTCGTTTAAATACTGCCACCTGCTGGTAGAAAGGGGGAACAGTTTGGTCCATTACGGTGGAAACCACATTAAATATTAATTTAATTATATAATATAGCGCTAACAGTAACAACTCTGCACACACAATAAGTTCTTAGTACTGTATTGAACCAAACAATGCGCTCATTAAACGTGAATGGTGATGTGTACGTGGATAGGAGTGATATTAAATCACAGTAATAAATTACTGTTGCTAACATATTTCTTTCGGTTCAGGTTTATATAAGCCTATTTATTTATTGATTTTTTTTCTTCTAACGTTACTCTGGTGTAACGTTAGTGCTGCATATTATTATGTCTGTTCTAAAACCTTGGTTTTTATTTTGATAGGCTGCATTTACTATAACTTCCGCGTCACGTGGCCAACCTGTCTTTCTTTTTATGTAGATCTTCAAACGGAGAAATGAAAAAAGTAATTTCCAAAAACCAAAATCGGACCGTTATTTGAATTTGGTTTAGTCGTTTTTTGTTTTTGGATTCAGAAACCAAAAACGGAAGAACGGCTCTTTTATAGCGTTTTTTTTTTTTTTTTTTGAAACGACAAACGAAAAACGTGTGGTTTCTCGTTATTTTGTTTTTTTGTTTAAACGAAAAAACAAACTATCAAAACGTACACGGACTTTCACATTTTTGCGCTTTACGCACCAACGACAACGTAGCACGGCAACAAGGAATGATTGACATTAATATTAGCCAATCTGCGGTCTTCATTAAACGCAATAACTTAATGTTGAAATTTGATTGGTTATGTGATGTTGGAGAGAACACTGAACCTGGAACAGCACACAGCATACACAATCTAAATCAAGTCACACCACAAAATAGGCAGTCGCAAAAATGCTCCCAAATATATTTTACAGATTTTTACAGATTAAATTTCAGTCGCATATGCGACCAAAACAGTTGCAATTTCGAGCCCTGACAGAGGTCATTCAAAGTGCTTTACATAGAAATGAGAAAACAATATATAAAAGAGAAAAAAAAAAAATAAGAGACACACGATAAAATCACAATAAAACAAAGATACATGAGAATTTAAAATAACAATTAAAAAACATTATTGTGATTTTAATAAAAACAGTTTAGAATATGTTAATAGATCGTCAAATATTTTTATTTGAATCAGCCCTTAGGTTACCGATGTAGGTAGTGATTTATAATACAAAAATTGCATTACCTTTGCCTGCATAAACTGTTTATTTCCTTTTTGAATGACAACGTCAACATTGTTGCGGTTTTATTATACCAGAAAATTAATGGTGGTGGACAAAATAAATTGTGGATGAAGGGTTTAATACAGGTTCAAGTTTTAATCTAAGATTTGTTAATCGGTGTTAAAATGTAAGTGGCGCAACACATCTCAAATTAAAATTAAACTGAGATCAACAAACCCTAGATTAGCTCTGAACTCTGCTTAATTTAAAGGGGCCATATCAGAAGACTTTTTTAAGATGTAAAACTGATGTAAATGCATAAGCAGTGATCCAATAACAATTGCTTATTTTTGATGATCAAAAGATTGATTCTCACAGATTCTCACAAATCCATTTTCTCTTCTGTGCGCATGGAAGATCATTCCAGTTGTTTAGGATAGGTTTTAAGAAACTCAGGATTTCAACACAGTCCCCATTATCACGGTCGTTATTTGGCTCACCTTTGTCCCAAAACCTGAAATGTTTAATCAGACTTTCAGATGCTGTACAGTATATACTAGTGATTATCTAAAAAGGAACATTTTAGACACATTTTGTCAAAAGCCATAACAAGAACCATGAGATGTTTGGTTCTCTAACAGTCAAGGGTGTGAAAACAGCAGAAATATTATTATTATTATTAATAATCAGCCAGTATCTAAAACAAATACAGCTTTTAGGGACCATGTCACAAGACTTTTTTAAGATGTAAAATAAAAATAAAAGAGTACACATGTGAAGTTTTAGCTCAAAATACCATATCACTGAAAAAAATATTCGTTGAATTTAATAAATTTTTAATGTAAGTGGTTGCAATCAATTTATTTAAGCTACATTTAAACAAAAAAGATTAGTAAAATAAAATATAAAACTTTTGTTTAAATGTAGCTTAAAGGGGACATATTATGACTTTTCACAAGTATGTGGTAAAACTTCACAACTGTTAGTACAAAACTCAAGGCAGATCATCAAAAAGTCAGTTTTTTCAAAAATTTAATGACATGTTCAATTGACTTAGTACAACACACAAAATTATACATTCACTTTTTCACCACACTTAATCATTGTGTCATCAAAGAAATAACTTTCATATGAAGTAATTGTCTTTCACAATGCAATGCTCTTAATACTTTTGATACGCTTCTCATCTCATTTGCGTAAATGCATTTGACCAGCACTAAATCCAACCGATCTTAATGGTTAAACACTGAACCATTTGGTAAACATATATATTTTTATTTCAACAATATACAGTATATGGATTTTGAGAACTACAGAAATAAAACCTGTGTTTGTACGAACATATAAATTATGTGTAACCACACATGATAAAATACTCTTTATTGCTAATTGATTTTACATAGTGGTAACCAAAGTTGGTCATTACAGTAGATACAGTTTACTGTAAAAGTGGGGCTGAAACACTGGCAATGTATTTCAACATGAAGCAGGACAGACAGCAAGGAATAAGAAGATCTTGTGGACAAGGGATCCGTCAGAGAGGTGGGCATAGGCACCCACAGAGAGGTCAAAGAGATGGACGAAAACCTACGGCCAAATGCTCAAGACAGGCTTGATCCAAATTACTGTAATGTAATGTAATGTGTGCACTTAATTTTATGTTTTCGTTTAGTTACATTATAGAAAGTATAGCTATGTTACTATTATATCTGAGAAATAAAAACTACTGTAGTTTGCTCAAATGATTGTAGGCGATGTCTTCATTGATCCTTCACTTGATTACACATAGAATGAATATTTTGGAAATTATAGATTATGTAAGTAATGTAAGTTTATTGCCTAATGTGAAACTGTGTAATATGTATTTTATAGTACTGTAGCATATTAATTTAAGCACTTTTAAGGCTGATTTGAAACATTTATCTTGTATTGTTGTACAAATTATTTTCCCATTAATTTTCAATTGAGGTCATATTGATGGGGCACTCCCGCAAATACTTGCCTTTAATGACATTAACTTTTATTGGCTATGTCTTGTAATAAAAACTTTTGAATATGTAAATATGCTGTTCATGTTGCATTTACACACCGGGTAACCAGCAGATGTCCTCAACACGCTGTGTTTCGTGTAAGTCTAAACAGTGAATCCAGTTTGTGTAATCTAAGTTAATATCTTACCTTTTGGCATAGTCAGTGTGTTAGGAAAAAAGCATTATGTAGTGAATTTCACAGCAACTGCATCAGCGCTGCATACCTGAGGTAATTTTATGTTATAGACCTCAGTAATGAGCTTGTCCACTGTCATTTCAAGTGCGCGTGCACTTGAAGTTCAAATAAATTTGATTGGCTATCAATGGTTTATGGTTCAACAGGTGGGGAAAAATTCCTCAGAAAGTGATCCCAATGATCATTGTATCGGTATCGTTATAATGTGAATGGCCCTTAAGTATGGTGCCACAAAATAAATGTGGTGATTTTTTAAGCGGATAAAAAATAACTATATTGTATAGTTCGACCTAGGCGCACAGTAACCTCATCACTCCTGACTACTCTTGCTCAAACTTTCCTCAACATTACTGTGCCCGAGGTCGTAGTGCTGCAAGCTAAGTGCACTTCCCCCATAGAATAGTTCAAATTTTTAATCTGCTTAAGTTAAACTTATCATCCATGTTTAGAAAGTAACTCTGCAAGCAAGTTGTAATTTTAGTTTTTCAAACAGAGATGGTGATAGAGAAGCAAAAGTGAAAGATTGCAGCTTTTTACGCTGCTTCAGTGTTAGTGTTTAGTGTTTTACTGTTTATGAAAAGGTTAGAAAGAAAGGGTTGTTTGAGGAACTGAAAGGGGTTCTTCTATGGCAACACCATGAAAAACATTTTAAGCACCTTTATTTTTAAGAGTGTTGTATATACTTATTTACAACAGTAACAGAAGTAAAACAAAAAGGCACATACAGTACAGAGGTTGTTTGCTTACGATTTATTCAATGGTGTGTTATCCACCCAGGTCATGCTTCCTTCCTTTTCTATGTCAGACAAACCAATCCACACTCTGCCCTTGGCAATTGAAGATATGTATCTCTATGTATATAAAAAAGCTAATATATAATTTCATCTCATTCTTTACCAATTCTCTTACTACTTATACAAACTCTACCTGTTCTTCTTCAGTGTTGATAATGACCAGATCTTGACCACGATCCCTGCAGAACTGCCTGCTGTCAGACCAACTCTTCATCTCAGTGGATATGAAATACATGTACGACCCTTTCAACACACAAAAAGCACATATCACAAATACACTTATTCTTATATTTAACCAACACGCCAGTTATACAAACCTGATTTCTTCATTAGTGCATCGTTCAAATTCTTGACTTTGGACTCCAACTGCAGTTTCTTCTCACTCATAGAGCTAAAGTTTTTCTTTAGCTCTTCTTTCTCATCAGTCAAATGTTTGTTATCGGTCTCCAACTCCAGTTTCTTCTGACTCAAAGAGTTAAAGTTTTTCTGAAGCTCTTCTTTCCTGCCCTTCAAACGTTTGTTATCGGTCTCCAACTCCAGTTTCTTTTGGCTCATAGAGTTAAATCTTTTCAGCAGTTCTTCTCTTTCATATGTCAGTTGACTGAAATTCATCTTCAGGGTGCTCAGAGTTTCATTGTATTCTTCAAATATGTTCATGTAGCCCATCTTCATCAGATCTCTCTCTGTGGAGAGTTTAATGTGCTGCACCATGATGGCAACCAGCAGTAAAACACAGATGAGCCCGAGTAACACTGTAATCATCACAAACCATCTGCTTCTTTCTGTTAGAGATGAGAAAAACAGCACAAAATTACACTTAAATAATATTTCCATATTATCAGAAATTAAATTTCAAATAAATTATTATTAGATTTGTAACAATCCCTTAAATTTTAATGACATGTTCTTACTTCTGGTTAGAGCTTCACTCTGGTTCTGACTTTGTGTTTGAGGTCCAGATGTGTTCACGTTAACCTTTTTCGGAATATTTTCATAAATGGCTTCTATTTCCATTGTTTGCTTGGTATGATCAGAGATGATCTGCTGTCTTTGAATAATCTTTGAGTGCTGTGTATTATAGTGTCAACTTTTATCAGGATGTGGTTTCATAACTCAGATAAACTAGTGACCTTTTACTGTATAGAGAAACTCATATCTGTCTCAAATACAGTCAGTCAAGTGTCAAGTTTTTTTACACTAATACTAAAATGACCAGCAGAAACTTGGTTTATACTGGTCTTCCTGGTGAATCTCATATTGAGTAATGGCATCGAAAACATAACATATGCTGCTGTCCCCCATGCTCTTTGTCTTCTCCATCGTTATGTCATCCACTGTTGACCTCTTGTAAAAAGCATTTTGATTTTCTATGTTCACAACTACAAAAGCCACATCAAATGTTTTCTAACTTCATATGTCCAGATCTTCTACTGATCTGTTGCAAACAACACTGGAATCTAGCGAATCCTTATTTCTATCACTTTTGAGGAAAGACTCTGAGTATTAAGACTCTGCTGACTGCACTTCTCTCTAAATGTGTTGCTTTTTTTAAAATATGGGTGACATTTTACACACTGCTTGAATGCAGATGGTTAGAAATACAAGCCTGTTAGTTACAGTGTCGTTTTCTTTTAACAGCCCTGCAAGCAAGCCTACAATGGCTCTTTATGGGCCCACTTAGGGCTATCCCAAGGGCCCCGCGCAGGTTTGCTCACTGGCAAAATGTTGGCCCCTTAGCGCTGGTCCTGCATGGACAGTTCTCACTTAGCCCCAGGAAGCTCTTATACAGAAAAATCCCCAGAGTTAAATAAACACTGCTGGATGTATATATTGTCACAATCTTACAGAGTGTTAAAAAGTAACACTGAAGCAGAATTAAAAACTCTGTTATCCTCTTTCTAACCATCTCTGTCTAAAACCTAAAATTGCATTTTACATCTTACTTGTAGAGTCATTTTCTTACTTCAGGTTTAGAATTTGTTTCATTTAAAGTCACAGTTATCGTGATCAGTGTTTGTTTTAGTTGAACTTGACTCTTGACTCTTGTTGACTGCTATAACTTTGTGTGTTTAAAACATGTTTGTCGTCGGACCGATAGCACTCTTTTCACTGGTGACTTTGTGTGTGAGGCCACATAAATGTTACAATGCTGTCATTAAGTTGAAGTTATCACATTATAACGTACAGTCCTCGCTCCGCCCTGCTCACTCACTGTTTGGTTTCATTACAGTGTACTTAGTACTGAGCTTCCTCCGCTGTCCATAAGATGCCTCTGCGCACCAGCCATTTCAAACCCAGCCTCCAGTATCTGGGCCACGCCTCCTTTTTTGCATACACTCCTCAATCCTCAAATGCCTAATCCTAAATCCTAAATAATTAAATGCCCAATCTTAAATCCTCAATAGCTTAATGACCAATTGCCCAATCCTAAATACAAAATTCATTTTCGACTTCGACTTTTAATTTTCGACTTTTATTTTTCGACTTTTAGTTTTCGACTTCTTCAACTTTTAGTTTTCGACTTCAACTTTTAGTTTCAAATTTAGACTTTTCGTTTTCGTTTAAGACTTTTAGTTTTAGACTTTTAGTTTACAATCTGACCCGAAAACCCCTCCATACTAGTGTGCATTTGGGATGCACAAATATCAAGCATAATACGTTTTTCCATAGCCCCTTAAAATCCAGTCAGTAAGTAGTTTAATCAGTTGATGATCCTTATTATTATGTACCAACCACCAAAGAATTGCACACAAATTCATAATTTTTCTTTTGGTTATGTGTGTGAACATAACATAAATGAGGTCACACCCAAAGACTCATTTAAGTAGAGGATTTATTAAAGGGTAACCCACAATTTTCAGAGGAATCAAAGGTTAAAGAAAAAACTAGAAGAAACATGACCACTGCCGAACTGGTCCCGTGGCGTAGTCCCCCACCAAGGCAACAACAACATAAACAAATGGCTTTTGTGGAGTAAATTTAATGCAACTTCCGGTAGACTTCCAAATAGGATCAATAAGAACAGAGTCCTTTTAAAGTAGTTTATTTCTGATAACAAGGGAAATAAATGACAAGTCATATACCTTTGTTCAACTATTACACTGAGCTAACATTACTTTGTAAAATTAATATATACATAGTTAGCTGCAGGTCCTTGAATTCTTGCCTTCTATTATTAAAATAAAAGAATAAGAGACCAATATTTAGAACCCACCAGTGTTTTTTTTTTCTATTTGTTCATGCTGACCAGAGTTGTAAGAGATTATTAATTCAGAATAACAACATATGTGTTGCAGGCACATAAAAAGATAAAAAGCACTTCACTTATCCCAGTGAGTAGAGAACACACGCACACACTCAGAATGCAGTGGTTAGCTATCACCGCGGTGCCCAGGGAGCAATTAGGGATAAGATGCTTGCTCAAGGGCACCCCAGTCACAACATGCCATTGTGAGACTCCAACCAGCATGCTTCAGATTATATACCCGACACTTTACAGTGTTTCCCACAGGATTTTGAGAGTTTTGTGGCTGTGATGACGTCACACGCTAATTAGCATATATGTGACGTCATCACGTGTTTGAGTTTGATCGAGTGTTGGCACCTGAAATATGTTTCACTTCTACTCTTTGATCTGTCACGTTATATTGCATTTTATCTCAACTGATTGCTATTTTTACATATTATCAGTTCTGTTGTCAGACATAAAATGAGTAGACTATAGCCCTATTCAGATGGGATTAGTTTTACGGTTGTAGATGGCGTAATGTAATTTTACCACAGGACGTCTGTAATATTGATGGTCAATTCAGACTGGATTAGAAATCTCAGTAAAACATTCAGAAGTGGGAGGGGTAGCTCGATTGTGCAGCAGGTCACCTCTCTCGTCGTCATGTGCACGTTACCTTGCTTCCTGATATCAACATGACACAGATGAAAAAACTCGAAACACTGTGTTTAATTTCAGTTTGGGGAGAACGTCAGTTTTAGGAACAGTTCCGTGCCTCTGAGAAGTGAATTTGACTTTTTAAAGTTTGTGTTGTGGTATTCAGGAACTGACTTGTTTTTTCACCTAGAACGCAAGTAAATGCTTAAGCGCTTTTATATTTAAAAGAAACCCGCAAAATAACAGGAAATTACGAAATGTACATGTATATTTACAGCTGGTCTATAAATCACCATACATTTACATTGAAGTCTTACTGCTGTTGCTCTTCTCATCAATGTCTTGTTATGAGCCCTTTTTTTATTTAAATGTGAGTTTTATTATCGCGTATAGCGTAGACAATTGGGTGCAAATTCAGAAATATTAGAAAATACACAGTAACTGTTACAAAAAGTTACTACAAAACACGTGCGCAGGCATACCGCATCATAGAGAGGAAGAGAACGGGTGTGAGTGTGGGAAACACTAATGCTAACCTTTCGTCAAGTCATGATAAACTCAATCAGCCGTCTTCTCTGTCAGTGAAATCTATGACTGTTAACGTTTACGCGAAAAATAAAGTATACGGAGGAATGGACATTGAAAACACCGCCACCTTTTCACTTTTATGTGAGAGAGAGAGGCGCGCGCGGCATGCCACATTAGAGAGAGGGAGGGGGCGTGCTGGGTGCTTGCAACAATGAATTAAAACGTTTTTAAACCGTAAAATGTAAATGGGAATCATGAAAAATCTATTTGTGGCGGCCAGTGTTGATTCTGTGGCGGTGCGCCACGAGTAAATCAATGTATAGGAAACACTGCTTTATCAACTTGACCTCTGCTGGTATGAAACTTGATAAAATATGTGATGTACATTGAGGAATATAAAAGCACTTGATGGGGCATCTGACCAATCAGAGAGAAAAAAAAACACAATGATTACAGTTTGTCATTTTTTATTCAAATAGAAAGCAGACTTAAAAAAACTGAAATATAATGTTAATATTATAAACTGACACAAACGCAAACAGAATAGTTGGAAACAGTTACAGTGTGCCACTGGCCACTAGGGGTAAATTAATATTGGGGCTGGGGACCGAGCTAAAACTCTTGGGTCCGAACAGATGGTGGCAGCCATATTGTGCAGCCAATAATACATTATACAACAGAAATTATAGCAGTAAAGCAGTTTAAAGTAATTTAGCTGCCATCGTTTTAAAAACAGAAGCGTCAATCAGAAACTGATTTAAATGCATAAGCACTGATCCAATAATTATGGCTTGAAAAGTAAATAAAAACATTTTTTATTATCACAACATTGATTCTCACAGATTCTCACAAATCCATTTTTTCCTCATTGAGCATGGAACATCATTCCAGTTGTTAAGGATAGGTTTTGAAGAACTCAGGATTTCAACACAGTCCTCATTTCCACGGTCGTTATTTGGCTCACCTTTGGCCCAAAACCTGAAAGCGTTTAATCAGACTTTCAGATGCTGTACGGTATATACTAGTGATTATCTGAAAAGGAACATTTTAGAGGCATTTTGTAAAAAACATAACAAGAACCATCAGCTGTTTGGTTCTCTCACAGTCAGGGGTGTGAAAACGGCTGAAATATTATTATTATTAATCAGCCATTATATCTAAGACAAATACAGCTTGCACATGATTCATGTTTTAAAGTGCCCTTCTTATGATATTTAAAAGTTGCCTAATATTGTTTTGAAATCCTCTTCAACAGGTTTTTAAGCAATACCATGTAAGTCTAGCTCACGGGGTCCCCCTACAGTTGGGAAACAATATTGTCTTCTACTACTGTTGTAAAATCTGTCATGGTTACACCAGGGGTAGTCTCAGCCTCAGACGTCATGCCCAAAGACTGTTGGCTTAACAGTATTGAAGGTCTGGCTACGCGAGACTACACCAGGGGATACACGTGTGAAACCCACAAACTCTGCATATATTTCAGCATATTATATATTAAATTATATTACATCATTATACAATATACAATATATTCACACTATATACAATATAATATCCATGGGTTTTATTTTTTTTAAACACCAAAAGATCACGTAGCTCACATTTACAAGCCAGCGTTATTATAGTAGTCTATTATCTACTGTTTTACAGAATGGATATGCCAATTCAATTTATGTGTTGTAAATCAATGTTTGTGTGATAGGTAATAGCCATATATCGTCAATATTAGAATAACAAGCTACCATAGATGAATCTGCAAAGTTGAAAAATCGATTTGCATTATAGCCTGAGGTAAGACATTTTCACCAGAAAAATAAATAAACAAACATGATTATCAGCCTGCAGTCATCAGGCTAGTTAGCCTAAAATATTAATTTGTCCATCTAATAATGTATTATTAACTTGCAAGAATGTAGCCCCTACCAAACTTGTACACACGATTTAGACATATAATAATAATAATAATAATAATTTGCTCCTCTACTAGCATTACTTGATTCATGAAGAGAAATGGAGGACCAGATAGATTCCGTAACATAGTCAGGCAGACAACAAATTACTTCAATACTTACTAGTCTAACAGCATGACGGCTAAGTCAGCATCGGTCGGGCAGCCCTCCTTTAGCTCACCTCAGCGAGCAAATGCTGTACCAGTGTTAATCCTCGTATCCTCGCCTTTAATTTTTTCACTCTCTTCCTAGACTCCTCAGACAAAACCTTTGCCTTCTTGGGTTTTGTTGCTGCTTCAGTGGCCATGATAACAACATACACTCGTGTGACAGCACAAACAAATGCTAGTTAGGCTCTCACATCTGAATTTGACGAAATGTGGGTGGGGGCGGAAGTGAGGTATGCGGTAAAGCAGTCAGATTTTGTAGTTCTTTTTGTACTCGGGTTACTACACGCACCCCGAAGTTCCGTGGTGCGAGTAAAAGCTATACAGGCCCCGTCAGGCTATGGCATACATGCCATTCAACCTACTGTAAGTCAATGTACCATCACAAGGGTCATGGAAATATATTATGAAGGTTGAAAAACTACTTGGTGTTGCTTTATAGGTGTATATATATATATCACCTAATTTATTAAAGATAGTGAAACGTTCCATTCGAAGCAGTTCACAGATTCAGGCCATTTCTTAGTTTTGGTAAACCATTCTCTGCAAACATCTGAAAAATTTGGTTGTTCAGATTTCGCCTGTTTTGGTAGGTAGCAAGGCCAATAACAATAATACCGCCCCATTAATCTCCAATATCCAACCATGGCACTGTCATTTAGTGCAGATAGAAAGAGAGAGAGAAAAAAATGACAGCACTCATCTCAGCATCATTGTGATCAGTGTTTGCATTTCATCCTTTCATTTTGCATTTTAAAGGACACACCCAAAAACGGCACATTCTTGCTCACACCTACAAAGTGGCAATTTTAACCTGCTATAATAAATTATCTCTAGGGTATTTTGAGCTAAAACATCACATAAGTACTCTGGGGACACCAATCTCTTATTTCACAACTTAAAAAAGCCCACAATATGACCCCTTTACAACATGTAACGTATACAAAGATGCACTCTGTCTCATTTACGTGCACACACACACACACACACAGAGGGATGAGAACCATTAAACCAGCTAGAGCATGAGCACTTTAAATGAAAACACAATGGCCCTCATTTATCAAAAGTGCGTACGCCAAATTTCCAGCGTACACCTGGCGTACACCCAAAACCACAGTGACTTTGAGATTTATCAATATGGACGTTGGCGTTCGGCACGCTCAAATCCTACGCCAGCTCAGGAGGTGGTGTACGCACATTTTGAGTTAGTGCAGAAATGCGCAAACAATTCCTAACACCACAAAACGCACTGACAAACTAAAATATATGATATATTATGACCCACTGTAAAAAAACAAAAACATAGTAATTATAAACTTCAGTGTTTATTTTTATGCAACATGTACTTCAATGTTTAATTTGTGAGACTTTACCGAAGCATTTGATTTGTAGGCATATGTATTCCTTCAGTTGAGAGCCTGGGCGCTTTACCTTACGTTTCAGGGCAAAGCATGTGAGCGGAGCGGAGCCTCTGAAGCGGCACATTGCAAGAAAGCACAAGGATGTGCTACGAAAACATGGTAATAATGCATCAAAAGGTAAGCTAATTACATACCATTCGATGATAAATAAGTAGCTACACATGAATAGGTAAGGTAAAATGCTTGTGTTGAATGGAGCCATAAATCCTATCATGATGACATGCGGACAAAATCATGGCCACAAATTATCTTTTATGCTACATTATGAACACTTCTTTTTCTTATTTAGTCTAAAGTATGGCCATAAATATAAAATTCATTCCCAATATTCAACAGTTTGTTCCTTGGAATTAATTATTATAATATTTCGTAATTACTATTACAATTATTATTACTTCAAATTATGAATTAGTCTAGTAAAACATGAGGATGTCGTGGAAACAAATTGTTAATTTGAATTATATACGGAGCTCCGTATCAAACTGGATCTTAGCTAACAAACAACTGTATGTAAATACAGAAACACTACAAAAGTTACTACATTATTTTAAAATATTATTTAAAAATAACTTAACCCAACCATTAAGCAGACATATAATTTAGATGTAGGCAACAGTAAATAATAATAATAATAATAATAATAATAATAATAAATAATTATTCTTCTAAATATCAATTAAGCGTCATTAATAATAAAAATAATAATACATATATTACAAAACGTCATGCAATTATTAATGTGTCTTTAATCCTGCTCTTTAAACTCCCAAATAAAACAATTTTGTTTCTTTCCACTTCCCTGGTTTCTCTTCTTTGCCGTCTTCCATGTATCAATGTCGTAAAATGAGGGCGTGGGGGAGGTGGAGACTTGAATTTATATGGGCGTGTTATTCTAATGACGATCGTTTTCAGCCGCAGCATTTATGAAGGGCAGATATTGCTTACACCTGAATTTCAGAGGTACGCACAGCTTCATAAATCAGGCGGTGAGAGGAGTGTAACCATAATCTTACGCCAACATATACGCCCATTTCTACGCAAGAATGATAAATGAGGGCCAATGTGAGCACCAAGCTTTAAAGCACGGCTATTCAAATCTTACCCTAGAGCAGTGGTTTTCAACTCCAGTCCTCGGGCTCCCCCTCCCAGAAAATTTTAGATGTCTTCCTATATGAAACACCTGAATCCACTCACCCAGCTAACAAAAAAAAGTTCTAAGAACGTTCCCTGAAAGAATGTTACATTTTACCATTTTTAAACGTTATGACAATGTCATGTTTTAATGTTCACACAATGTTTAAAACAACAACTGTTGGTAACACTTTATTTTACGACCCGCAAAGTACCGCGTAATTAAACCGAATTTACAGCGTACCTATTTGTAACAACAGAGTACCTCTACAGTACGTACTTGTAGTTATAAGGGAATAATATTTTAAGTTTGGGGTAATAAGGGGGTAAGAATATATGGAAAATTATTCTCTAAGTATTTCATAACTACAGGGTACCTATTGTAATATTACGTGGTATGTATGACTTACGTCTATGGGTAATATGGTCTATGTGTAATAGGTTTTTTTTTTTCATATTTGCTACTTACCTGATGAAGTGTTTTGTATAGCCTACAGTTGATGTCTACAAGCCACGTCGGCAAATAAAATATAACACACAATAAAGATAATAGCAACTTGTACCTCTTTGATCTGTATATGTATACAGGAGTTACCAGGTAACTCTTATATTTGCGGGCTGTAAATTGAAGTGGGGCTTATTCCCCGCTTGTTCTGTGTATGTACCAGGTAACTCTCATATTTGCGGGCTGTAAATTGAAGTGGGGCTTATTCCCCGCTTGTTCTGTGTATGTACCAGGTAACTCTCATATTTGCGGGCTGTAAACTAAAGTGGTGCTTTGTTCACCTCTTGTTAATAAATGTTATAGGGTAAATACCATAAACATACAGAATATTGTTATTTTTATTTTAAAACAACTTATTTCAAAACATCTTTAAAACACTATAATTAAGCCAACACTTAATGTTTATTATCACATAACTTTTATTTAAAATAAAAAGTCATGACAATTTTTCATTGTTTTTGCGGCTTGGCTTCCTCTGTTGGTGTTCTTGTCCACTCGGATGATGAGTTGATGTCGTCTCACAAATGCTGTTCTGCATTACATATAAAAAACATAAATGAAAGCCTTCAGTAAATGTTTCTTCACTGTGCCTTGACAGAAACAGAGTTTTCTAAGCCAGTTACGTTTATAAATTTTAGGCTTACTTATGTGCTAGCTAACCTGCTACCGTTAGCTAGCAACTTTCTTGAAAAACATTGTTTGAAATGCGTGAGTCATGTATTAACAAAACCAGTCACCTTATTCAGCATGCGGAACCTGCTAACATCATTCGCAGCTGTACTCCACAGTGTAGAACGTTTTTAAAATCTCTTAAAGAAATTTCACCTCAGGATCGCGTTCCAGCAAACCTCCTGCAGACGACCGCGCGCTCTACACCTGCGCAGTAGTCTACGCATGTAGTCGTCTTTTGCTTTAGCGGGAGCTAATATCTGCTGTTGTTTCATTCTGGTTTGCCATTGCATAAATTATATTTGGCTAAAATACTTGTGTTTACAGTAAATAAATTGCAAAGCACCACTTCAAATATGTCCGCAAATGTAGGAGTTTCCTGGTAAATAGGGAATAAGTTGCTATTTTTATTGTACTTACCTTAAAAAAACAGATAACCACATTAAATCAGCTTGACTTTTGTTATTAAAAGCAAGTAATATAGGCTACTAAAATAAAAGTGATATGCTGTTATATTTATTTGTCGATGTGGCTCGTAGACATTGACTGTATACAACATTCAGTAGTCAATATGAAAAATTCACAATAAAAAATAAATAAAACATAATTTCCCCATAGACTTGACTAAGTCATACATACCACGTAATATTACAATAGGTACCCTGTTGTTATAAAATACTTAGAGTATAAATAATTTATAATTCTTCATATTCTTACCCCCTTATTACCCCAAACTTAAAATATTATTCCCTTATACCTACAGGTTACCTACCCTGTTGTTACAAATAGGTACGCTGTAAATTCGGTTTAATTACGCGGTACTTTGCGGGTCGTAAAATAAAGTGTTACCCAACTGTTTATTATATTGACTTGTTTGATGGTTATGTAAATGATAGAGAAACATTGCATTTTATTATTTTAAAACTGTTAGAAAATTTTTTTTCTGAATGTTCAGTAAACAAATTGCTGTAGAAACACAATTCACTTATTAGGTTTAGATGTTGATGTTTTGTTTCATTTTAAGTCACCATTATTGTGATTAGTGTTTGTTTTAGTTGGACTCTTGACTCTTTACATTTTGCTTGCTAGTTTTTCCTGGTTGTGTTAACTTTGTGTTAATACACTATATTTGTTATGAACGTGTAAAGTTAATAGTGTAATTCTGTGGTTCTTGATGCATAATGGTAAAGATCATCACGTTATTAATGTACTTATCAAAAGTTTATTTTCTGTCAAAAATGTAAATGAGATCCAGCACTTTCACAGCAGTTTGTCATTAAGGAGTTTTAGAAACTTTGGACAAAAAATATCCGCTGAAAAATTGGGACGCACAAACATCAAGAATCAGACTATGAATCTAAGTGAGGGCTGCCCATGCAGGGCCAGTGCTAAGGGGACAACGTTTTGCCAGTGAGCAAACCTGCGCTGGGCCTTTAGGCTATGCCTATACAGGGCCTTCGTAGGCTTACTTGCAGGGTGTTTTTCTCCATGGCAAAATGTATGTCATTGTACTTCTTCAAGTAGTGACCTATTAACATTTTACATTTTCGGTTAAACTTATCATCCATGTTTAGAAGGAAACTCTGCAAGCAAGTTGTAATTTTTTGTTTTCAAACAGAGATGGTGATAGAGGCAAAATTGAAAGATTGCAGCTTTTAACTCTGCTGCAGTCTTACTTTTGTGTTTTACTGCTTATGAAAAGGTTAGGAATAAAGGGTTGAACCTGAAAATGGTTCTTCTATGGGAACACCCTGAAAAACTTTTTAAGCATCTTTATTTTTTAAGAGTGTTGTATATACTTATTTAGAAACAGTAACAGAAGTGAAACAAAAAGGCACGTACAGTACACAGATGTTGTTTGCTTACGTTTTAATTAACGGTGTGTTATCCACCCAGGTCATGATTCCTTCCGTTGTTATGTCAGACAATCCAATCCACAATCTGTCCTTGACGATTGAAGATATGTATCTCTGTGTGTGTATATGAAACAGCTAATAATATTTGATTCATGTCAATCTGTACCACACTCTTACTAACTTATACAAACTCTACCTGCTCTTCTTCACTGTTGATAACGACCAGATCTTGACCACGATCCCTGCAGAACTGCCTGCTTTCAGACCAACTCTTCTCCTCAGTGGATATGAAATACATGTACGACCCTTTTAACACACAAAAAGCACAGATCTCAAATATACTTATCCTTCATAAAAAAAATAAAACATTTGAAAAAAGGACCACAACACGCCAGTTATACAAACCTGATTTCTTCATTAGTGCATCGTTCAAATTCTTGACTTTGGTCTCTAACTCCAGTTTCTTCTGACTCAAAGAGTTAAGGGTTTTCTGTAGCTCTTCTTTCTCGCCAGTCAACCGTTTGTTATTGGTCTCCAACTCCAGTTTCTTCTGACTCATAGAATTCAGGCTTTTCGTTAGCCCTTCTTTCTCGCCAGTCAAACGTTTGTTATTGGTCTCCAACTCCAGTTTCTTCTGACTCATAGAGTTCAGGCTTTTCGTTAGCCCTTCTTTCTCGCCAGTCAAACGTTTGTTATTGGTCTCCAACTCCAGTTTCTTCTGACTCATAGAGTTCAGGCTTTTCGTTAGCTCTTCTTTCTCGCCAGTCAACCGTTTGTTATTGGTCTCCAACTCCAGTTTCTTCTGACTCATAGAGTTCAGGCTTTTCGTTAGCTCTTCTTTCTCGCCAGTCAACCGTTTGTTATTGGTCTCCAACTCCAGTTTCTTCTGACTCATAGAGTTCAGGCTTTTCGTTAGCTCTTCTTTCTCGCCAGTCAACCGTTTGTTATTGGTCTCCAACTCCAGTTTCTTCTGACTCATAGAGTTCAGGCTTTTCGTTAGCCCTTCTTTCTCGCCAGTCAAACGTTTGTTATTGGTCTCCAACTCCAGTTTCTTCTGACTCAAAGAGTTCAGGCTTTTCGTTAGCCCTTCTTTCTCGCCAGTCAAACGTTTGTTATTGGTCTCCAACTCCAGTTTCTTCTGACTCATAGAGTTCAGGCTTTTCGTTAGCTCTTCTTTCTCGCCAGTCAACCGTTTGTTATTGGTCTCCAACTCCAGTTTCTTCTGACTCATAGAGTTCAGGCTTTTCGTTAGCCCTTCTTTCTCGCCAGTCAAACGTTTGTTATTGGTCTCTAACTCCAGTTTCTCCTGACTCATAGAGTTCAGGCTTTTCGTTAGCTCTTCTTTCTCGCCAGTCAACCGTTTGTTATTGGTCTCCAACTCCAGTTTCTTCTGACTCATAGAGTTCAGGCTTTTCGTTAGCCCTTCTTTCTCGCCAGTCAAACGTTTGTTATTGGTCTCCAACTCCAGTTTCTTCTGACTCATAGAGTTCAGGCTTTTCGTTAGCTCTTCTTTCTCGCCAGTCAACCGTTTGTTATTGGTCTCCAACTCCAGTTTCTTCTGACTCATAGAGTTCAGGCTTTTCGTTAGCCCTTCTTTCTCGCCAGTCAAACGTTTGTTATTGGTCTCTAACTCCAGTTTCTTCTGACTCATAGAGTTCAGGCTTTTCGTTAGCCCTTCTTTCTCGCCAGTCAAACGTTTGTTATTGGTCTCTAACTCCAGTTTCTTCTGACTCATAGAGTTCAGGCTTTTCTTTAGCTCTTCTTTCTCGCCCGTCAGATGTTTATAATTTGTCTCTAACTTCAGTTTCTCCTGACTCATAGAGTTCAGTGTTTTCTGTAGTTCTTCTTTCTCACCGGTCAGATTGTTGTAATTGGCCTCTAACTCCAGTTTCTCCTGACTCATAGAGTTCAGTGTTTTCTGTAGTTCTTCTTTCTCACCGGTCAGATTGTTGTAATTGGCCTCTAACTCCAGTTTCTCCTGACTCACAGAGTTCAGTGTTTTCTGTAGTTCTTCTTTCTCACCGGTCAGATTGTTGTAATTGCTCTCTAACTCCAGTTTATTCCGGCTCATAGAGCTAAATGTTTTCTTTATCTCTTCTCTCTCGCCAATCAGATGATTGTTATCGGTCTCTAACTTCAGTTTCTTTTGGCTCATAGAGTTAAATCTGTTCTGTAGTTGTTCTCTGTCATCGTTCAATTTACTGTAATTCATATTCAGGCTGTTCAGAGTTTCATTGTATTCTTCAGCCATGTTCCTGTAGCTCATCTTCATCAGGTCTCTCTCTGTGGAGAGTTTATTGTGCTGCACTATGATGGTAACCAGCAGTAAAACACAGATGAGCCCGAGGGACACTGTGATTATCATGAACCATCTGCTTCTAACTGTTAAAAAAACACACAATATCAATCTACACGTGTTATAATTGTTAAGGGTGTTTTCACATCTGTAGTTCGATTCATTTGGTCCGGACTAAAAGCAAAAAATTATCCATTGTAGCTTTTTTGTAGCAGTTTTGGTTCCTTTTCATACCACATTGATTATTCTGGTCCGCACCAGTTAAAATGGACCAAAATTCGGTCGTGTGATAAGATCCACATCACTCATTGGCCACATGTCTTTGAACGTATTTCCTAAACTGCTTCTCGATTGGTCAGAATCAATGTGCAGTAAATTCCAACAGAATACCGGAAGTAAAAAAGGGAGGAAAATACAGCAGACCCCATGAGACAACTGCGTGCTGTACTTATGTCTATGGTTGTTATACATATTTTGTATACAGCACTCTAGACAACTTGTTCATTTCCAGAATGAAGTACGGATGCAGTTTAAAAAAAACAAAGTTTTAATGCACTACAAGTATAGGGATGTCATGGTACCAAAAATCTAGTAGTCGGTACCAATACCACAAAAAGTACACGGTACTCGGCACCCAAGTCGGTACTACAGTGTGTAAAAAAATAACAATTATACTTAAACATTTGTTTTATATTAAAACATTTCAACATTATAGAAAAACTTTTAAGAGCTTCTGTTTAGGTTGTCTGTGTTAATGTTTGTTGACTTTTCTCCTGACTCTCTTGGTGTACATCCTCCTATGGCTGATACTATCAAAAAGAGAATAAGAAAGATATTTTATTTATTGAACATACTGTCTGAAAATTTCTAATAAATCAGCTATAATAAATTAGGTGCACTTAACACACGCACACACACATACTCTGAATGCAAGCATTGGTTTAATATCACTCACGCTGTTGCAGGATGAAAAGAGTTATTAAAACCCTTAACATTTCAATAATTATTTAATCCAGTGACATTAGGCTACATTTTGCAGACAGGATGGCTAAAAGACGATGCATGGTAGCTAGGGGTGTCAACAATAATCGATTCGGCAATGCATCGCAATGCGGGCATGCACGATTCAGCATCGATGCAGCAAAGTGCCATAATCGATTATGTCACTGTTTATTTTCTGGCCTCGAATGGACAATAAAGTTGTGAAGTTTCAATTACTTCCGGGGGCATAACAACAACAATCAAAACGGCTAAGGCGGAGAGATGACCGTGATAGACTGGTAAATAAAAACCCACCCTTCTTCATGGAAAGTGGACATATTGGCACATTTCGGATTCTATGAAGTTAATGGGAAACTAGACAAGACTTATGCTGTGTGTAAAATTCTCATCTCAGGTATATAATTGTCATTGTCTTAAAGCTGCTAAGCTTCCGTTTTTGTTGAGAATAGTTGCACTTGACTTTACTACTTGACTGATTAAAAATTTGCCTTGTTGTGTACAGTAGAATTCTGATGCATCGCAATGCATCGTAGAATCGAATTGAATTGAATCGTTACCTGGTGAATCATAATTGAATTGAATTGTGAGGGCAGTGCCAATGCACACCCCTAATGGTAGCCCATTTATAGATAGTTTATAATGTTGCAAATGCAGCGTCATTATCAAATAACTGACTTACACAAAACATTAACATCTAGCATAAAGTTAGCTGGTTACACGGCATTAATGCCAGCTGCCTCAAACAAACATAATATAGGGTCTGGCTTTCAGTATAAAATTAAAGTTTTACAGTTTTTATATGATGTTAAAATTAATTAAAACCTACCTTGAATTCTTTAAAGAGATCGGGGTGTTTTTCTTTCAAGAGCTTTGCCAAATTCTTTGTTTGATAGGGACAAGTTACTTTAGAAGGGAATCCCGTGTGCTCGTAGGAGGCGTTCTTCCTCTTCTTTAACTCTTGTGAAGCAACAAATACACTCGCGCATATATGCTGCCCCATCAGTACCGGAAGAGTTGTGCAACCTCGGAACCTCTGGTACCAGAGAAAACAAGTACCGTAATGTAAAAAAAAATGTTGGTATCGACTTTGTACCGAAGTATCGGTTCTCGTGACATCCCTAACTGCAAGCAGCGAAGCCCCCAAATTTCTGAGGCTCTGCACCTCCTCGCAACTCCAGGTATGTCTGCGATCTGCCATTGGGCAAAAATTGCTAATAGAAACTGTCAACAAACACTTCCTTATCCCATAATACACAGCACAGCTGACTACGGAAGCTGGTTTAGTCCAAAAATGCGCAGTACTTTTGCAGTAAGGTCTGTTCAATCTTGGATCGTGTTCTTACCACAAACAAACCGCTCCAGAGTTTGTTTGAAAGCGTACCGAGACCTCTTCAAGGTGCGCACCAGAGTTCGATTGCTGCATTCTTACCTGCCCAAACAAACCGCACCAAGTGAGCAATTGAACTCTGATACAATTTAACCGAACTAAACAAAGCAGTTGTGAAAACACCCTAAAACATAAAAATGTTATTAAAACATTATATTACTGATTAAAAAAAGGTATTACTACAATGTGCAAACAACTCTTTAAAGTAATTATCATCTTACTGCAATTGACTGGTTTATTCTGGATGAAACTCCTGCAGTGTTTCTGGGTATCATCTGTGTGATTGTCATTGCTGTTAATATCTTCTCCGCTCAGGTCTCTCAGGTTAAACAAATTTTTGTGCTCTGAACTGAAATAGATGTTCTCTGACTCCATCATTCATGTGTGTCTGCAAAGTTTAGCTGTGATCTTTAGCATGAAGTGATGCGTTTTATAGGACACTTCTCTAAATATTTACATACAGTATTGCTGACTTTCAAAATACAAAACCCCATATTTGGTTAAAGATGTTAAAGGAAAATCATACATAGCAAAAGCCCCAGAGTTAAATGAACATGGCTGTGTGATTATATGACCCCATCTTACAGAGTGTTAAAAAGTAAAACTGAATCAAAGTTACTGAGAAACAATATTTCACTTTTGCCACTCTATCATCATCTCTGTTGGAAACTTAAAATTACAACTTGCTTGCAGATTTACATGGATGATAAGTTTAACTTCTAAACAACTGCTGTATATCTAGTTAAAGGGGTCACATCATGAGACTTTTTTAAAGGGACCATAGCATGAAAACCTTACCTTTTCCATGTTTAAGTGCCATAATTGGGTCCCCGGTGCTTCCATTAACATTGAAAATGTGATAAAAATCAACTGGTGCTCAGTGTTTGCTTTAATTTAGTTTTAACCCTTTACACTAATTGTTAGCTTTTTAGTCTTTCTTAAGCAGTTTTATGGCACAAATGCCAAGCCAAACCGTGGTCAGAAAATGTTGGCTACCTCTTGTTAGAAAGAATGTCAAGAGGATTGATTATTTGATCTCATCTACAATGTTTTGTCAACGTACTGTTTTATTGTCAGTCTAAAATTTAAGGCTAAAAGCATTGAAACAATGAAATGTTTGAATAGACTGTTTAACCATCATACACCATACAATTCAGCTGTTTCTTAATTTAAAGACACACAGACATCGAGAGTCAATTAATTAATCTCATCAATGATGTGACTAACAACATAGCTTCACACTACAACGCATGCTTGTAGTCATGGATAAGTTTTGTTATATGATGGTACACAGCATGCATTGCAAAGCTTTTTTGATATTTTTCCCCACTGATGAGATTCATATACTGATTCTCTATGTTTTTGTTTCTAACTTTCAGAGCTAACACATCAGTCTTAAATAGCAAGTTAAACACTTGTGGTGTACATATAAGTAAGACTAATGTCAGTGACACAAATTCAAACACCACTAATTTTTCTATTAACAAATGTGATTAATGAAAAAAGTTATAACAATCAAAGAAAGATGAATATATTGATGTCAAGGGGCAAGAGCTCAACTAAAGCAAACACTGATCCCCATGATGGTGACTTTAAATGAAACTAAACCAACAGCATTTTTTGTTGTTGTTGTTCAGCAATTATTTTACAGAAGATTTAAAAAATAAAGTATTTCATAATAGTTTTAAAATGATAGAGCATAATGTTCCTCAATCTTCTAACCAAGAAACATTCCTAATGCATTCATATGAACTGGTAATTAGGGCTGAAAGGATTCATCGAGTTACTCGATTAACTCGATTCCAAAAATTCCTCTCAGCAAAAATTCTGCCTCAAAGCCTCGTTAAATTCCTATGACGCGCACTATACGCGCCGAGATCTGATTCACACGGACCATTGTTCAATGTTCATAGGCGTGATACATTTAGAATTTAGTTGCACCCTCATCTCTCTCACGCGAGTTAGACCAATTGCGCAATGCATCACATATGCTTAAACTTTTATGTAGCCACACAACAATAATTTCAGCATGCATTCACTGTATACACCGGGACGTGATGTTGTTTCGAACGGATATTTCACCTTAAATGCACCGAAATGCAAGTGATACAAGCCAAATGCAGCGTTCTTTTGAAAATGAATGTATGTATTTCTGCCGTACCAAACTGCAATGAAGCAACTGGTCTGACTGGGGAATCACTCTTCCTCACGCAAAGCACGCGTGCACACACAAACACACACGCGCACACACAGGTTGTTACCATAGCAAATAGGCTCACCCCAGAAATTATAAATTATTTGTTAGAAGCCTAATGGTAAATTCTGCAGGTGTAGAAATGTACATAAACCAGATATTTACTAGGGCTAGATTACAGCATGAAACCTGTTGTGCATATTAATAATTTTAATTGCTTAATTGGTGGCACTGGCACTTATAAACACTTAATGGGAAGAATGGAAATAAATAGGCTTATTTTTTGTTTTGTTTTAAATAAAAGCCAAATGCTTGATCATTTTACAGCCACATCATTTTCGTTATGCATTATTTGTTTTGGTTGTTTAAACACATACACACAAATTTTTTATCTGATTAATCGATTAATCAATCAATTAAGTGCTAGATTAATCGATTACAAAAAGAATCGATAGCTGCAGCCCTACTGGTAATTAGGGCTGGGCAAAAAAATCGATTTTTCGATTAATCGTTTTTTTAAAACGTGGTTGATTAAAAATCGATTCTCAAAGAGCAGAATCAATTTTTTTTTCATATTTATTTCCGCAAACATTGAACGGAGGAATGGAAGCATTTTAGATTTCGCAAGCAAGATGTGTTGTGGCTTTTAATTTCTTTTTATTAATTACCCACTTGTAAACTGTTGTTCACTGTTCTTTTTTATTAATATAGTATGTGTATTAAATCTATATTCATTGAGTTGAATCCAGAATCGAGTATAAAAAGCTACCTGAGAACCGGAATCGAAAATTTAATCGTGAATCGGAATCGAATCGATTTTATAGCTTGCGAATCGAAATCGAATCGATCTGGAACATCTGAATCGATACCCAGCCCTACTGGTAATGCAACATAGTTGCTAAATATGCACTATAATCTGCACTATCCAACTACGGCATTAAAGGTGCTCTAAGCGAATTGAAGCGTTTTAGACCATAAAACATTTTTTGTTACATACCGGAAACATCTCCTCACTATCTGCTTGCTGCCTGTCCGCTGATCAAACTGTAAAAAAACGCGATCTCTGTAGACAGCCCAGGCTTCACAAACGGCAATATCAACAAATGGCCAAACCTAGCAGCACAAAACGAAACAAAGTATTCCAGCCAATAAACGACAAGAAGGATTTGGGGGTGGGGGTTGGGCGCGTTCATGAAAGCACGGAAGGGAGGGGGAGGGGTTAGCTACGCTCTGTCTGTTTGAAAACAGTTCAAACATCAACAGGAAGTGACGTCGCACATTATTCGCTTAGAGCGCCTTTAAGTGCAGAGAGAAAGAAAGAGTGAAAAAAATTGACAGCACAATTGAGTTTTAATTGCAACAAACCACCATCATTGTGATCATTGTTTGCATTTCATTAGCTCATTTGCATTATCAAATACACACCTAAAAATGGAACACTTTTGCTCAGGCCTACAAAGTGGAATTTTTACATGCTGTAATAAATGAAGAGTTTGGTTCCCAAATGCAATAAGTCCATTTTGATTACAGTTTTTTATGATTGCTAAATGAAGTTTATTTAACTAAGTTCGGGAGGAGCATGGTCATGTGATCCAACCAATCAGTGCAAAGAGGTGCCTATAAATGGCAGTCCCTCACCTCTGTCCCGTGACAGATTTTTTGCAGCATCCCTCCTCCACCCCATCACCTCACTCTCATCTAGATTCATTCATCACAGTTAAAGAGAGGGGAGTACTCTGGGTTCGGGCTAAAATTCCGAGCTCGGAGCCCTCTCCTCGGACAGCACGCCAAATATGCTTTATCTCATTCCCTATCGATTACATGTTAATGCGAACTCGTGAAATGACAGTGAGCACAACTTGAGCTACATGTGCAAAACTCTAACTACCGTCTGCACTACCAACAGTCACCTGAGCTAAACAGCAAAACTCACTCCAAGCAATTCAACTCTTAACACATGGCTCAAAACAGGCTCAGTGCAGCCAAACACAATGCACAACTCTCACTGAGATGACACAGACGTTCACTCAGAACACACTGATAGTAACACTAACATCAAACACCAATACAGAAAATACAAACTTTTCATCTTTACAGTTTGAACAATTTCAGTTCTTTCACATGATTTATTTAAATTTTTAGAACATAACAATTCTTAAGGTAAATGAAAATTAGCAATTTGCTTCAATAGTTGTAATACAGTTTTTTACAGATGCTAGGACACATTTCTCAATACATTAGGTCACTTTTGCAAAACTCTTCACACAGTGAGCACAACAGAAGTCTATGTGGCTAATCTGAGGATCAATTATCATTGCTTTGGCACAAAATGCATTCAGTGACTACATCTCTCAAATTTCATGAATTATTTTCTCACTCAGACACAAAAACTGACAAAACTCTTTGTACGTACAGGCCAATTTGCACATGCTTACATACTATTTTCAAAACTGTTAAACTTCTGTTAAAAACAATAACATAATACAAAACTGAAAAAGACAGCAATTTGCTACATTTCTACAGTAATATTTTAATGAAATATATTTTAAACCTATGCTATGAATGCTATGAAAACAATTGGACAACTGGAACAGCCACAGCTGTCCATAGCCGAGTAGATTAGCATTACTATTGTATCTATCTGTATCAGTGGAGTGTGTGTATACAAATTCTTGTATTTTGGAATTATGCAATGCAAAAAGTAAAAATAAATAAACAACATAAAATATTGAAGAATTCTGCATCATATCTGTTTCATTCAAGTAACATATTATTGCAGTGAATTATAAACGGAGATGTGTCCTTGTTTTACACAAGAAAACATTGCATAATGCTACATGTTAGTGTGTTTTAGGTCATTGTTTTGTGGGTGACAAAGTGTGTTTGTCGGCTCTGAACCTTTGCTAGTGTTCTGGAAGAATGAGATGATTTGAGACCTGAATAAAGTATTTTGGTACTTGTAGTGCATTTTGAATGTGAAATGAACTGATTTGCCCAGCTAAAAGTCGGTTAGGAGAACTGTGTGAAGAGTTTTGAAAAAGTGACCTAAGTATTGAGAAATGTGCGTCTGTAGAAAACTGTAATTTACGTGTTTACGTGCAGTGTTTGAAAGGCACAAGGCTGAAATCAATTCTGTTTTGAAAGTGTGGTTTCCAGTTTTGTCAGCAGTGTGTTAGCATTTGAACAAAGTGCTGTAAATCCACAGTGTTGTGCAGGTTGTGGTTAAAGTCATGGGATATGTGTGTAAAGTTCTGAAAACTGTGTTTAAGCAATGAAAAACGAACTAGAGTTTAGTCCACAACTGGTTTGATGCACAGTTCTGGTGGTACCCATATAAACACCAGGGGCCTCATGTATAAAACTTTGCGTAGATTCTATCCTTAAAGTGTGCGTACGCACATAAAGCAGAATTTGCGTACGCACAAAAGTTTTCAGATTTATAAAACCATGCGTACTCCAGAAACTGCGCAAAATTCCATTCATAAATCCAAGTGAGCGGAAGATTGTGCGTACGTGAGTCCCGCCCCATCTCTTCCCCGAAACAACCATATATGGAGCGTACAACCCTTAATTTTACTGGGCATAATGTGGTCTGCATATCATTTTAATATGGATTGACGTTACAAAACGCAAGGAAAATATCGTAAAAATATATTTTTAAATTCAAAATATACAAAAAATGCCAAAAAATATATTTGCTGAAATATATTTTGAAATAGGTTTACAAAAATATATTTTTCACAAGTAAATACATTTTAAAGCATTAAAAATATATTTAGCCCTTCATATATTTTAATTCAAGGAAATATATTCACGTCGCATTGGAAGACAAACTTTGTTACGAACCTGTAAACAAAACAGTTTTAAAAAGATTAAAATGAAATAGTTTCAACTTAAAAAAATATACTTTATAAAATTAACTTATTTAGCATATAGTTAAAATATACTTTTGGCCAGAGAAATTATTCTCTGGCATATGGGTTTTTATGAAATTATAAAAACAGTGTTTAAACACTGGCATTGTCAAAGTTGATACTGGTTTCACATATGGCCAGACAGGTCTCATTATATTCATAACATTTTTGATATAAAACAAACTCAGAGGGAGATTAAATGTTTTTGACCAGCGGATGGTGGAGATCGTTTCAGGTCATGTTCGTCTTTATCTCAGGTGGCAAGTGCATCAATTATACCATTGAAGGCTACTTAATGGATTAAGACTGCAATATTACATACCTTATAAAGAATAGGCTGCTATAGGCAAGTAGACGAGCCCAGCATATAAAAGTTTTGCGTTAAGTGTTTCCCATAATAAAACATAAAGACAATGATGTATTACGCGGCGCTGCCATAAGGCATTAAGATAAAAAAAGTTCAGTAGCTACAAACTAAAAGTTCAGTACAAACCTTAAAAAAAGCATATTTACACATAAGCAGATGAAACCAGAATATAAAAACCAATAAGTTTAAATACTTGTAAGTTTTTTTCTTATATAAACCTGCATTGTAATAACGTCTCTTTATATTAGGCTAAACTTTAATTATTAAATGTCCGAGACGAGTCGAGTGCATCACATTTTTTTTTCATCAACTTACAGGTTATAAAGTCTATTGTAGCAATGTAGTCACTCGGTTTGTTTCTGTCATTTGGCGTTACTAAATTAAAACTATTATATATTTTTTTTTACAGTTTTGTCTATGATTAGATGATAAAGACTAATACACGAAACATTAGCCTTTAGGGTTTGTTGAGTGAAGAAAAGCTTATTCATGTAGTTCTTTATAGCCTTGCGTTTCAAACACGCAGACGCGCTCATGACAGATGTGTGTGGCACTCCATTCACCGTAGAGGCTTCGTCTTTTCAATAATTGTCTACGTTAAATATTTGCTACTCATAGGCAGGTGCGACTCCTAGATGCAATTTGAGTGCTGATCTTCATGATTGAAACAGGAATATTAAAACTAAATGTGTATAAAAATAAGAACAGAGTTTGTGTTCTTTCACTCCGCTCAAAAAGAGTGCGTACGCACAGTGGAGAGCATCCGTACGGTGCGCACTTATTTACGACAAGTTTATTTTTTATAAATCCCGATATGTGCGTGGAAAATTGCGTACGCATATTTCTATGACCATTTTGTGCGTACGCAACGTTTATACATCAGGCCCCTGGAGTGTACATTTAACACTGGTGAATTTGCTGTGTGCTGTGCAGACTAGTTAGAGTTTTGCACATGTGACTCCACTTCACAAAAGTGACTTCAGTGCCCACTGTTGTTTAGCAATCGAATAAAACTGTAAGATAATCCCTGTCCGTGAAACCGCCCCATCATCCATGTTTAGAAAATAACTCTGCAAGCAAGTTTTAGTTTAATTTTAGTTTTCAAACAGAGATGGTGATAGAGAGGCAAAAGTGAAAGATTGCAGCTTTTTACTCTGCTTCAGTGTAACGGTTTAGTGTTTTACTGTTTATGAAAAGGTTAGAAAGAAAGGGTTGTTTGAGGAACCAGAAATTGTTCTATATACTCATTTAGAAACATTAACAGAAGTGAAACAAAAAGGCACGTACACACAGCAAAATCACCGGTGTTAAATCTACACTGCTGTAGTTTATATGGGAAACACCAGACCTGGTGTTTCCCATATAAACTACAGCAGTGTAGACCACTGTAAAAAATTGCTGTTAAAAAACAGCCAAATTTAACAGTATGATTCTGTTTTTTAACAAAAACAGAAGTATACTGTTAAATTCTGCATTCTGTAAAAAACAGTTTTCAGAATAATGTGAATTTACAGCCCTGAGAGTCCACCGTTAAAGACTGCGTCCCAAATACCACACCCTACACCCTCATTCACTATTCCCTACATTAGTTTCCTAATGATCCACCTGAAATCAAGTCAATGAGTTCAGATACTGAAGCATTAATGATGGACACCTGCTGCTAATAAACAGAATCACTGAAGAAAAGATAAATAAAAAATAGAGGAGATTAGCAGAAACACTTACAGACACAAAGACTTAGATGAACATCAACTGAAAATAACAGAAGACAATAAATCTCTCCATATATCACCAGATGAGAATTAAACATTTACACAAACACCATTACCATCTTCACTTATAAACCACTTTTAATTTTAAGACTTTATTTCTGTAATACATCTACAACAGTTCTTACTGAGAACAAACAGGTGTTTACTAGACTTTACAAGCATTTTCTTTAAAGTCACCATTATGGTGATCACTGTTTTCATTAGTTGGGCTCTTGACTTGGTTTACAGTCTGGTTGCTATAACTGTGTCTTTATGATGCATGTTTGTTATGGCAAAGAAAACCAAGAGATGATAGTCTCGTGAGGTTGGATGTCTGATTATTGATCAGTAGTTTGTCTTACCAGCCTTATTAAGCGTAATCATAAAAATTAGTAGTTCTTAGGAATGTTTATGTATAAGTATTTACATATTTGAATCAGAATCATTACATGAATTATTAGTATAACAGTAATCTGATAGCTTGACAGAGTTGCTTACAAATGGATTTTTGCAAACTTGAAACCAGTCCTCAGATGACACTCACAGACATCAAGAATCAGCCTACGATTCTCAACTAGGGTGACAAAAGAAAATGGAAAAACCGTTCATCGGCCTAGTGAGTTTTGTACTATGCTGATACCCAGCATGCATTGCAGCATGAAGCTTTTCATTTGATAGTCACCATTGTTGAGATTCATAGCCTGATTCTTGATGTCTGTGTATGTATTTCGCTTTTGTTTTTTATATCATTTATTCCAACAATATAACATTATAACATTTTTATATCATAAGATTCCTCTGGCTACCTCAACACTCAGTTTCTGTCACATTAGTAGACTACTATAAGGGGTTGCCACCCATCTAATCACTTATGAGCTTCTGTATAAATCAGTAAATTACTTTTGACTAATGAGACTAACACCATAACGGTCATTAGTCAGTGATAATAATTATTTATACTTTTTTGCCATATTCAATGTCTTTCAAATCACATTGATAAGCATGAATAAATATAACACCAAAGGGCAAACCCAAGGATCAAGAGTCCTACTAAAGTAAACACTGATCACGAGAATGGTAACTATTATTTAGGGATTAGACTATTAGACTAGAGCTGTCCAAACTCAAAACAACTTGCACTGACATATTTTAAAATACATCAGTGGCCTTTGTTTCGCCTGAAAATGCACAAGTTATGTTTTTAGTTAGGCATGTTTGTTAAAACTTGTTATATTTCCTAATTAAACTATTCCTGGTTTAAGATAATACCTGTTAAGGAAACCACACCGTATGATTTATTTCTCAGTAAGAGCTAATGTACATATAAAATAAAATCTAACTGGTTTGTAATAAGTGAAGATGGTAATGTTGTTTGTGGAGTTGTTTGATGATCTTCTTGTGAAATCTTAGAAAATCTGAGTAAGTTTGATTCTCTTCTAAGTCTGTAAGTTGAGTTTCTGCTTGTTTTCTCTTTAATTCGGTTCTTGTTCATCTTTCATTCAGTGATTGTGTTTGTTAACAGCAGCTGTTCATCATTAACTCAATCATCACTTCATTATCTCATTAACTTCAACATTGGGTCTGTTTCTTTTACTCTTTGTAGTGTGGACACATTAAGCAGTGTTCTTTTGACACCAAAGATTTTTAAAGGGTTAAATGTGTAAGATATGAAAACACAGAATGCTAATGTTTTTTAACAGTCCGAAGGAGGCCGTAAAAAAACATTATCTTGCTGGCAACCAAGCTGCCAGTTGATTACTGTTATTTAACAGAATGTGCTGTTAAAAAACAGAAAACTTAACAGTCAAATTTGCATACAGAAATATGTTAATTTCACACAGACATTAGAGAAAAGTCCTTGTATTTTGTTTTTTAAATCATGTAACTTAAAAACTGTTCAGGGGATTTACACAAGATGATAATGTGAGAGATCTCTTAGTGTTTAATGTTTTGTTTTGTTAGGATTTGGCTCAGTTTTTGGGTTACCATTGTGCTGAAGAGTAGTGTGGTTGTTTAGGTCAAGGGTGGGCAGTAGATCATTGATGTTATGCTGCCTGTTGTTTTATTTTAAAGCAGTAACTTTGTAGTTTATGATGAACTACATGAGATTTGTGTGAAAGTTTAAATGTTTGCAGTTCAATTTTAGAAGTAATATTTGTGTTCAATGGACTCAAATGAATTAAGTTCACAATACTAACACCACCATATATATATATATTTATAAACTTGAATGGATCAAGCAATTGGTTTCTTAAATTAAATGAGTTGCTTTCAGGGCATTATAACATTAACATACTGTTAAAATAGATGAGCTGTAAATTAACGGAAGTAGAACTGTATTTTAACAGAGGCAGAACCGTAAAATAACATTATCTTGCTGGCAACCAAGCTGCCAGTTGATTACTGTTATTTAACGGCACAATTTTTAACAGTGCAGGGGCGCTGCTAAGGATTTTGGGCCCTATGAAAAGAATCTTGACAGGGCCCCCAACACAGTGGAGACTTTTTTCATATTAATTTACATAAAATCATGCGCTTTTATGGTATTTTGACTGCCAATGGTGTGAGAAAATTTTACTTGAATTAAGTGTTTAAGAAAAAAGAAATCTAATTTCACAATTTTTTTCTCACCCCATTGGCAGATCATTTTGCTTGTTTTAAGGACAATTTCACTTAAATTGTATATTAATTTGTCTTAAAACTAGACTTATTTACTTAGGTCATTTTGCTCATCAAGAAAAAGCATTTTTAGATATTTCTACTGAAAACAAGACAAAAATACTAAGTAAGAAAGTCATTTTTTTGCAGTGTTGAACGTTTAACTAAAACTGTATCATGCAGTTTTAACACTAGAACGGCCACCAGCAGTCATTTTAACAGCAACATTTAAACTTATGCACTGCAAAAAATTATTTTCAAGAAAAAAAATTCTTAGTATTTTTGTCTTGTTTTCAGTAAAAATATCTAAAAATTCTTAAATTAAGATGCTTTTACTTGATGAGCAAAACGACCCAAGAAAATAAGTCTAGTTTTTAGACCAAAAATATTACATTTAAGTGATTTTGTGCATTAAACAAGCAAAAAAATCTGCCAATGGGGTAAGCAAATTTTTCTTGAATTTAGTGTTTAAGAAAAATGTTCAAGATTTTTATGCTTACCCCATTGGCAGATTTTTTTGCTTGTTTTATGCACAAAATCACTTAAATTTAATATTTTGGTCTAAAAAATAGATACATTTTCTTGGGTCGTTTTGCTCATCAAGAAAAAGCATCTTTATTTAAGAAATTTTAGATATTTTTACTGAAAACAAGACAAAAATACTAAGAATTTTTTTCTTGAAAATCATTTTTTGCAGTGTGATAATTATCGTTAACACTAGAACGAAGAAGGCGTTATTTTGATCGTTTTGAAATTTGCATAGTCAATAACTTTCATAAAGCCTTGCTGCTCCCTGACTTTTCCTAAAACTACATGAATTTTCATTTAAACAAACGTTTAAATATTTATTTTGTGAATAAAAACAGAAATATAATCATTTCTATCTATAACATCCACAGGCAGTCATTTTGCGCAGGTGAAATTGAGTTTTGCCGAGTCGGTCTGAATCAGATAATGTGAAAGTATTACAACTCCACATCATCTTCAAGATATGCACTAAAACCTCACAAACAGCTGATAGTAGTTTGTACAGTAGCTGGCAGAGGATTTTAATCAGAGTTCATGAAGTTAGACTGCTTGCAAGACAGGTGCAACAGCGTGGACCGCTGCAGGGTGCTGAAAGTCGGCGAACCGGCGGAGCCTCGTACAAAGATGCCGACAACGGCTGCCTGTGAGGCAAAGCTGTGCACCCGCTGCACCCTGCTCTATCGAAATGTGCTTACTTTTCGAAAATGCTACCGTAGAGACCTGATGAGAGGCCTCATGTACAAAGCGTGTGCGTAAGCACAGAAAAGTGCCGTAGGCTACGATCATTGTCACGGGCGGGCGGTCCACTAACAATTTAGGCTTACTTACAAACCCACTTTTTCTTGTGAAAAATTGGGTAACATAATGTCGACCCTTTGCTTCTTTCACTTCTCTTATTTTTTTCTCTTTACATTTTTGACTTCCAGATTTTTGAGGCATTTTCACTTCCTCGTCAGTCAAGTTGATATTCTGCCAGCGCTATAAGTGAAGTAAAGCTGTGTTGCCTGGATTATACAATTTGGGCGGACTGAACCATTTTATGAAAATTGAGAGGGGGGAAACGGGTCTACAGACGTTTGTGTTTCCTAAACAAATATTTTTTTTTTGATACCAGGAAACGGCAAATAGAATAATTTATATTTAATATTTTTTACTATTAAATATTTGTAGCACCACAATTTTGAGGGCTTCTCTGGGCCCCCTCTTACTCGTGGGCCCCGAGAATCGTCATTGTTTAAACGCTTGAAACATTTCGAGCTGAATTGAAGTACAGTCACATTCCTGATCAACACAATTATGATCAACACAGTGATCAAATTACAGTTTGCCATTTTTATTCAAATAGAAAGCAGACTTTAATATAATGTAAATGTTATAAACTGACACAAGGGCAAGCAGAAGAGTTGGAAACAGTTGCACTCACCACTAGAAGCAGATTGATGTAGGAGCTGGGGGCTGAGCTAAAACTCTCTGATCTGTACAGGTGGGGGCATTGGTTGTTTGGTAGCCTACTGTTCAATTATTGAATGACAACTCATCAGTGAATGTTTTGTGTCTCTACTTAAAACTAGAATATTGAGTTTAATTTCAGTGTATTTGTCATGTTGCACAGCTATCATACATCTTCAGAAATATTTAACATTTTTATTGTGCAGCCAATTTTACTTTATAGCAGTAAAGCAGTTTAAAGTAATTTATTGCTTTAAAAAAGAAGCATCAATTAGATACTGAAGTAAATTCACAAGCAATGATCCAATAACAGAGGTGGGTAATCCCTGTGCCATGAGTAAAAGTCCTCTCAAGTATTTTGTTCCAATCACCTGGATTTGCTAATTATAGCACAGTTTTTCAGCAGGAGGTGACCTCCTGGCTTGCTGGTGTGTTAAGCCCTCAACGAAGCCTTCAAGGCCACGACTATCTTTTTTGTGCCAGTTTCATGTATTGGTTACTCAATTGTTTTTCCTTTTTTCAAAACCTTGTTGCTTGGAATTGGGTTTAGATTTGTGATTTTTGTCAGAATTTAAAACTGTTTTACTTGGGGTTAGAGTTGGGTTAGGATGTATTTTTATGTTAAAGGGGTCATAGCATGAAAATCAGACTTTTTCCATGTTTAAGTGCTATAATTGGGTCCCCAGTGCTTCTATCAACCTAGAAAATGTGATAAAGATCAACCCAATAACTTTGTTTGGGTAAGCCATTTACTGCAAGCATGTGAAAAATTAGGTCGTTCAGATTTCGCCTGTTTTGTGAGGTAGGTAGCAAGGCGAGTTATAATAATAGCACCCCCTTTATCTGCACTATCCAACCACAGCACTGCCATTTAGTTCAGAGAGAAAGAGAGAGAAAAGAAGGACTTGACAGCACAATTGAGTTTCAATTACAACAAACCACCATCATTGTGATCAGTGTTTGCACTTCAGCCGCTCATTTGCTTTTTAAATGTCACACCCAAAAACGGCACACTTTTGCTCAGACCTACAAATTTGCAATTTTAACATGCTGTAATTAATCATCTGTGGGGTATTTTGAGTTAAATCCTCACCTTCACACTCTTGAGACACCAAAGATTTAGCTTACATCTTAAAAAAACCTCATAATATGACCCCTTTAAAAGTTGTTTTAACCCCAACCCCAAGCTACAATGGTAAGAAATTGGGAAAACAATTGAGTTACCAATATGTAAAATTGGCACGAAAAAGAAGATCTATCACGAAAACATGGAAACACGTCTCTTAAACACTTGAAACATTCAAGCTGAATATAAATGCCGTCACATTCCTATCTTACCATATCTGCGCTACTCACCTGACCAACGGTGAGCTCAAACTGCCAGAAGCTGGCGGAAGGCTCAATATCTAGCACCAGTGCTGTGATTGGCTGAAACGCTCGGGGCAGTGCTGCCTTGAAGGCTTGGTTGGCCCCGTCCCAAATGGCACACTCCGGACTTGTGGTCCTCCTCAGAGTCCACACTTTGATGACATCATGTAGTCCAGACTTTAGGGACCCTTGATGCAAGTCCACGGCGTGATTTTTTTTCCCAAACCAGTTCAGATAGGAGTTTTACTTAAACATGAACTCAGGGGCAGAAAGAAATTTGATTGGTTCACAAAAATGACCAATGAAAGTCCTCAACCGGAGCCTTCAAGGCCGCTTCTGCAGTGAAGCAGTTCGAGCTCACCGTTGGTCAGGTGAGTAGCGCAGATGGTTAGATAGGAATGTGACTGTTTTGAATTCAGCTCGAAATGTTTCGAGCGTTTAAGTTACGTGTTACCACGTTTTCACGTGTCCGTGGCACGACTTTCTTTTTCGTGCCAGTTTCACGTAATGTTTACTCAATTGTTTTTCCTATTTTCTTACCATTGTCGTTTGGGATTGGGGTTAGAACAACTTTCTGTTACGTAAAATGACATCCTAACCCAAACCCAACTCTAACCCCAACATCAAGTGAAAGCAGTTTAAATTTCTGACAAATAAATGTATAAACCACTGCCATTCTAACCCAAACCCAACTTCATCCTCGCGCGGAAACAGTTTAAAAATGAAAAAAAACCACAAATCTAACCCCAATCCCAAACGACAATGGTTTGAAAAAAGGAAAAAAAATTGAGTAACCATTACGTGAAACTGGCACAAAAAAGAAAGTCGTGCCACGGACACGTGAAAACGTGGTAACACGTAACTTAAACGCTCAAAACATTTCGAGCTGAATTCCAAACCAGTCACATTCCTATCTAACCATCTGCGCTACTCACCTGACCAACGGTGAGCTCAAACTGCTTCACTGCAGAAGCTGCCTTGAAGGCTCCGGTTGAGGACTTTCATTGGTCATTTTTGTGAACCAATCAAATTTCTTTCTGCCCCTGAGCTCATGTTTAAGTAAAACTCCTATCTGAACTGGTTTGGGAAAAAAAATCAAGCGAGTCCACGTGGGTGCACCGGAGTCGTATTTTGGGACAGACTCAGGCATCACACCGGAAAATAGGTAGAGAAGTTGCCCGTCAGTGTGAACTCCTCCCTTCCGTCGTCTGATTGGTTCGATTGCCCTTTCGCAAGGACTTCTGGGTTGGCAAAGTGCGCGAAGCCTGCTGCAGTGCGGGCTTCGCTGAAGACCGCATCAAGGGGGCAAAGGAGGCGCTGATGAGCACACTTCAAAGCGTAAAAATGACAGATGGGACACCCTACGGACTCGTAGACTAAGCGAGAACGCGCAATTTAAGGCCACGAGACCGAAAGTCCACATGAAGTGCGCCATTTCGGACAGGGCCGTTGAGGGCATAAAACACCAGCGAGTCAGGAGGTCACCTCCTGCTGAAAAACTGTGCTAATTAGCAAATCCAGGTGATTGGAACAAAATACTGGAGAGGACTTTTACTCATGGCAAATGGATTACCCACCTCTGTCCAATAATAATTGCTTAAATTGTAAATAAAAGCATTTTTTTTATTATCAAAACATTGATTCTCACAGATTCTCACAAATCCATTTTCTTGTCTGTGTGCATGGAAGATCATTCCAGTTGTTTAGGATAGGTCGTGAAGAACTCATGATTTCAACACAGTCCTCATTTCTGAGTTCATCATTCGGCTCACCTTGGTACCAAAACCTGAAAGCGTGTAATCAGATTATTTAAATGCTGAACCGTATATACCAGTGATGACCTGAAAAGGAACATTTTAGATACTCTTGGTCAAAAACAATAACAGGAACTATGAGGTGTTTGGTTAGTCTCTCACAGTCAAGGGTGTGAAAACAGCAGAAGAGGCTTTATTCATCAGCCATTATCTAGGACAAATACAGCTTGTACATGAACTGTTTACACACCATGCTTTAACAATTTTTTATTTTTATTTCTGTTGTTATACTTATACTTTTTCAAGTAGTGCCAACATTTTAAATTGTCGGATGATGCTGTAGAAGAACCGTTTTTAGCTAAATGGTTCCATAAAAACCTTTAACATATAAAGGTGAAAAGATTAGAAGGAAATGTTTTGAATACTATTTTACTTAAGAGGTGTGTGAGGAACCAAAAAATATTCTTCTATTGCATCACCGTGAATAACTTTTTAAGCACTTTAATTTTTTTAAAGTGTTGTATATACTAATTCAGAATAACAGAAGTATAATTAAAGCAGAAATTGTTTGCTTACCCTTTATTCAGTGGTGTATTATCCACCCATTTCATCTTTCCTTCCTCTGCTATGTCAGACAAACCAATCCACACTCTGTCCTTGGCAATTGAAGATATGTATCTCTGTGTGTGTACAATACCAATTAACATAGTAACAGTAATAGACTTCTTTTCTCTCATCTTCCTCTGCTTTAACAGATGTGTTTTATAAACACAGTGTCACAATTAGCAGAAGAAAACTAACACTAAACTTCAAGACCCAAGTACCCAACTAAAGGAAACACTAATCGGAGCAATGGTGACTTACTTTATTAACCAGATTTACAGCAGTTCTTTAGAAGTTAAACCTATCATCCATGTAACTCTGCAAGCAAGTTGTAATTTTAGTTTTCAAACAGAGATAATGATAGTGTTCATTTAACTATGGTGATTTCATCTATTGCATTTAATAATTTGGCTTTCTTCCTCATTTTAGTATTACTTTCTCCAGAAAAAGAGGCAACAAAATAAAAATTTTAAGACAGGAACAATTCCAAAATTGAGTTGATTTGACACAAAATGACCAGCAGGTGTTCACTATTAATGACTCAATCACTTCATTATCTTATTAACTTTAACACTGATTTAGTGTTTTTTTAACACCAATCTTGGTGTGGATTATATAAACACCGAGCAGTGTTAATTTAACACTGGGGATATTGCTGTGTGTCCACTCAGATTTGTTATTACCTATGTTCACATAGTAACCTCTTCCTTGTAGGTATGTTTTAAACCATTTGAGAACCATCCCAGAGAGCCCTACCCAGTTTTCCAGTCTATGTATGAGTATGGTGTGATCTACTGTGTCAAAGGCAGCACTAAGATCTAGTAGCACCAGCACTGATATTTTACCTGAATCAGAGTTTAAGCGAATATCATTTATTATCTTTATGAGCACTGTCTCTGTGCTGTGATGCTGACGGAAACCAGATTGAATGTTGTCCAGATAGCCATTTGAGTTTAAGAATTTGTTCAGCTGATTGAAAACAACCTTTTCAACGATCTTGCTTATAAACGGAAGATTTGAGATAGGTCTGTAGTTGCTAAGTATGGTTTTGTCTAGGTTACTCTTTTTTAGGAGAGGCTTAACAACTGCTGTTTTTAATGACTCTGGAAAAGGGCCTGTGATCAGAGAGGTGTTTACTATTTTTAAGAGGTCAGTTTCTAAGCAGTTAAGCACCTTTTTGAGAAAAGATGTGGGGAGAGTGTCAATGCTGCAAGTTGATGCTTTAAGATGTTGTACTGTTTCTTCCAAGGTTTTTATATCAATTATGTCAAATTCTGAGAGAATGACTAATTTCTGAGGTTGTTGCAATGCTATCTGACTGACCACAGTACAATTTGAGGTCGTATTGATTGCCATTCTGATATTACTGATCTTCTCAGAGAAAAACTTAGCAAACTCATTGCATTTGTTGTCAGAGAGCATTTCACTAGGAACTTGATTTGGGGGGTTTGTTAGTCTCTCTACAGTAGCAAAGAGAGTGCGAGTGTGGTTTATGTTGTTATTTATAATATTGGAGAAGAAGGTCTGTCTAGCTGTGCCTAGTTCTACATTAAAAGCACGAAGACTGTCCTTATAGATGCTATAATGTACTTCAAGTTTTGTTTTCCGCCACATACGTTCAGCTTTTCTGCATGTTCTTTTCATGTGCTGTACTGCTGTTGTGTTTCTCCAGGGTGCTTTACGTCTGCCAGTGATCACCCTGACCTTTACTGGAGCTATACCATCAATGGCATCTTTAACTTTTATGTTAAAGTTTTCAAGGAGAACATCAACAGAGTTTGCGGATATGTTTGGCAACATTGACATAGCATTCATAAATACCTCACTGGTGTTCTCATTTATGAACCTTTTTTTGATATAGACAGATCTAGCATCAGTGGCAGGACAGATCAATAAATCAAAGTAAACACAGAAATGGTCAGATAGCGCTTCATCCTTGATTACAGTGGATGAAATGTTTAGACCCTTGCTAATGAGCAGATCAAGAGTGTGTCCCCGATTGTGTGTAGGACCTTGCACGTGCTGGGTCAGATCAAAAGTGTTTACAAACATTTAACAGTTCAATCGCAGTATTGTTTTCTGAATTGTCTATATGAATATTAAAATCTCCAGCAATAACAAAATAATCAAATTCAGAGGAAATTGTTGATAAACGTTCTGTGAATTCATCAACAAATGCTGAGGTGTATTTGGGAGGTCTATAAATAATTGTAAACAGAATGCGTGGTGTACCTTTTAGAGCAATACACAAATATTCAAAAGACTGGTAATCACCAAGTAACACTTGCTTGCATTAGATTTTCTATATCTAAGAAAATAATTTATTAAAAATAATCTAATTATTATGAACACGAGCAAAGCAAGCTAACGTTAGCTCATCCTGTGCAGCTGTCAATCAAAGAACGATATCATCTACTGTCAATCATCTTGCCTCAAGACCCACCCCATTCAGAACGTTTAGAATATGTAGTCGCACATTCAAATCACCATTACTGTAGCAGTTAAAAGTTTACAATTTTTATATGGAGTTAGTACATTTGATGGCAGCACAATCAACTACATATATGTGATGAAATATAGTGTTGGAGCATAATGTTGTTTTAGGTTGGAGTTCCGCTTTAAGGGGTTGTTTGAGGAACAAAAAATGGTTCTTCTATGGCATCACCGTGAATAACTTTTTGAGCACTTTTATTTTTAAAAGTGTTGTATATACTTATTCAGAATAGCAGAAGTATAACTAAATCAAAATTAGTTTGCTTACCCTTTATCCAGTGGTGTATTATCCACCCATTTCATCTTTCCTTCCTCTGCTATGTCAGACATACCAATCCACACTCTGCCCTTGGCAATTAAAGATATGTATCTCTGTGTGTGTATATAAAACAGTTAAAATGTATGATTTTCATTCTTTGCCTCACTCTTAGAGACTTATACAAACTCTACCTGTTCTTCTTCAGTGTTGATAATGACCAGATCTTGACCACGATCCCTGCAGAACTGCCTGCTTTCAGACCAACTCTTCTCCTCAGTGGACATGAAATACATGTACGACCCTTTCAAACCACAAAAAGCATATATCACAAATACACGTATCCTTTATAAAAAAATAGAAAAAAAACAACACGCCCCCACATAGCAATGCTGTTCCGGCCCAGCTCCGGCCCACACAACCAGTTTTCCTGGACCCACATACAACGAAGAATGACGGCCCTACAATGGCCCAGTTCTGGATTACAGACAATAGCACATAACTGGCCCAGACCTGTGGCCTCATTTATAAAGCATCGGAGATCTGAAACTGCTCGGCTGCGCGCACAAGTTCAAGTTCATTTGCGATTTATAGATTTGAAAGGGGTACCCGCGTTTTCTGCGTGTACGTTCGGTTTATGAATCACACGTGCGCATTTTTGTTAAGTGATCGTAAGATCAAATGTAGGATGGTTTTTACGCAGCATTTTATAAATGAGGTCCCTGGGCCAGAACAGGCCCTACAAACAAGCCTATGATGGCCCTTGAATGGGCAGCCCTTACTTAGCCCCCAAGAAGTCCTTATTAGGGATGGGACGATTACCGGTTTCATGATTAACCATGATAAAATGTCCTGGCGGTTAGTATTATTGTTTAAAATGTAATTATCATAACAACCGTGTTTGATTACCGTGATTTTGAAAACTCGCGGTAAATCCTGTCCAGCCAGAATCAGTTTGACGCAGGCGCGCGCATGCAACATTGGTTTTTGCACTAGAAGGCGTGGCGGAAGGCAGTAACAGGTGCACTGTGTTTTATTGTTGCTTATGTGTGCATTTGATGGTCTTATTTAAGGTACTGTTCATTAAAACAGGTTCATACATCTCAGGGCTCCATGTTAATGTTCATTTAATGCAGGGGTGTCCAATACCACCTGTCGATCCAGTCGATCCAGTCGATCGCAAATGCAATGCCGGTAGATCGCACATAAGTTAATAACTGTGTATGCTGCTCCAAGCCTCCACGAGCTTCGGAAAACAAAGCGCTAAATTGGCATCATGGTCTTAGAAGCAAGTCTTTTGAGGTGCTGCGCATTTCTTCTCAAGTGTGTTTTTATAAATCTTATGCCTGCCCGCTGCAGCGGAGTCGTCTAACTTCAGAAATTTGGATGCACATTCTTGCCTTCATGCAGGAGTTGAGCCACACGCACGGTGTATGTGCGCGCGATCGATCGACCGACCGAACGAGAGAGATGCTTCTGATAATGTTGTCATTTTCTAGTTTATTTCATCAAAACCGCATCTCCGCTATAAGGAGTACTTGGCATGTACTCAAGGATTTTTTTTTACTCCTCAAAAAGAATGGAGTAATGGTGACAACCCTAAATTCAACGTAGATATAAATGCGGTATAGTCCTTACACGCATTTAAAGTGTTATTAAAAAATGTTTTTTAGCAGGTAGGTCTTGTCGGCGTTATCATTTTTAAAGTAGAGTAGATTACCACACAAAAAGTCTGGACACCCCTGATTTAATGTTTATGCTTAATAAAGTACATATAGCTGCTAATTGTATTTGTTGTTTGCTGACTTTCAAAAATAAAACTTGTAAAATGTTTTCAGTGTGTGTTTCAGTTCTTTTTCCAACATTTCCATCTCATTTTAAGAAAACCATGATAATATTGATAACCGTGATAACTTTGGTCACTATAATCATGATATGAAATTTTCTAACCGTCCCATCCCTAGTCCTTATGCAGCAAAATCCACAGAGTTAAATAAACACTGCTGGATGTATATATTGTCCCAAACTTACAGTGTGTTAAAAAGTAACACTGAAGCAGAATTAAAAGCTCTGTTATCGCCTCTCGCACGTAGGAGTTTTCCTTAATCAAACATGTTCTGAGGGCAGAAAGAATGTGATTGGTTCACAAAACGACCAATCAAAATGCTCGTTACTGGTTTAAGCCCTCGGCGGAGCCTCCAAGGCAGCTTCTGCAGTGAAGCAGTTCGAGCTCACCGTCGGTCAGATGAGTAGCGCAGATATGGTAAGATAGGAACGAGACTGTTTTTGAATTCAGCTCGAAACGTTTCAAGCATTTAAGTGACGCGTTTTCACGTGTCCGTGGCACGACTTTCTTTTTTGTGCCAGTTTCACATATTAGTTATTCAATTGTTTTTCCTATTTTCTTACCATTGTCGCTTGGGATTGGGGTTAGAACAACTTTGTTACATAAAGTGACATCCTCACTCTAACCCCAACTCCAAGCAAGAACAATTTAAATTTCTGACAAATAAATGTATAAACAATGCCATTCTAACCCAAACCCAACTTACTCCTCGCGCGACAACAGTATAAAAATGTGCCGAAAACCACAAATCTAACCCCAATCCCAAGCGACAATGGTTTGAAAAAAGGGAAAAAAATGAATAACTAATATGTGAAACTGGCACGAAAAAGAAAGTCGTGCCACGGACACGTGAAAACGCGTCACTTAAATGCTCAAAACGTTTCGAGCTGAATTCAAAAACAGTCTCGTTCCTATCTTACCATATCTGCGCTACTCATCTGACCGACGGTGAGCTTGAACTGCTTCACTGCAGAAGCTGCCTTGGAGGCTCCGCCGAGGGCTTAAACCAGTAACGAGCATTTTGATTGGTCGTTTTTGTGAACCAATCACATTCTTTCTGCCCTCAGAACATGTTTGAGTAAGGAAAACTCCTATCTACTCCTCGCTCTCACCATCTCTGTCTGAAACCTAAAATTGCATTTTACATCTTACCTGTAGAGTCATTTTCTTACTTTAGGTTTAGATTTTGTTCCATTTAAAGTCACCCTTATTGTGATCAGTGTTTGTTTTGGTTGGACTTGACTCTTGACTCTTCTCTTATTTAATTTTTTGACTGCTTTAACTTTGTGTTTTTTAGACATGTTGTTTAAAGCAGGGAAAAGACAGTAGAGCAACATGTCTTAAAACACAAATTCAAAGCAGTCAAAAAACTAAATCAATTAAATTAATTTTCAAATAAATTTTAATGACATGTTCTTGCTTCTGTTACCATTTGTTTGGAGTATTTACATAAATGGCCTCTCTTTCCATTGTTTGCTTGGTATGATCAGAGATGATCTGCTATCTTTGAATAATCTTTAAGTGCTGTCATTATAGTGTCAACTTTTATCAGGATGTGGTTTCCACTCAAATACACTTCTTAGATGGCAAGCAACCACTGAAACAATGACTGTGTATCAATCAGCTCCCTTCCCAGCTAACAAAAAAGTTCTAAAAATGTTCCCTGAAAGTTCCCAATGTTCCCAAAAACGTTCTGCCAACATAAAAAGTGTCCAGTTTTCTTGACGTTCTAAGAACATTTCTGTGTTGTCTGAACGTTAGAGAAATGTTACATTTTACCATTTTTAAATGTTATGACAATGTCCTGTTTTAATGTTCACACAATATTTAAAACAACAATCGTTTGTTATATTGACTTGTTTGCTTGTAAATAATAGAGAAACATTGCATTTTATTATTTTAAAACTGCTATAAAACATTATTTCTGAATGTTCAGTAAAAATATTGCTGTTTAAAAAACAGCACTTAAAAAACATTTTAAAGGACCCATGGCATACAGAGGTTAGTATTGCTATTTTGTAGGTGTGAGCAAAAAATAGGTCATTGAAATTTGGCCCTCTTTATGATGTCATAAGGAGCTCTTATTATAATAAACTGCTCCCTTAATGTGCACTATCCAATCACAGCACTGCCATTTAGTGCAGAGAGAAAGAAAAAGAAAAGAAGGACTTGACAGCACAATTGAGTTTCAATTTCAACAAACCACCATCATTGTGATCAATGTTTGCACTTCATCAGCTCATTTGCATTTTAAAGGACACACCCAAAACGACACATTTTTGCTCACACCTACAAAGTAGCAATGCTAACATCTTCATGTTATGGGCCCTTTAAGTCACCATTATGGTGATTAGTGTTTGTTGACTCTTGACCCTTGACTTTTTTATTTTGGTAAGCCATTCTGTGCAAGCATGGGAAAAATTAGGTTGTTTAGATTTCGCCTGTTGTGTGATGTAAGTAGTAAGGCCAATTACAATAATACTGCCCCTTAATCTTCACTATCCAACCCCGGTGCTGCAAGGTAGAAGTATATGTCTCTGCGGAACAAAAAAGACGTTTCCTAATTTTGGGGTGTTTTCAAACTGGGATTAGGCGTTTTTAATCATCCAATCAAAAAAGTACAGAAGCCCTGAAAAGCCATAAATCATTATTTTTTCTTTTATGTTTTCTCTTGATCAATGTTTATGTAGAAAAAATGTAAATAAAGAAATAAAAAAGAATGCAGAATGTCACTTTTTCTGAGTGCCTAAGTGCAGACGTATGGAAACATTGTCTTTACGAATACGTCTAAAGGAAACATGTGACATAATTTGAAGTCGGTTTACCCAGCTAACATTTCTTGGTGTCCTTGACATTGAGAAACAGCCACTGACTTAGACCAGTGGTTCCCAAATTATTTTATTAGTAATGCGTTATATTACTGTGTTACAGCAAAAACTAATATATTACTGTAATATATTATATTTTGTAATGCGTTACTCCCAACACTGATAACAAACACCTCGACCCTGTCGTAACCTTACTGCTTAAAAAAATAAGGTGGCTTCCTGCCCATATACGGTGGATTTGGGGGTGGTTTCCAGCCCTTACAATAAAGATTACAGGTGGTAAAGTGAAAGTGGGAACAGATGCTCGCTCAAGGGCACTCCAGTCACAACCAACCAGCATGCTTCAGGGTGTATACCCGGCACCTTAACCAATAGACCTCTGCTGATACAAAATGTAATAAAAATATGTTATGAATTGCAGAATATGAAAGCACTTTATGGTGCATCTGACCAATCAGAACACTCCAGAGAACTGTTTTTTTCTTACCATACAAAAAACAATGATCAACACAGTGATTACAGTTTGCCATTTTTATTCAAATAGAAAGCTTTAAGAAAAGCAACATCAATCAGAAACAGATAGAGAGAGAATATAGGGGTATTTTGAGCTAAAACTTCACATTTGCACTCTAGGGACCCCAAAGACTTATTTTACATATTTAATGCATCTCATAATATGACCACTTTAAAATGTAAGTAAAAGCATTTTTGATTTTTAAAAACATTGATTTTCACAGATTCTCACAAATCCATGTTCTTGTCTGTGTGCATGGAATATCATTCCAGTTGTTTAGGGAAGATTCTGCAGAACTCCGTATTACAACACAGTCCTCATTTCCATATTGATCATTCGGCTCACCTTGGCCCCAAAAACTGAAAGTGTGTAAATAGATTATTCAGATGCTGAACATATACTGTCTATTTTTGATTGTCCGAACAGAAACACAAAAATAATAACAAGAACCATGAGATGCTTACAGTCAAAGTTGTGAAAACAGGCTGTATTAATCAGCCACATTATATATTCAATTAGAATTACAGAAGTACTGTATAAATCAAGAAAAATTTGTTTGCTTACCCTTTATCCAGTGTTGTATTATCCACCCATTTCATCTTTCCTTCCTCTGCTATGTCAGACAAACCAATCCACACGTCCTCCTTGGCGATTGAAAAAACGTATCTCTGTGTGTGTATATATATATATATAATGATGAGATTCTTATGGTTGACCACACTCTTACTCATACAAACTTTACCTGCTCTTCTTCAGTGTTGATAATGACCAGATCTTGACCACGATCCCTGCAGAACTGCCTGCTGTCAGACCAACTCTTCTTCTCACTGGATATAAAATACGACCCTTTTAACACAAAAAAATGCACAGATCTCAAATACACTTATCCTTCATAAAAAAATTAAAAATGTGAAGAAAAAAAGAAACCAACACCCCAGTTATACAAACATTTCTTCATTAGTGCATCGTTCAAATTCTTGACTTTGGTTTCTAACTCCAAATTCTTCTGATTCATATAGTTAAGGGTTTTCTTTAACTCTTCTTTCTCAACGGTCAGTTGATTGTAATTCATCTTCAGGCTGTTCAAAGTTTCATTGTAGCCTTCAACGTTGTTCATGTAGCTCCTCTTCATCAGGTCTCTCTCTCTGCTGTGAGATGGATGTACAGCACTAAAATGCCAACCACCAGTAAAACACAGATGAGCCCAAGAAACACTGTGATCAACACGAAGCTATTCCTTTCTGTTAAAGAGAACCCCCACACAAATTAAGAAGTCCAAATCATCAGAAATTATGTTCAAACTCAAGTATATTCAAAAATCTTCTTTACAAATCCAAAGCAGGAAAAGGACAGAATGAGATTTCACTTACTGCGGTTTTGGGCTTCAGTCCGGTTCTGACCCCGTGTCCAAGGTCCAGATGGGTTCCAATGAGGATTTTTTTCTCCATCATTTTCATAAATGGTTTGTACTTCCATTATTTGCTCAGTATGTTCAGAGATGATCTAAGTACTGTGCTTTATAGTGACAGCTTTAAACAGGATGTGGTTTTAGAAACTGATTAAAGAAACTCAGTCATACAGTCATGTGTGTATTATGTGCACGTATTCTTGTGCCAAATTAATTTCTTATTTAAAAAAAAATCTCTTAGACAAGGTTTCCAGGTGCCAAAAGATGAATCTTTATTATTGAAACAACTAAACTCAGATGTCCAAAACATCTAACCTCTCAATATCTGATTCCCCACTAAAAATTCTTCAAACCATGATTTCATTATCAGGTGACACAGGGCATTTTCACACATGAGTGTGAATGCTCCTGGCATTATCAGCAATGGGCACATACAAGAGGATGTGAAACACAACACGGCTCACCTTTTCTTTTTTTTTTTAACTATTTTTGTGTTATCAAGCACAGCAGAGAAATCGATATCTGCACATATGTTCTTTGAAATGCAGAATTCATCAGTTATCATGGTTATCGTGGCTTGTGGAGACTATCTATGTCATTGGCTAAAACAAATGCACAGGCTGTTTCCTGGATGAGTGAGCACCCGAATCAGGGGCCTCATTTATAAAATGCTGCGTAAAAACCATCCTACATTTGATCTTACGATCATTTAACAAAAATGCGTACATGTGATTTATAAACCGAACGTACGTGCAGAAAACGCGCATACCCCTTTCAAATCTATAAATCGCAAATGAACTTGAACTTGTACGCGCAGCCGAGCTGCTTCAGATCTCCGCCTTTAAACGATGCGTAATTAATGTCAGACATATAAAAGAGCGCTTGTCAAGGTTTAAACCCAATTTCAAACAGAAAGAATGGCTTATATTTCCAAAAACCTGCAGAAATCGGACAAGCAAAAGTGCGTACGTCCGCTCAGACCCTGACCCTTTTTCACATCAAAGACAGTTTTTATAAATATGGACTTTGCCGTGGATTTTTGCCTACGCACACTTTCCGATCAAATCTGTGCGTACGCACGCTTTATAAATGAGTCTCCTGAGGTGCTTTCACATGAACTGCACCACGGTTCCGAATCAACCTAGGTCAGACCACCTCCTTCAGGTAGTCTTGGCTTCAGTACTCTGGTGCGCTCTTGGCTCAGCATGATAGCTTTCACATTACAAGTTTTACATGTGAACTGTCTGTTTCGAATTAAACCGCCAATGTGAAAGCCCCCTCACACTCTTTAATCCTTGGCAAACTCTCATAGGGCCTGTGACCATTATATATTAATGTCCCCCCATTCTCTGCTTTAACTGTGTTAAGAACACAGCTAGACTATTTTAAAAAAATAGTACAAAAACACCACATAATATAAAAGTATAAAAAAGTACGTATGATAAGGAATGGGATCCAAAACACAACATGCTGTGATTTTAGCAACTGGTGTTCTGTTTTTAAAGCACTGCATTTAAGGTATACATATCAGATCTTTTAACCCAAACTGAATCCATGATCTTTCAAGCATAATCCTTCTACCATTTGAGCTCAGATTAGCTCAGTAAAATTATGGCTGCACAAGATTACAGTTAGTTACCCTGTAACATTTGAGCCAAAACCAGTTCACTGAACAAAATTATAAACGCAAAACTTTTGTTTTTCAATTTTTCATTAGCTGAACTCAAAGATCTAAGACTTTTTCTATGAACACAAAAAGCCTATTTCTCTTGTTCACAAATCTGTCTAAAGCTGTGTTAGTGAGCACCTCTCCTTTGCCAAGATAATTCATCTACCTCACAGGTTTGGCATATTATGATGCTGATTATACAGCATGATTATTACAAAGCTGTGCCTTAGGCTGGCCACAATAAAATGCCACTCTAAGATGTGCAGTTTTACTGTATTGGGGGGTCTGGGGTGATTCGAAAATCAGTCAGGAACCGATGTGTCCATCATTTGCCTCACGTAGGGCAACACATCTCCTTTGCATAGAGTTAATCTGGTTGTTAATTGTGGCCTGTTGATCCACTCCTCTTCAATGGCTGTGCAAAGTTGCTGGATATTGTCAGAAACTGGAACACGCGGTAACATACGCTGATCCAAAGCATCCCAAACATCCTCAATGGGTGACATGTCCGGTGAGTATGCTGGCCATGCAAGAACTGGGATGTTTTTAGCTTCCAGAATTGTGTATAGATCCTTGCAACATGGGGCTGTACATTATCATGCTGCAACATGAGGTGATGGTTGTGGATGAATCAGTGATTCGGACTTAAGTCGCATTTTTATGGACTTCAGACTTGAACTAAAAAAATTACTTCAGACTTGACTCAACATAAAAGACTCGTGAATATTTTAAAATCAACTCGAGTCTTTTATCCTTAACTACTGATTTCATTAAGAAGGATAAATTGTGTTTTTTGTGTAGGCTGTACTCCAGTTGAAAAACTTCCCATGCGCAAAATGACGTTGGAATGGAAATACGACGTCCAAGTAGGGTCATGGTTGGACGTCCAAATAGTGGACCTAGTTTGGACGTCAAATAGATGTCCAGAATTGGTCATGGACTGACGGACCCAATATAGACATGATCTGCATGTCTATCCGACGTCCTGTGTTTAGTGGGTTCAGACTCGACTCAAGACTTCAGATGAGAGACTTGTGAACATCTCTGTGTGACAGTATCTCTGTGCATTCAAAATGCCATTAATAAAATGAACCTGTGTTCATTGTCCATAACATACACCTACCTATACCATCACCCCAACACTACCATGGGCCCCTCAATCCACAACATCCACCCCAATGACCAAACAACGAGAGTTAAGTAGATTAAAACAATAAACTTTATTTAAATTATTTAAAAGCTGGTAGGAAAGGGAATCTAAAAAAATCTCGCTTCTCGCCCTCAGAGGGAATACTACGGGGCCGGGGACGTTGGAGGGGAGAAGCCTTCTCTGCAGGACCAGGGGACAACAGGGCAAGGGCCGGGCGGAGCTCCTTCGTCCACGGCGCGCCTCGTTCTTCCTGAGGGCAGAATAAACAACAAGTAAGTTCTTCGTTGGATCGCTCACACTATGCCTTCTTTCTGGGTGCCTGTACCAGTGATAAGGTAAGTATCTTCCTTTCTTTGCAGGTTTTCTAGGGCTAGGGGTCGTCGCTGGGTAAGTTAGCTTCAGCTTGTGAGAAGTTAAGTACTTTCTTTACTCTACAGGTTCTCTAGGGATGTGGGTCATTGCTGGGTAAGTTAGCTTTAGCTCATGCGAAGGTAAGTATCTTCCTTGCTTTACAGGTTTTCTAGGGCTGTGGGTCGTTTCTGGGTAAGTTAGCTTTAGCTCGTGAGAAGGTAAGTTCAGAATTGAAATCCATACATCACCGCAACCGTCCAATGCAGCAAGAGGCGAGGGGCTTTGACGGACTCACGGCCGGGGCCAACACGTTACGTCCCGCTGAATGAACTTCAACGGCCAATGACCGCACGTCCTCTAGCCTAGGCAGGCGAAGATCTAGACGAAAGACAGGAGTTATCACACATTAGTTGTTATATGAAGCGTACGTAAGAACGCCCAGGTTCCCTTGGTCCCTCCTCAACTACCCCTCTGCTGCTCGGCGGCTGATGTAGCTATCAAATTCCTCACCGTACCTCACTCGGTGTTTCCACGTAACTCCTGCTGGACACCGCTACAGAGCGTAAATGAGTTGGTTGGGCACACACCGTCACGGCGCCCCCCCCCCCCCACTGGCATCCACAGGGTTCAATCCCTCCTAAGGTGAGAACGAACAACAAGGACACAGCACAACACTTCAAAAGCTTTGTGTACTCACGTCAAATTAAATCACTCACTCGTTGCACAGCACACACTCCAGTGGATAGGTTAGGGTACGTACTCCTCTCCTGGTGGGACTGTGCCTGAATAGCAGGGTAGAATGGTACTGGCCACGTAGTACAGCGCCTCAACCTGATGGCAAAACTCTCGCTGTCCAGTATTACTCAATACACACACCCCTCGGCTCGCCCACCTACTATACACATCTAGTGGGGCCGTCTAAAAATGGTTTTCACTCTCCTTTAACATGTAAGCATTCAAATATTAGTCGCTGAATTGCTGTTACTCACGGTTGGCGGGTCTCTAATTGATCTCTCTCTCTCTCTCTCTCTCTCTCTCTCTCTCCTTATTTCTCCTTCCTCAGGACGTCTCCAATATAACCAATGCCTTTGATGCAGAGCTCCCAATCCTTTGTGTAGACAACAACAACACAAGGTGCCGATGGGTACGTTTCAATTACAAGATACTCTTACTTGACTTTGAATTGTGTTTCTTCTCTCTTCACAGATCCCAGACGTATCACAGCAACGTATTTCAGCACCAGAACGACTCACAACCCAACCAGTATCCGCAGCACACATCCAACGCGATCAAACTTCACCCAGTGACTCCTATTCTCTCCGTTTATATCCCTCTCTTCAGCGTGGCTCGTCCAATCTCCATTCGCCACGTCGCTCACGCAGCTGTGCCGTATTATGGTGATTGCGGGGGATCCCCGGGAAACCCGGAAGTGCCGGTGTCCGTGCAAACCGGCCCGGGCGGAACCTCTTCACTACGCTTTTGGTTCCGCCCTATCTAGTCACTCCGTGACATTTACAAACTCAAGTCAGGTCGAGACGACGAGCATGCAAATGAGCTTGCAATGCTTCAAAGAGTGTAAAACTCTTAAAGGGGTCATAGTGTGAAAATCTGACTTTTCCATATTTAAGTTTGAGCTAAAACGTGAAAATATCCACCCAGTAACTTTGTCTGGGTAAGCCATTTTATGCAAGCATGTGAAACATTTGGTCATTCAGATTTTGCCTGTTTTGTGAGGTAGGTAGCAAGACGAATTATAATAATACCGCCCCCTTAATAATATCGCACTATCCAACCACGGCACTGCCATTTAGTACAGAGAGAAAAAGTACAAAATTAAGGAATTGACAGCACGATTAAGTTTCAATTACAACAAACCACCATCATTGTGATCAGTGCTTCCATTTCATCTGCTCATTTGCATTTTAAACGACACACCCCAAAACGGCACATTTCTGCTCAGGCCTGTAGAGTATTTTGAGCTAAAACTTCACATACACACTCTGGGGACACATACTATTTATTTTACATCTTAAAAAAATCTCACAACATGACCCCTTTAAACATTTTATTAATAATTGTTTATTTGTCCCATCACTTGTAATTCTATGACCAAATTAAAATCAATGGTTTATGGGTATTCCTCAGAGCATTTTGAACTGATAATTTGAAGTTAATTGCACTTACTGTATAATAATCATGCTGTCAGCATCTTGATATGCCACACCTTTGAGGTGGATGGATTATCTCTGCAAGGAAGTGCTCACTAACACAGAATAAAACAGATTTGTGAACAATATTAGATTTTTTTATAATATCTGATATTTTGACTTTTGTATACATAGATAAAGTCTTAGATCTTTGACTTCAGCTCATGAAAAATTGGGGCAAAAACAAAAGTTTTGTGTTAATAATTTTATTCAGTCAAATCTTTTGACGATATTGCATGTAGCCCCATTCTGCTGGGGTGGTTCCGGACAGGGTTTATCCTACTCCCAGACTAAAATATAACTTGCATTGAGATTTCTTTACATATATCAGTGGCATTGTTTTGTCCCAAGCTATCCAAATGTCCTAATATAACTAAGGCCTGGATTAACCCTTTACAGGAAACTGCCCCTAAATGTCTACTTAAGGGCTCATTATAGTTGTGCATAGCTCCTACGGCGTAGATTATGCATACTCTTTAATTTATATTTTTGCATCCACAAAATGAAAAGAACTGATAAAATAAGAATACAGATATAAAAGAGAATTGTCTTTACGAATACGTCTAAAGGAAACATGTGACATAATTTGAAGTCGGTTTACCCAGCCAACATTTCTTGGTGTCCTTGACATTGAGAAACAGCCACTGACTTAGACCAGTGGTTCCCAAATTATTTTATTAGTAATGCGTTATATTACTGTGTTACAGCAAAAACTAATATATTACTGTAATATATTATATTTTGTAATGCGTTACTCCCAACACTGATAACAAACACCTCGACCCTGTCGTAACCTTACTGCTTAAAAAAATAAGGTGGCTTCCTGCCCATATACGGTGGATTTGGGGGTGGTTTCCAGCCCTTACAATAAAGATTACAGGTGGTAAAGTGAAAGTGGGAACAGATGCTCGCTCAAGGGCACTCCAGTCACAACCAACCAGCATGCTTCAGGGTGTATACCCGGCACCTTAACCAATAGACCTCTGCTGATACAAAATGTAATAAAAATATGTTATGAATTGCAGAATATGAAAGCACTTTATGGTGCATCTGACCAATCAGAACACTCCAGAGAACTGTTTTTTTCTTACCATACAAAAAACAATGATCAACACAGTGATTACAGTTTGCCATTTTTATTCAAATAGAAAGCTTTAAGAAAAGCAACATCAATCAGAAACAGATAGAGAGAGAATATAGGGGTATTTTGAGCTAAAACTTCACATTTGCACTCTAGGGACCCCAAAGACTTATTTTACATATTTAATGCATCTCATAATATGACCACTTTAAAATGTAAGTAAAAGCATTTTTGATTTTTAAAAACATTGATTTTCACAGATTCTCACAAATCCATGTTCTTGTCTGTGTGCATGGAATATCATTCCAGTTGTTTAGGGAAGATTCTGCAGAACTCCGTATTACAACACAGTCCTCATTTCCATATTGATCATTCGGCTCACCTTGGCCCCAAAAACTGAAAGTGTGTAAATAGATTATTCAGATGCTGAACCTATACTGTCTATTTTTGATTGTCCGAACAGAAACACAAAAATAATAACAAGAACCATGAGATGCTTACAGTCAAAGTTGTGAAAACAGGCTGTATTAATCAGCCACATTATATATTCAATTAGAATTACAGAAGTATAAATCAAGAAAAATTTGTTTGCTTACCCTTTATCCAGTGTTGTATTATCCACCCATTTCATCTTTCCTTCCTCTGCTATGTCAGACAAACCAATCCACACGTCCTCCTTGGCGATTGAAAAAACGTATCTCTGTGTGTGTATATATATATATAATGATGAGATTCTTATGGTTGACCACACTCTTACTCATACAAACTTTACCTGCTCTTCTTCAGTGTTGATAATGACCAGATCTTGACCACGATCCCTGCAGAACTGCCTGCTGTCAGACCAACTCTTCTTCTCACTGGATATAAAATACGACCCTTTTAACACAAAAAAATGCACAGATCTCAAATACACTTATCCTTCATAAAAAAATAAAAAATGTGAAGAAAAAAAGAAACCAACACCCCAGTTATACAAACATTTCTTCATTAGTGCATCGTTCAAATTCTTGACTTTGGTTTCTAACTCCAAATTCTTCTGATTCATATAGTTAAGGGTTTTCTTTAACTCTTCTTTCTCAACGGTCAGTTGATTGTAATTCATCTTCAGGCTGTTCAAAGTTTCATTGTAGCCTTCAACGTTGTTCATGTAGCTCCTCTTCATCAGGTCTCTCTCTGCTGTGAGATGGATGTACAGCACTAAAATGCCAACCACCAGTAAAACACAGATGAGCCCAAGAAACACTGTGATCAACACGAAGCTATTCCTTTCTGTTAAAGAGAACCCCCACACAAATTAAGAAGTCCAAATCATCAGAAATTATGTTCAAACTCAAGTATATTCAAAAATCTTCTTTACAAATCCAAAGCAGGAAAAGGACAGAATGAGATTTCACTTACTGCGGTTTTGGGCTTCAGTCCGGTTCTGACCCCGTGTCCAAGGTCCAGATGGGTTCCAATGAGGATTTTTTTCTCCATCATTTTCATAAATGGTTTGTACTTCCATTATTTGCTCAGTATGTTCAGAGATGATCTAAGTACTGTGCTTTATAGTGACAGCTTTAAACAGGATGTGGTTTTAGAAACTGATTAAAGAAACTCAGTCATACAGTCATGTGTGTATTATGTGCACGTATTCTTGTGCCAAATTAATTTCTTATTTAAAAAAAAATCTCTTAGACAAGGTTTCCAGGTGCCAAAAGATGAATCTTTATTATTGAAACAACTAAACTCAGATGTCCAAAACATCTAACCTCTCAATATCTGATTCCCCACTAAAAATTCTTCAAACCATGATTTCATTATCAGGTGACACAGGGCATTTTCACACATGAGTGTGAATGCTCCTGGCATTATCAGCAATGGGCACATACAAGAGGATGTGAAACACAACACGGCTCACCTTTTCTTTTTTTTTTTTAACTATTTTTGTGTTATCAAGCACAGCAGAGAAATCGATATCTGCACATATGTTCTTTGAAATGCAGAATTCATCAGTTATCATGGTTATCGTGGCTTGTGGAGACTATCTATGTCATTGGCTAAAACAAATGCACAGGCTGTTTCCTGGATGAGTGAGCACCCGAATCAGGGGCCTCATTTATAAAATGCTGCGTAAAAACCATCCTACATTTGATCTTACGATCATTTAACAAAAATGCGTACATGTGATTTATAAACCGAACGTACGTGCAGAAAACGCGCATACCCCTTTCAAATCTATAAATCGCAAATGAACTTGAACTTGTACGCGCAGCCGAGCTGCTTCAGATCTCCGCCTTTAAACGATGCGTAATTAATGTCAGACATATAAAAGAGCGCTTGTCAAGGTTTAAACCCAATTTCAAACAGAAAGAATGGCTTATATTTCCAAAAACCTGCAGAAATCGGACAAGCAAAAGTGCGTACGTCCGCTCAGACCCTGACCCTTTTTCACATCAAAGACAGTTTTTATAAATATGGACTTTGCCGTGGATTTTTGCCTACGCACACTTTCCGATCAAATCTGTGCGTACGCACGCTTTATAAATGAGTCTCCTGAGGTGCTTTCACATGAACTGCACCACGGTTCCGAATCAACCTAGGTCAGACCACCTCCTTCAGGTAGTCTTGGCTTCAGTACTCTGGTGCGCTCTTGGCTCAGCATGATAGCTTTCACATTACAAGTTTTACATGTGAACTGTCTGTTTCGAATTAAACCGCCAATGTGAAAGCCCCCTCACACTCTTTAATCCTTGGCAAACTCTCATAGGGCCTGTGACCATTATATATTAATGTCCCCCCATTCTCTGCTTTAACTGTGTTAAGAACACAGCTAGACTATTTTAAAAAAATAGTACAAAAACACCACATAATATAAAAGTATAAAAAAGTACGTATGATAAGGAATGGGATCCAAAACACAACATGCTGTGATTTTAGCAACTGGTGTTCTGTTTTTAAAGCACTGCATTTAAGGTATACATATCAGATCTTTTAACCCAAACTGAATCCATGATCTTTCAAGCATAATCCTTCTACCATTTGAGCTCAGATTAGTTCAGTAAAATTATGGCTGCACAAGATTACAGTTAGTTACCCTGTAACATTTGAGCCAAAACCAGTTCACTGAACAAAATTATAAACGCAAAACTTTTGTTTTTCAATTTTTCATTAGCTGAACTCAAAGATCTAAGACTTTTTCTATGAACACAAAAAGCCTATTTCTCTTGTTCACAAATCTGTCTAAAGCTGTGTTAGTGAGCACTTCTCCTTTGCCAAGATAATTCATCTACCTCACAGGTTTGGCATATTATGATGCTGATTATACAGCATGATTATTACAAAGCTGTGCCTTAGGCTGGCCACAATAAAATGCCACTCTAAGATGTGCAGTTTTACTGTATTGGGGGGTCTGGGGTGATTCGAAAATCAGTCAGGAACCGATGTGTCCATCATTTGCCTCACGTAGGGCAACACATCTCCTTTGCATAGAGTTAATCTGGTTGTTAATTGTGGCCTGTTGATCCACTCCTCTTCAATGGCTGTGCAAAGTTGCTGGATATTGTCAGAAACTGGAACACGCGGTAACATACGCTGATCCAAAGCATCCCAAACATCCTCAATGGGTGACATGTCCGGTGAGTATGCTGGCCATGCAAGAACTGGGATGTTTTTAGCTTCCAGAATTGTGTATAGATCCTTGCAACATGGGGCTGTACATTATCATGCTGCAACATGAGGTGATGGTTGTGGATGAATCAGTGATTCGGACTTAAGTCGCATTTTTATGGACTTCAGACTTGAACTAAAAAAATTACTTCAGACTTGACTCAACATAAAAGACTCGTGAATATTTTAAAATCAACTCGAGTCTTTTATCCTTAACTACTGATTTCATTAAGAAGGATAAATTGTGTTTTTTGTGTAGGCTGTACTCCAGTTGAAAAACTTCCCATGCGCAAAATGACGTTGGAATGGAAATACGACGTCCAAGTAGGGTCATGGTTGGACGTCCAAATAGTGGACCTAGTTTGGACGTCAAATAGATGTCCAGAATTGGTCATGGACTGACGGACCCAATATAGACATGATCTGCATGTCTATCCGACGTCCTGTGTTTAGTGGGTTCAGACTCGACTCAAGACTTCAGATGAGAGACTTGTGAACATCTCTGTGTGACAGTATCTCTGTGCATTCAAAATGCCATTAATAAAATGAACCTGTGTTCATTGTCCATAACATACACCTACCTATACCATCACCCCAACACTACCATGGGCCCCTCAATCCACAACATCCACCCCAATGACCAAACAACGAGAGTTAAGTAGATTAAAACAATAAACTTTATTTAAATTATTTAAAAGCTGGTAGGAAAGGGAATCTAAAAAATCTCGCTTCTCGCCCTCAGAGGGAATACTACGGGGCCGGGGACGTTGGAGGGGAGAAGCCTTCTCTGCAGGACCAGGGGACAACAGGGCAAGGGCCGGGCGGAGCTCCTTCGTCCACGGCGCGCCTCGTTCTTCCTGAGGGCAGAATAAACAACAAGTAAGTTCTTCGTTGGATCGCTCACACTATGCCTTCTTTCTGGGTGCCTGTACCAGTGATAAGGTAAGTATCTTCCTTTCTTTGCAGGTTTTCTAGGGCTAGGGGTCGTCGCTGGGTAAGTTAGCTTCAGCTTGTGAGAAGTTAAGTACTTTCTTTACTCTACAGGTTCTCTAGGGATGTGGGTCATTGCTGGGTAAATTAGCTTTAGCTCATGCGAAGGTAAGTATCTTCCTTGCTTTACAGGTTTTCTAGGGCTGTGGGTCGTTTCTGGGTAAGTTAGCTTTAGCTCGTGAGAAGGTAAGTTCAGAATTTAAATCCATACATCACCGCAACCGTCCAATGCAGCAAGAGGCGAGGGGCTTTGACGGACTCACGGCCGGGGCCAACACGTTACGTCCCGCTGAATGAACTTCAACGGCCAATGACCGCACGTCCTCTAGCCTAGGCAGGCGAAGATCTAGACGAAAGACAGGAGTTATCACACATTAGTTGTTATATGAAGCGTACGTAAGAACGCCCAGGTTCCCTTGGTCCCTCCTCAACTACCCCTCTGCTGCTCGGCGGCTGATGTAGCTATCAAATTCCTCACCGTACCTCACTTGGTGTTTCCACGTAACTCCTGCTGGACACCGCTACAGAGCGTAAATGAGTTGGTTGGGCACACACCGTCACGGCGCGCCCCCCCCCCCCTGGCATCCACAGGGTTCAATCCCTCCTAAGGTGAGAACGAACAACAAGGACACAGCACAACACTTCAAAAGCTTTGTGTACTCACGTCAAATTAAATCACTCACTCGTTGCACAGCACACACTCCAGTGGATAGGTTAGGGTACGTACTCCTCTCCTGGTGGGACTGTGCCTGAATAGCAGGGTAGAATGGTACTGGCCACGTAGTACAGCGCCTCAACCTGATGGCAAAACTCTCGCTGTCCAGTATTACTCAATACACACACCCCTCGGCTCGCCCACCTACCATACACATCTAGTGGGGCCGTCTAAAAATGGTTTTCACTCTCCTTTAACATGTAAGCATTCAAATATTAGTCGCTGAATTGCTGTTACTCACGGTTGGCGGGTCTCTAATTGATCTCTCTCTCTCTCTCTCTCTCTCTCTCCTTATTTCTCCTTCCTCAGGACGTCTCCAATATAACCAATGCCTTTGATGCAGAGCTCCCAATCCTTTGTGTAGACAACAACAACACAAGGTGCCGATGGGTACGTTTCAATTACAAGATACTCTTACTTGACTTTGAATTGTGTTTCTTCTCTCTTCACAGATCCCAGACGTATCACAGCAACGTATTTCAGCACCAGAACGCCTCACAACCCAACCAGTATCCGCAGCACACATCCAACGCGATCAAACTTCACCCAGTGACTCCTATTCTCTCCGTTTATATCCCTCTCTTCAGCGTGGCTCGTCCAATCTCCATTCGCCACGTCGCTCACGCAGCTGTGCCGTATTATGGTGATTGCGGGGGATCCCCGGGAAACCCGGAAGTGCCGGTGTCCGTGCAAACCGGCCCGGGCGGAACCTCTTCACTACGCTTTTGGTTCCGCCCTATCTAGTCACTCCGTGACATTTACAAACTCAAGTCAGGTCGAGACGACGAGCATGCAAATGAGCTTGCAATGCTTCAAAGAGTGTAAAACTCTTAAAGGGGTCATAGTGTGAAAATCTGACTTTTCCATATTTAAGTTTGAGCTAAAACGTGAAAATATCCACCCAGTAACTTTGTCTGGGTAAGCCATTTTATGCAAGCATGTGAAACATTTGGTCATTCAGATTTTGCCTGTTTTGTGAGGTAGGTAGCAAGACGAATTATAATAATACCGCCCCCTTAATAATATCGCACTATCCAACCACGGCACTGCCATTTAGTACAGAGAAAAAAAGTACAAAATTAAAGGGGACATATTATGAGATTTTTTTTAAGATGTAAACTAAGTCTTAATGTAGGTCTGAGCAAAGAAGTGCCGTTTTGGGTGTGTCCTTGAAAATGCAAATGAGCGGCTGAAGTGCAAACACTGATCACAATGATGGTGGTTTGTTGTAATTGAAACTCAATTGTGCTGTCAAGTCCTTCTTTTCTCTCTCTTTCTCTCTGAACTAAATGGTTGTACTGTGGTTGGATAGTGCAGATAAAGGGGGCGGTATTACCTTATTCTGACATCACAATAAGGGGCAAATTACAATTACCTATTTTTTCACTTGTTTGCAGAAAATGGTTTACCAAAACTAAGTTACTGGGTTGATCTTTTTCACATTTTCTAGGTTGATAGAAGCACTGGGGACACAATTATAGCAGTTAAACATGGAAAAAGTCAGATTTTCATAATATGTCCCCTTTAAGGAATTGACAGCACGATTAAGTTTCAATTACAACAAACCACCATCATTGTGATCAGTGCTTCCATTTCATCTGCTCATTTGCATTTTAAACGACACACCCCAAAACGGCACATTTCTGCTCAGGCCTGTAGAGTATTTTGAGCTAAAACTTCACATACACACTCTGGGGACACATACTATTTATTTTACATCTTAAAAAAATCTCACAACATGACCCCTTTAAACATTTTATTAATAATTGTTTATTTGTCCCATCACTTGTAATTCTATGACCAAATTAAAATCAATGGTTTATGGGTATTCCTCAGAGCATTTTGAACTGATAATTTGAAGTTAATTGCACTTACTGTATAATAATCATGCTGTCAGCATCTTGATATGCCACACCTTTGAGGTGGATGGATTATCTCTGCAAGGAAGTGCTCACTAACACAGAATAAAACAGATTTGTGAACAATATTTGATTTTTTTATAATATCTGATATTTTGACTTTTGTATACATAGATAAAGTCTTAGATCTTTGACTTCAGCTCATGAAAAATTGGGGCAAAAACAAAAGTTTTGTGTTAATAATTTTATTCAGTCAAATCTTTTGACGATATTGCATGTAGCCCCATTCTGCTGGGGTGGTTCCGGACAGGGTTTATCCTACTCCCAGACTAAAATATAACTTGCATTGAGATTTCTTTACATATATCAGTGGCATTGTTTTGTCCCAAGCTATCCAAATGTCCTAATATAACTAAGGCCTGGATTAACCCTTTACAGGAAACTGCCCCTAAATGTCTACTTAAGGGCTCATTATAGTTGTGCATAGCTCCTACGGCGTAGATTATGCATACATTTTAATTTATATTTTTGCATCCACAAAATGAAAAGAACTGATAAAATAAGAATACAGATATAAAAGAGAATCCCTCTGCAAATGACACCATATTGTATAAGATTGCTGCAATACGTTAATATGGATTGAAGTGTCCCTAAAAGCTACAGAGAATGTTCTACAATTTTACAGAATTTTCAGTTTTTTTATTGTCGTGCCAGCATGACACGGCAGAATGCTACGAGACACACAGATCGCATCTGAACAGTTGTGATACACAATGTGGACAGTGAGACCAATATCAGATTTGGACTGACAGTGTGAACTTTGATGAGTTTTTAAACTCTTTACTTTAAGTCTCAGGTCACTATAAGTTTTCAAAGAATTACGCACATTTTGAAATGTTATAAAATTATGTAATGTGCTGAATACGATAGCTCTTGATGATTCAGTTGACAAATCACAGCACAATACTCCAGAGAGCTGTTTTAATTCTTACAGTACAAGAAACACAATGATTAACAGTTGTGATTACAGTTTGTCTTTTTTTTTCAAATATAAAGCAGACTTTCAGAGTATAATGAAAGTGTTATAAACTGACACAAAGCAGAAGAGTTGGAAAGAGTTACACTGTGCCACTAGGGGCAAGCTAAAACTCTCTGGTCTGAAAGATAGGGCTGCTCGACTCTGTGGTTGTTTTGTGTCTTTACTTAAAACTAGAACAGAGTATTCAATTTCAGTCTATTCTTCACGCACAGCTATCATACCCCTTCAGAAATGAAAATATCTCTACCTTTTCCTTTATACACATCTTGTCTTAACATGCATTTTTACTTCATTACATTATACAACATGAATAGCATTAAAACAGATTATATATAAACTATTTTAGCTGCCATCGTTTTAAAGGACAAAAGCATCTATCAGAAACTAGTGTAAATGCAATATATATGATCTTATGTATAATCATTTTTTTACTTCACAAATCCATTTTCTTGACTCCAAGCACTGAAGATTATTCCAGTTGTTTAGGATAGGTTTTAAAGGCCTCATTTCAACACAGGACTCATTCCTAAGGTTGTAATTCGGATAATCCTGGTCCCAAAACCTGAAGAGTGTGTAATCAGATTATTCAAATGCTAAACATTATATAGTGATGCACTATAAAACAGCAGATGTCCCAAAGCATTGAGAATGGCACGAATTGAGCATTGCCCTAGTAGTGACGTGATCACAGGAAGCATGACGCGAATTTCCTCCCGGTTGTCTTGATGACTAGAATTTCATGTGCGGCTTTTACGTGCGAATGAAGCGAGTAAACTCAAAATGTTCAAGCTGCAAACTAGACGCAATTGGTGCGAATTTGATGCCTCAAACGTGGCTGGTGTGAACCCACGGTTAGAAGGTTTCTGTTAAAAACATTTAATTCATCAATAATCTAGTATGTGTTCATTTTCTGTCATAGTCACTTCAAAATTAAGTTTTATTTGAGTGTTTTTAATTTTAAAAAATAATTTTTACCATGACGTATACGCCCGCCTCTTCGATTGCCCCGCCCCCAGTTAATCGAGTACTCGTTTTTCAGATCTATGGATTAATCAAAATGAAAAAGGGACATAAATGCACATCCCTACAGACATATCGTACTGACTCTGGCTTAACAGTTATCCACTTTTTTTGTTTATTGTTGGTTTACTAAGTTTTGTTTTTACGAACTTTGAAAAGATTTGTTTCATGTTTGGATGGAAACCCAGCTACTGTCTTGTATAATACATAGTGCAGATATGTCCGAACAAACCGTTTAAAGGTCCCATAGCATGAAAATCTGACTTTATCCATGTTTAAGTGCTATAATTGGGTCCCCAGTGCTTATATCAAACTAGTAACTTAGTTTTGGTAAACAATTCTCTGCAAGCATGTGAAAAAATAGGTCATTGAAATTTGGCTCCCTTTATGAGAAAGAGAGAGAGAAAATAATTGAAAGCAAAATTGAGTTTCAGTTTCAACAAACCACCATCATTGTGATCAGTGTTTGCATTTTAAAGGACACACCCAAAAACTGCACACTTTTGCTTGCATCTACAAAGTGGCAATTTTAACATGCTATAATAAATTATTTATATGGTATTTTGAGCTAAAATGTGACATACACATTCTGGGGACACCAAAGGTTTATTTTTCATCTTAAAAGTCTTATGACGTGGTACCTTTAAAAAGAGGAAGAGGCTTTATTAATCTGTTAGAATCTTGGGTTGCGTTCCACTCCGGTTTTAGACACGCACTCGGGAACTTCCCTAAACACTTCCCCTCGGGGGAAGCCCTGTCGCCATTTTGAAGTGCGTTACACTTCGTCAAGTGGACGAGGGAAGTTTGTATGGACAGACCCTCACTTCCTCGATTTTGATTGAGGGAGCGAGTCTACTTCATATGTACACTTCATGCAGCTCCATATCCCACAATGCAACACGATTGTGACGTCACTTCAGCAACTCGCGCTTTGCACAGTTCAAATGATGGAGGGGGCGGTCTCCACTTTTCCATGTGATCAAGGGCTTAGGGCGGGTGTAGGCAAGTTCGGTCCTACAGAGCCGCAGTCCTGCAGAGTTTAGTTCCAACCCTAATCAAACACACCTGAACAAGCTTATCAATGTCTTTAGGATTTAGACATCAGGTTAGATTATCAGTGCTTAGGCTAAAATATGCAGGACTGCGGCTCTCTAGGACCGAACTTGCCTACCCCTGGCTTAGGGCGATCCATTTGAACCCATTTCAAGTGTTCCAACAGTAGTGGGCACTCGTACAACGTAAGCAATGACGTACATCTGAGTGAACGAGACTGAGGGAAGTTAGTGAGGGAAGGTCATAAAAAAACGAACTGGAACGCAGGGTAAGACAGAGGTTCTCAACTCTGCCATTGAGATCCATTTCACTGCAGAGTTTAGCTCTAACCATGATCAAACTTGTGGTATTCCTGAAGATCTTGATTACCTTGCTCAGGTGAACTTGATCGGGGCTGGAACTAAACTCTGTAGGAAAGTGGATCGCGAGAGCCACAGTTGAGAACCCTTGATCTAAGGCAGGGGTACACAGCAAAATAACACCGGCTCGGTGTTTATATGGGTACCACCAGCAGGGTGTTAAAAGTAACACCGAAGCAGTGTTAGAGTTAATTAGATACTTAAGCAATCATTTGAGTGATTATTTGATTATTGAAGACACCTGGTGATAATGAGCAGAACTACAACTACAACTTCCAGCCGCTGCCTTAGATAAAATCAACTGAAAAGACATCTCTCTTATCACAAACCAGACTGACTTTTGTCTACTTTGAAATTGTTTGGTCACCATTATGGTGATCAGTGGTTCCTTTAGTTGGGTGGGTTGACTCTTGTTTCTGTTTTGAGGTTTATGCAACAGTGTTTATTGGACTCATTTTTGTTGCAAAGGTTGTTAAAGCATAGTTTATAAAGTTTTTATAATAGTGTTTGTAGATTTAAGTAAATTGATTACACAGTCAAAAATTAAGTATTCACAGAAAATAAATTGATCAAATATATATTCTCTATTGGTTTTAACTTACAGAGCAGAGCTTTCCTCAGATCAAACTTTTCAAATTTTATTGTTAAATACTTGCTGGAAAGTTTTTTTTTTTTTGCCTCACGTGCAGATATCATGAATCACCCCGTTAACTCTTTCCCCGCCATTGACGAGATATCTCGTCAATTAAGAGAAAACGCTTCCCCGCCAATGACGAGATTTTCCGTCTTTCCGCAATACCGCTATTATCCACCAGGTGGCGCCCTTCCGCGGAAGTATTGCCCTATGGCAAGCTGCTGCATATCCGTGTCTGTTTTAAAGATCGCTCTGAATGGGATCTCTATGAAAAATCCGTCATAAAAATGGAATTATCTCTGCTTTTTGCTCAAAATATGGTTTTTTTGCAAAAACCTACCCATATTTTCAAAAGCTGATTGCAAAAGAACCACTAAAGGTAGGATGAAACGGTTTTTTTGTTTGAAAGCAGATGGTCTGTTCTTTCATTTGGTATATTGTATGTTTATATATTTAAAGAAGAACATTTTCTGGAAGGCATTAAACTTTGGTGAAAATCATGAAAAACGCTGGCGCTGGCTGGCAACTTCTTTTAAAAATGCTGGCGGTGAAAGAGTTAATCACAACAATGGTGACATAATTTATGTTGCAATGCATGATGGGAGTTATGAGTTTTATACTATGGTGGATCCCAGCATGCTTTGCAACATTATGTTTGTCACCATGATTCCGATTAATGGGGTGATTTTTGATATCTGCACATGAGGCAAAAAAGTATTCCCAGCAAGTATTTAACAATAAAATTGAAAAGCTTGATCTGAGGAAAGCTATGTCACTGAATTACAAGGCAGAATAGTATGTATCTATCAACATCTAATTTTCTACTACTGAATTTTTTGACTGTGCAAACAATTTACTTAAATCCATAATCTCTGTTATAAATTTATATAAACTTTGCTTTAACAATGTTAGAAACAAATAATGTGTTTCATAAACATTGTTTCAAAGACCTCAAAGGCAGAAACAAGAGTCAACCCACCCAACTAAAGGAACCACTGATCACCATAATGGTGACCAAACAATTTCAAAGTAGACAAAAGTCTGTTTTGTAATAAGAGAGATGTCTTTTCAGTTGATTTTATCTAAGGCAGTGACTGGAAGTTGTAGTTGTAGTTCTGCTCATTATCACCAGGTGTCTTCAATAATCAAATAATCACTCAAATGATTGCTTAAGTCATTGGTTCCCAAATCCAGTCCTCGGGACCCCTCTCCCAGCATGTTTTAGATGTCTCCTTATATGAAACACCTGTTCCACTCATCAGGCTAGGCTGGAAGGCGTGATTTTTTCCCCCAAACCAGTTCAGATAGGAGTTTTACTTAAACATGAGCTCAGGGGCAGAAAGAAATTTGATTGGTTCACAAAAATGACCAATGAAAGTCCTCAACCGGAGCCTTCAAGGCAGCTTCTGCAGTGAAGCAGTTCGAGCTCACCGTTGGTCAGGTGAGTAGCGCAGATGGTTAGATAGGAATGTGACTGGTTTTGAATTCAGCTCGAAATGTTTCGAGCGTTTAAGTTACGTGTCCGTGGCACGACTTTCATTTTCGTGCCAGTTTCACCTATTGGTTACTCAATTGTTTTTCCTATTTTCTTACCATTGTCGATTTGGATTGAGGTTAGAACAACTCTCCGTTACATAAAATGACATCCTAATCCAAACCTAACTCTAACCCCAACATCAAGTGAAAACAGTTTAAATTGCTGACAAATAAACGTATAAACCACTGCCATTCTAACCCAGACCCAACTTCATCCTCACGCGAAAACAGTTTAAAAATAAAAAAACACAAATCTAACCCCAATCCCAATCAAGAATGGTTTGAAAAAAGGGAAAAAAATGAGTAACCAACACGTGAATCTGGCACGAAAATGAAAGTCATGCCACGAACACGTGAAAACGTGGAAACACGCAACTTAAATGCTCAAAACATTTCAAGCTGAATTCAAATCCAGTTACATTCCTATCTAACCATCTGCGCTACTCACCTGACCAACAGTGAGCTCGAACTGCTTCACTGCAGAAGCTGCCTTGAAGGCTCCGGTTGAGGACTTTCATTGGTCATTTTTGTGAACCAATCAAATTTCTTTCTGCCCCTGAGCTCATGTTTAAGTAAAACTCCTATCTGAACTGGTTTGGGAAAAAAATCAAGCGGCTGGCGAGAGCCTGATGAGTGGAATCAGGTGTTTCATATAAGGAGACATCTAAAACATGCTGGGAGGGGGGTCCCGAGGACTGGATTTGGGAACCACTGGCTTAAGTATCTTATTAACTCTAACACTGCTTCGGTGTTAGTTTTAACACCCTGCTGGTGGTACCCATGGTAACACCGAGCCGGTGTTAATTTAACACCGGGGATTTTGCTGTGTAGGCAAGTTCGGTCCTAGAGAGCCGCAGTCCTGCATATTTTAGCCCAGGGGTGGGGAACCCTGGTCCTGGAGGGCCACTGTCCTGCAGAGTTTTGTTACAACCCTAATTATACACAACTGAAAAAACTAATTAAAGTCTTCAGGGTTACTTGGAAATGAAATGCAGGTGTGTTTGATTAGGGTTGGAACTAAACTCTACAGGACAGTGGCCCTCCGGGACCCAGGGTTCCCCACTCCTGTTTTAGCCTAAGCACTGATAATCTAACCTGATGTCTAAATCCTAAAGACATTGATAAGCTTGTTCAGGTGTGTTTGATTAGGGTTGGAACTAAACTCTGCAGGACTGCGGCTCTGTAGGACCGAACTTGCCTACACCCGATCTAAGACCCTGTTTACACGTACATGGTTATTTTGAAAAACTGAGACTGATTCTGATTGTCTTACGTGGGCTTGAGCTTCTCGTTACACCATATATACACAGGTATGTGTCAATTAACACTTTTCTGAAGTGTGCATGAAGTTATTTTTTGAAACCGGAGAGATTGAAATGTCCGTTTATTAAAATAGCCGCCCACGTGTAAACATAGTCTAAGATGTCTACAGCTTGCACATGAAACGTGTTAAAGAATGTTCCCTGAAAGTTCCCAAGGTTCCCAAAAACGTTCTGCCGACGTAAAAAGTGTCCAGTTTTCTTTAAAGGGGACATATTATGAGATTTTTTTAAAGGTGTAAACTAAGTCTTAATCTAGGTCTGAGCAAAAGTGTGCCGTTTTGTGTGTGTCATTTAAAATGCAAATCAGCGGATGAAGTGCAAACACTGATCACAATGATGGTGGTTTGTTGTAATTGAAACTCAATTGTGCTGTGAATTATTTTCTCTCTTTCTCTTTCTCTCGGTACTAAATAGCTGTGCTGTGGTTGGATAGTGCAGATAAAGGGGGCGGTATTACCTTATTCTGACATCACAATAAGGGCCAAATTACAATGACCTATTTTTTCACATGCTTGCAAAGAATGGGTTACCAAAACTAAGTTACAGGGTTGATCTTTTTCACATTTTCTAGGTTGATAGAAGCACTGGGGACACAATTATAGCACTTAAACATGGAAAAAGTCAGATTTTCATAATATGTCCCCTTTAAGTTCTAGGAACGTTTCTGTGTTGTCTGAATGTTAGAGGAATGTTACATTGTACCATTTTTAAACGCTGTGACAATGTCACTGTTTATTATATTGACTTGTTTAATTGTTATGTAAATGATAGAGAAACATTGCATTTTATTATTTAATAAAACATTATTTCTGAATGTTCAGTAAATATATTGCTGTAGAAAACCCAATTCACTTATTAGGTTTAGATTTTGATGTTTTGTTTAATTTATAACCACCATTATTGTGATTAGTGTTTGTTGAATGTACTCTTGACCCTTGACTTTCTGCTTGCTATTTTTTTTTCTGGTTGTGTTTGTTCATACACCACATTTGTTATGAAAAGTTAATGGTGTAATTTTGTGGTGGTTGGTTTAATTGTAAAGATGCTCACCTAATTAATTTACTAATCAAAAGTTTATTTTCTGTCAAAAATGTAAATGAGATTCATCACTTTCACAGCAGTTTGACATTAAGGAGTTTAAGAAACTTTGGACAAAAAATTCTGCTGTATAATTGGGACGCACAAACATCAAGAATCAGAGTACGAATCTCAACCATGGTGACAATTAAATGAAAAACTTCATGCTGCAATGCATGCTGGTTATTAACAAATTACAAATCTCATTCAGGATTCTCAACATGCACTGCAGCATGGATAAATAAGGATTTTTTTTTTTTTATTATTTGTCACCATGATTGAGATTCATACTCTGAATCTTGATGTTTGTGCGTCCCAATTATACAGCAGATATTTTTTGTCCAAAGTTTCTAAAACTCCTTAATGACAAACTGCTGTGAAAGAGCTGGATGTAATATACATTATTGACAGAAAATAAACGTTTGATTAGTAAATTAATTAGGTGATGATCTTTACCATTATGTACCAACAACCACAGAATGACACTATTAACTTTACATGTTCATAATAAATGTGGCGCATTTACATGAAGTTAACACAACCAGGGATAAAATTACCAAGCAAAAAGTTAAGTGTCAAGAGTCCAACTAAAACAAACACTAATCACAATAATGGTGACTTAAAATGAAACAAAACATCAACATCTAAACCTAATAAGTGAATTGTGTTTTCTACAGCAATATATTTACTGAACATTCAGAAATAATGTTTTATAGAATAATACAATGCAATGTTTCTCTATCATTTACATAACAATTAAACAAGTCAATATAATAAACAGTTGTTGTTTTAAACATTGTGCGAACATTAACACATGACATTGTCATAACGTTTAAAAATGGTTAAATGTAACATCCCTCTAACGTTTAGACAACCCAGAAACGTTCTTAGAACTTAAAGAAAACTGGACACTTTAACGTTGGCAGAATGTTTTGAGGAACCTTTGGAACTAGCTGGGATGGCTCTTATTATACTTGCTCAAGTGTCCTGTTCACATTTCAACAGCTAAATGACATCTTGGTGCATGCCTATTTTGTAATTTGAAAACCATAAAAGAAAAGTCATATACACAGGGGTTGCTTGCTTACCTATTATTCAGTGTTGAATTATCCACCCATGTCATGATTCCTTTCCCTGCTATGTCAGACAAGCCAATCCACACTCTGTCCATGGCGATTGAAGATATGTATCTCTGTGTGTGTGTGTGTGTGTGTATAAAACAGATAATATGATTCTCATTGTTTACCACACTATTACTCATTTTTACAAACTCTACCTGTTCTTCTTCAGTGTTGATAATGACCAGATCTCCACAAATATCCCTACAAAACTGCCTGCTGTCAAACCAGCTTTTCTTCTCAGTGGATATGTAGTACCAGCATGACCCTTACCAAACACAGAAACACATGGATCTTAAATACACTTGCCTTTTAAAAAACAGAAATAGAAAAAACAAACCAACACACCAGTTTCTACAAAACCTGATGAAGAAATACTCTGCCTTAGTGCATCACTCAAAACTTCGACCTGGTTCTCTAAATCCTCTTCCTTCTGACTTATAAAGCTAATGTATTTCTGTTGCTCTTCTCTCTCTACAGTCACGTCTCTCTCTAATGTCAAATGGAAATACAGCACCAGTATGATGGTAGCCACCAGTAAAACACAGATGAGACCAATAAGCGCAGCAACCATCGCAAACCATCTGCTTCTTTCTGTTAAAAAATAACATGATAACATTTAAATCCACATAATACCATCATAAAAATGGACACAAACAAAATGAAGAGTGCAATACCTTTAAAAAAATATTTTAAGCAAAAACCATATGCATAAACACTGAACAGTCATAACATTATGACCACCCATTGTGTAGGTCCCTCTTTTGCCACAAAAACAGCGCTGACCTGTCAAGACATGGACTCCACTAGACCTCAGCAGGTGTGATGTGGTATCTGGCACCAAGACGTTAGCAGTAGAGGTCATATTACGCAAAAAAATGTAAGATGTAAAATAAATCTTTTGGTGTCCCTAGAATACTTATGTGAAGTTTTAGCTTAAAACACCCCACAGATAATTTATTATAGCGTTTTAAAATTCCCACTTTGTAAGTCCCAGCAAAATTGTGCCATTTTTGGGTGTGTCTTTAAAATGCAAATGAGCTGATGAAATGTAAACAATGATCACAATGATGGTGTTTTTTTGCAACTCAATTGTGCTGATAAATTATTTTTTCTCCATCTTTCTCTCTGCACTAAATGTCATATTTGATAGTCCAGATTAAGGGGCGGTATTATTGTAATTGGCTTTGCTACCTACCTCACAAAACAGGGAAAATCTGAACGACATGCTTGCAGAGAAAAACTAAACATTTTCTAGGTTGATAGAAGCACTGGGGACCCAATTATAGCACTTAAACATGAAAAAGTCTGATTTCCACACTATGACTCCTTTAAGATGGCAGGGAAAGAAGTCTTCACTGGAACAATCCTTCCTAAAATGCATTAAACTTTCGTTTACAAAGACGTGAAATTCACCGAGTGGTCAGGGGTGTTCACTGATATGCTCACACAAAAATCACCTGTCAGTGGTCATAATGTTATGGCTGATCGGTGTATTTCCTATAAATAAATCATTGCATGACACCAGATAAAACTGAAACAACAGATTCTTAAATATTACTCAAATTCTCATCTTACTGTAACGAACTGCTTCATTCTGGATGAAATTCATCCAGAGTTTCTGGGTGTCATCTGTGTTCGTATTGGTGGAAATATCTTCTTTGCTCAGATCTTTTAGGTCAATGGAGTTGATGTCATTCTCGCAGTCACTGTTGCAATAGATGTTCTCTGGCTCCATAATTTATGTGTGTCTTCACAGTTCAGCTTTGATCTTCGAGATCTTCGAGACTGAGAGAGACAACTTCTACAACAATTTATTTACAGTACCGCTGCCCTGCAAATTAAAAGATTAAATGTTTGATTAACCCTTATGTGTTTTTGGGGACATTTTTGTCAATTTTTTAAACCTAACCCATACTCCGATTATTAATGTTTGTGTGGTTAAATTAGACAATGGAAATTTTTTAGAATGACAACTAATATGAGAGAGCCAGATCTATGTGATAACATTATTGACAAAATAAAAATACTCTTAGTGAGTAGACAAACACTAAAATCATTTTTTTTTAGATGGTGTTGTTTGAAATTATATCCTAACCACCACCATACACTGAAAAAACTAACTTTTTGGTGTAGTAATATTTATTAGATTATCTCTCATAATTTCTACATAATAATATTAACATTTATTGAGAACTAGATTTTCCTAAGTAAAATGATGATAAACACACAATTAATTCATGTAAAAAATTAACTGTGTGGGAATGGTAATTTGTATTAAATATTTTCTTGTATTATTTAACTGTTTTATAGTCACTGCACATAGTCCTAAAACAATTAAGTAAATTTTAATCAAAAACTTTAGCAGATTCAAGTAATTTATTTGCACATGTTGTAAGGAATACCCACAATCCTTTGCGCCTGAATATTTTTTTATTTTTTTAGCTTTTTCACAGAATAAGAACTGATAAGAACTTTAACTACACAGGAAAATCCCCAGTGTTAAATTAACTCTACCAGTGTTAAATCAACACTATTTGGTGTTTATATAATCCACACCAAGATCGGTGTTAAAAAAGACTGGTGTTAAAAATATAACTCTGAATCAGTGTTAAAGTTAATGAGATAATGAAGTGATGATTAAGACTTAATGGTAAACACCTGCTGGTCATACCGTGTCAAATCAATTCCATTTTGGAAATGTTCCTGTCTCTACATTTTTATTTTGATGACTCGCCTCCAAAAGCTGCAATCTTTCACATTTGCCTCTCTATCAGCATCTCTGTTTGAAAAATAAAATAATAACTTGCAGAGTTATTTTCTAAATGGATAAGTTTAACTTCTAAACAGCTGTCAGAACAAAATACAAGTGCTCAACTATTCCAGCATCCACACACATGATTTAGTAGACAAATCTTCTTTCTGACGTGATGTAATCACAGAATGTATCACATTAAATCTTAAGTTTGTGTTTGTTTTGGGTTCATTTGAAGTCACCATTATTGTGATTAACGTTTCCTTTAGTTAGGCATTTGTCCATTGACCTTCACTGATCTAACTCTCCTCTTTTAGCAATAGCAACAATGTTTTAGTAAAACCACTTGTTCATTGCTTCATGTAGAGGTCAAAACTTCCAGAACTTCTCAGTTTATTTTCATTATTTTCTACTCTACTAATCATTGAACCATTTGATCACAAATTAATTATGAAGAAACAGGCATATAAAAAAGCTCTATGCAAATGACAGTGTATTGAATGAGACTGCCGTAATGCTTTAGTGTGTTTTTTGTTGTTTTTCGCTTAAGAGAGACTTCATGATTTCTGATACAAATCTCAACAATGGTGACAGTTAATGGCAAGAAAGTTGCTAATTTTTTGTCATGTTGCAATGCATGATGGGATTTATGAATGAGTTTTCTACAATCCTGGTACCCAGCATGCATTGCGGCATGAAGCTTTGTTGTTAATTGTCACCATGATTGTGTTTTATAGGCTGATTGTTGATGTCTCAGTGTGTCTGAGTTACACCACAGATTAGATTTGGGTAAACAATATTTAACTCTTAAGGGTATGTGGAGTTTTACAGCACTGTTGGATTTCATGGGAGCTTCACAGGGTTGGCAGAACATAAATTAGACACTTAGATTCAGTGATAACTTTTTTTACGTGTCATTGAATCCCAAGACTTATACTTTCATATTAATTAATATAGTGTTGGTTATAGACTTCATTTCTCTCATCTTCCTCTGCTTTAACATATGTGTCTTATAAACACACTGCCACAATAAGCAGAAGAAAACTGACACTAAATTACAAGACCCAAGTACCCAACTAAAGGAAACACTAATCGGAGCAATGGTGACTTGCTTCATTAACCAGATTTACAGCAGTTCTTTAGAAGTTAAACCTATCATCCATGTAACTCTGCAAGCAAGTTGTAATTTTAGTTTTCAAACAGAGATGATGTTAGTGTTCATTTAACTATGGTGATTTCATCTATTGCATTTAATAATTTGGCTTTCTTCCTCATTTTAGTATTACTTTCTCCAGAAAAAGAGTCAACAAAATAAAATATTTAAGACAGGAACAATTCCAAAAATGAGTTGATTTGACACGGAATGACCAGCAGGTGTTCACTATTAATGACTCAATCACTTCATTATCTTATTAACTTTAACACTGATTTAGTGTTTTTTTAACACCAATCTTGGTGTGGATTATATAAACACCGAGCAGTGTTAATTTAACACTGGGGATTTTGCTGTGTACTTAAATATTTGTTAGTAAAATGTCATAAAGGTTTAAGCTCTTATATTATTGATGTTGTTTTGTTGTAAATTATAATTTTGTGAAGTCACCATTCAGGTGATCAGTGTTTCTTTACATGAACCCTGTTCAGAACATTATGTTGTAATTCTCTCCACAATGCTGACAATGCATGTCAAGAACGCAGTTTGTGTGCGTTTCTGTTCTGAATTAAGGTTATTCAATGACTGACTTGTAGTCAGTCATGAATTTTGTGTTATAATGCCATTTATAACACTAAAAATAACTAGGTCCATAGAAATATGTTAAAGAAAATAACAAACAGTAAATACGATTTAGTTACTATTTTTAGGACAGCAATGCTTCAATTTTCAAAAAAACCTAACAGACTTTACCTAAACGATTAAAATAAATCTAACTTCAAAAAAATTAATAATGAAGTAACATTTACCTAATTATTTAACATATGTTTTATCATGCATTATTAAGTAAATTTTATTTTATTTGGTAAGTTTTACTTTAAAAAAACAAGTAAATTTTACAGTTTGTGCAAATTGTTACGAGGATTTTTTTAAGTAAATTTTACAAGTTTTTTTTTTTCAGTGTAGAATTGTATTACAGTCTCTTTTTTGACCACAACAAACATGTTTTAAAAAGGTATACAGTAGTTATGTTAGCCAGAAAAAAAAACGAAACCAATTAAAGTCAAAAACAACACTGATCGCCATAATGGTGACTTTAAATTAAATAAAGCCAATAACTAAACCTATGTTAATAAATAACTCTACAAGTAACACTGCTTTTGTATGTAGAGTAGACCTATACTGAGAAGTGTTAATTTTATTCTGGGAATTTTGCTGTGTACATGTTGCAGTTTAGTTAATTTTTAAGGTTGACATAACTTGTAAAACATTTATAAAATATTTGTTGAGTCAATTTAATAAGAATTTTATATTTTATCGATGTAAGACCTCAGTTAATGGTTAAATAGTTAAGGGTTATGAAATTTATACACATTTAATTACTGAGTTTGTTTTTAAGTTAACATTTTATCTTGAGACAACTCATTTTATCTTATATCTTATTACAAATAACAACATGTCACAAATTTAACATTAGATGTACACATGTTTTTAACTTATAATCATTAGATTTATTATCAGGAGAAATATAATCTTACCTTTAAGACCTTTGGTCTTTACGCAACATCAACTAGACAATAACTGAGTAAACATGTGTGTGTAGTGTTTATAGTACAGTTATCTGTTCATCAGCCTAATGAGGAAATTTACATACACATTCTGTCTCAAATTCAAATGCACACACATTGGCATATGTTGTGTAAGAGGACTTTCCATATGCATGATGGTTTCTATTAATACTTATGTATGGATTAACCAGTTCTTACCATGGAAAGATCCATAGATATAGAAGAATAAAAAAGAAAGCAGACATTAAAAATATTATTTAGACGAGAAAATTAAGAGAGACAGACAGCTCAAGCTCTGTAATATTCCCTCATTAAGATCCGTTGTTAATAGACAGCATTTGTTATTTTTTTCTTAGTAAAAGACCTCAAAATCAAAAGACAGCAACACCTCAACTTTGTGGTACAGTATCTTGCATAGATATTGTGCATTAGACTGTGTTAGAAAATGTGCAAATGATGAAGAAATAAATACATGTGCTAAGATAGTGTTAATATTAGGTGGAATTTAATTATATAAATTCAGAATTTTTAAGGAAACATTTACATGTATTGGATAAAATCTAAATCTAAATTTTCCAACTCAAATTCTGTAACATTTCTCAAGATGAAATAAAATATTTTTGCAATTTGTTTTGGAGTTTAACTCTAAATCAAAACAAATTTGCCTCTTAGTATTAAATACAAAAACACTTTCTTTAGAAAATTGTATAAAATAATTTGTAAAAGTGGTTTGACTATTGTAGTTCAGACTTTGAATGCCGGAATTTATTTAGCATCTTTAATAAATTTATTTAGCAAAATTTTGCAATAACTGTGTGTAGTGCGTGTTTTAGAGCACCATACGTTTTCCATATTCAAATCAAGTAAAATAATACACCTTTAATTTTCTGCATAATGGTTTCCAGCTAACCCAACAAGGAACAATGTTTGATAAAGATCCGTGTTATGAAACAACTCACTGTTGTTACATGGTTTACCACGTTGAGGTAACTATGAATGTACTGTAATATTCAAAGTTAGACAATTCCAGAGAGAAATGTTTCAGGAAATTTGCATAATATACAGTGGGAATAAAATACAAGGACTGAATACATTACTCAGAAACATTGTGCAAATGCACAATTTGACTAAACTACTGTTATAAAATGAGTTCCTTAATATGAGCTCTTGATGATTACCATGTCTAATGTTATTGCCTCTTTAGGATTAATCGCTGTGTTGTTTTCTTTCAAATCAATTAACATTTTGTCTCTGTGCATTACCCTGTATACAAAAAATACACATTGTAACTTACTGAGCTTTAACATACACAATTCACCAAACCAATTTGTATTCAAACTCACCATGTAGCGCCTCCAGTTATATAACACTGATCCGTCAGTGAATAACACACCACAGACCATAGAGCATACAAATAATATAAATATATTTGTGATGCATTATTATCAGTGAATCACTGAAATTGCACTTCAGTCATCTGTAGTGTCTCTACATTGCTCATAACTAAGAAGTACAGTATTACTTAACTGTACTTAAGTATTAGATATAGTGTTGTTTTATTGTTTAAAGATGATCAACTTGAGATTCATCTTGTTCTGCACTGAAAAAAATATATTTGATCAATTTGTTACAGCTAATTTTTTTAGTTTTTCCAAACTATATTTATTTTTGATTTGGTTGAAACGTAATTTTTTTTTATTTAATATCAATCAAAATAGTTCTTCAGCCGAATATAAAAAAATTACATTGAAACAAAGTTAAAATATTGTTTTTTATGGAGACCAAAATCATTATTTTTACTTTTTTACTAAAATTACAACTTGCATGCAGAGTTATTTTCTAAACATGGATGATGTTTAACTTCTAAACAACTGCTGTCCAAACAATATACAAGTGTTCAACTATTCCAGGATCCACACACGTGATTTAGTAAACAAATCTTATTTCTGACGTGATGTAATCACAAGACAAATGGATATTTACAACAAAATTATTACAATAAATCTCCAGTTTGCATTTGTTTTAGATTAATTTGAAGTCACCATTATTGTGATTAGTGTTTCCTTTAGTTAGGCATTTGTCCTTTGACTTTCAGTAAACTAAATCTCTTCTTTTAGCAATTTTAACAGTGTTTTATTAACCCTACTTGTTCATTTATTGATATAAAGGGAAAATGTATCATGACATTTAAGGCTGCCTAAAGTTAAAACGTGAAATGGTTAATGAACATTAAAGAGATAAAGTAAAAAAATCATGCTCCTAGCAATGACACAGTTTTGAAAAAGACTGTTGCAATGCTTTAGGTTTATTTTTTGCATCAGAAAGAGATCAACACTTCTGATACAAATCTCAACAACGGTGACAGTAAATGGTAAGATAGTTGCACAATTTTATCATGGCACAAATCATTATGGGAGTTATAAATGAGTTTTCTACAATCCTGGTACCCAGCATGCATTGCGGGATGATGCTTTGTTGTTGATTGTCACCATTGTTGGGTTGATGTCTCAGTGTGTCAGATGAACACCACAGATTAGATTTATGTGAAAAAACAACTCTTCAGGCTTTATGGGTTTTTACAGCATGGTTACAGTACAGAAGCATAACGGGACTGACAGAACATAAAATAACTTAAAGGGGACATCTTATGAGAATTTTTTTTAAATGTAAACTAAATCTTAATCTAGGTCTAAGCAAAAGTGTGTCGTTTTGGGTATGTCATTTAAAATGCAAATGAGTGGTTGAAACTGCAAACACTGATCACAATGATGGTGGTTTGTTGCAATTAAAACTCGATTGTGCTGTGAATTATTTTCTTTCTCTTTCTCTCTGTACTAAATGACTATGCTGTGGTTGGATAGTGCAGATAAAGGGGACGGTAGTATCCTATTCTGACATCACAATAGGAGCCAAATTACAATGACCTATTTTTCACATGCTTGCAGAGAATGGTTTACCAAAACTAAGTTACTGGGTTGATTTATTTCACATTTTTTTTTTGATAGAAGCACTGGGGACACAATTATAGCACTTAAACACGGAAAAAGTCAGATCTTCATAATATGTCCCCTTTAAATTTAGAGACTAACTTTTTGTAACTTTGTTTTAACAACCTTTGCAACAATTAATATGTTTAATAAACACTGTTGCAAAAAGATGTCTTTTCAGTTGATTTTGCTCAACTCAACTATGATTGCTCAACTATTCCAGCATCCACACGCGTGATTTAGTAGACAAATCTTCTTTCTGATGTGATGTCTCACCAGTCAAATAGACATTTATCACAGAATGTATCACATTAAATCTTAAGTTTGTGTTTGTTATTAGTTCATTTGAAGTCACCATTACTGTGATTAGTGTTTCATTTAGTTAGGCATTTGTCCCTTGACTTTACTGATCTAACTCTCTTCTTTAAGCAATAGCAACAATGTCTTAGTAAAACCACTTGTTCATTGCTTCATGTAGAAGTAAAACCTTTCAGACCTTCTCCGTTTATTTTTATTATATTCTACTCTACAAATCATTGAACCATTTGATCACAAATTAATTATGAAGAAACAGGCTTATAAAAAGCTCTAAGCAAATGACATTGTGTTGAATAAGACTGCCGTAATGCTTTAGTGTGTTGTTGTTGCTGTTTTTTGCTTAAGAGAGACTTCATGATTTCTGGTACAAATCTCAACAATGGTGACAGTTAATGGTAAGGAAGTTGCTAAATTTTTGTCATGTTGCAATGCATGATGGGATTTATGATTGAGTTTTCTACAATCCTGGTACCCCGGTATAATCCTGGTATTATGACATTTTTTTAAGATGTAAGTTAAATCTTTGGTGTCCCAAGAGTGTGAAGGTGAGGATTTAACTCAAAATACCCCACAGATAATTAATTACAGCATGTTAAAATTGCAAATTTGTAGGTCTGAGCAAAAGTGAGCCGTTTTTGGGTGTGACATTTAAAATGCAAATGAGCGGATGAAGTGCAAACACTGATCACAATGATGGTGATTTGTTGTAATTGAAACTCAATTGTGCTGTCAAGTCCTTCTTTTCTCCCTCTTACTCTCTGAACTAAATGGCAGTGCTGTGGTTGGATAGTGCAGATAAAGGGGGCGGTATTATTATAATTCGCCTTGCTACCTACCTCACAAAACAGGCGAAATCTGAACGACCTAATTTTTCACATGCTTGCAGTAAATGGCTTACCCAAACAAAGTTACTGGGTTGATCTTTATCACATTTTCTAGGTTGATAGAAGCACTGGGGACCCAATTATAGCACTTAAATATGAAAAAAGTCTGATTTTCATCCTATGACCCCTTTAAATTGCGCATTCTCGCTTAGTCTACGAGTCCGTAGGGTGTCCCATCTGTCATTTTTACACTTTGAAGTGTGCTCATCAGCGCCTCCTTTGCCCCCTTGACTGCAGTAGGCTTTGTGCACTTTGCCAACCCAGAAGTCCTTGCGAAAGGGCAATCAGACCAATCAGACGACGGAAGGGAGGAGTTCACACTGACGGGCAACTTCTCTACATATTTCCGGTGTGATGCTCGAGTCTGTCCCAAAATACGACTCCGGTGCACCCACGTGGACTCGCATCAAGGGTCCCTAAAGTCTGGACTACGTGATGTCATCAAAGTGTGGACTCTGAGGAGGACCACAAGTCCAGAGTGTACCATTTGGGACAGGGCGTCAGTGGCGTCTCATCCACACATTTCAGTACTCCCTCATGCTGAGCTTAAGACAATCCAATCCATACACTGTTTTTGATGATTGAAGAAATTAACCTCTGTGCATATAAACAACAAAACTGTTCTGTCATTCTTTAAAGCAGTGGTTCCCAAATCCAGTCCTCAGGACCCCCCCCAGCATGTTTTATATGTCTCCTTATATGAAACACTGGAAGGAGCTTGATGAGTGGAATCAGGTGTTTCATAAGGAGACATGTAAAACATGCTGGGAGGGGGGTCCTGAGGACTGGATTTGGGAACCACTGCTTTAAAGAGATGGTCCTCACTGCGGAACACAACATCCAGGGGGCGGGGTTGGATCTAGATCCAACTCCTCCCACTTTATATACTTTGTTCCGCCAAATGAACCAGTATGTTTGCGTTGTTGCAGCCCGCAATTAGTTGCAACCTGTGGTCGCCAAAGTTTGCTCTTATCAATTAAAGTGTACGTTTGATTAATAATATAGTTGAGAAAGATGCATAATTTAGAAAGTATCACAGTTAGGTGTAAGGGGAGGTAAGGACACGTTCCCGACAGTTTGATATCACTGAAGGGATTTATTTGTACATTATCCCACTTATTACACAGCTATTCCTATACGAGTAAATATATAAACTTATTTATTTGATATCTTTTATTAGCAAATTTAAAAAAAAAGTAAACCTGTTTCCTAATGGCTGTAAGCAAAGACGTTAAAACAAGTTCAAAGTCCATACAAGATAAACATTCAATTTATTAATTTCTAAATAACATGCCATAGCCTATATATCTTAATAATTATGCATATTAATACTGTATCCATTAATAGGTCTTAAACTGCATGTGGTAAGATTACTCGTAGTAGGCTTACCCGAAATGTTTTACTCCAAAACATTATAGCAAAAAACTTACATTTCACCCTAAAGGCACTACTTTTATTGTAGTCATAAGTGAAGTTAGTTATTATGTCAAAATAATAACTTAATTTAGTTACGACTAAATGCGGAAATGTTAACGCAGCAACACGTGTATGACGTGTCTTGTGGTAAAACTGCCGACCAATGGGATCTCTGGATCGGGATCCAGCTCCGCCCCTGGATCTAAATCCAACCCCGCCCCCTGGATGTCGTGTTCTGCAGTGAGGCGCTACTGGGCTTTAAAGGACATGGTTGTTTATTTTAACCCTCCCCCCATATGGCGGTGGTTCTTAACATTTTTGACTAACACGGTTTAAAGTAAAAGGGTAAAATGATCTGACTGGTAGTGCATGCACACTTATTTAGAGTTCAAAACCATTTCAGCTGAAGTGAAACGGTGTAAACAGAGGAAACTATTTGCTGTGAAATTACTAAGTACTAAGGATTTCATGATACTGTGTTTCTTGAGCTTCTGTTATGGTGTGCTGCAGTCCACACTGATGATTTCACAATTAATGATAAGCCTTGTTATCGGACTAAAATTGCAAATATACAAACACAAGCTCACTGGAGCTAAAATGTGTTTTTGTGTTTTCTAGGCACTGATCCAGCTGTTGAAGGCACCATGAAATCTTTTCCTGGCTCACCCTCACTGTAGAGAGTTTTTAAAGCTTGAAGAAGGCAAGACCTACCTAATCATGGGCCAAACCAAAAGGTTCCCCAGGATTGGTGCAATTAAGATCTCTATACTTAGGTCCATTGGGGCGTTGATGTCTGGCATGTGTCGTCAACCATGTCTATGTTGGTTTTTCAGCCTGAGGTACAGCTTGGGTGAGCGGACTTGCATTGAATACTGGCCAACACTACAAGAGTCCCAGACTGCAGAACACAGGGATCGGTACAATAGCATCACTGCGTTAGCTGACCAGCTCTTCAACTTTGGATGCACAACATGAAGATTCTCATGAGCTGTGTACATGATTCTGTAATTTTTCTTTTTTTCATCTTACACATTTATTATATGATATTATCCATAATATTATCCATATTTTATCTGATGGGACTGGCTGGCAAACTGGGGTTAACTACCTCACAATTTTTTAGATCAGTTAATTTTATATAGCATACTATAGTGACTACAAAAAACCTGGTGGACATTTCCATTGCCTTTAAAAGTGCAATTTGTAACTTTGTATAAAGACCTAACATAATGAATTCTATTGTTTTTATGACCTTAGAATGAGGAATTTAGAATTTATCTACATACAACGCACGTCTCTGTCAGGTTTCTACAGTAGCCCTAAACTGTCCTACAGAGCATGCTTCGTCAGTACGTTGTCTCAGATGTGGTTGACATGTTTGTCCTGCAAAAATTCACATTACACCTTTAAAAACCAAAACAAAAATAAAAAATTGAGAATGTTGTAGCTTTATATTGGTTAAGTTGTAAAAATAGCGATTTTGTTTAAATGTAAATTTATCCATTTGTCAGGCGCTTCAATGCAAAGCGACTAAAAGTGGCATTAAATTAGTATTTTTTCTGTATGTGTATTCTATGGAAATCCAATCAATGACCTTTGTACTGCTAACAAAATGCTCTCATAAACTGCGCTACAGAAAAATTATTCAGAAAATTAAATGGTTAAACAATTACAAAGCACGAAACAAGCATTAAAATGACAAAAATGTAAAATGTAATGGAAATAGTAAAAGTATTTCATTGTTTACACAGGTCAACACATGTTATAGTATTGCATGAGAAAATTTACAAAATTAGAAATGACCTTAATATATTACTTTGTAACATCACACTTCTGCATTTGTATGAAACGACAGACAGATTTTTATTTTTATGAAAGATATTACTAGATGAGATCAAATGATGTAGAGCTCTCTGTTGGTCAATGTAAATTATTATAAATGAATTATTAAATTAAATAGATAAGCACAATCATGATCTGTTGTCAATTGTCCAAATAATTCACAGCTGCTCACACAGATAGAGTAAATAGAAAAACAGTTAGTGTAACAGAAACTCTAGCTATTATGCAATTGTGGTTGTTGATTTCTAGTTGATTGTGAGTTTGCAGTTTTGTGCAGATAAAACATTTCCTAAACCTTCTCCACCCAAAGGTGTTTGACCCAAGTCAGTGGCCACTAACCTGCGTGTAAATGCAATGCACACTAAAGAGTAAACAATTGATAAAACTGTACCGTGAGGTTACCTAGCATTCCCCTGTCAGAGAACACACTGAAGATGTATCATTTAATAATCTTAATATTCATATGATATTCTCGCAGTATTTTTTAAGATTTAATTTTTTTAAGATTTATATACATTAGCGATTCTATGCAAATGTCAACATTACCATAAAAAATAATACTGATATCTCGGATGTCAAAATTTCATGGCCCATTATAGACAAGTTTCCTGGGTGAAATAGGCGGGCCGCCATTAGCCTTTCACTCTGCCAACAACTTCCTGTTGTATCTGCCAAGCACTTCCGGTTAGCGAGTTAGCATCTTTTACTGTCTGTGGTTAGCGTGCAGAAAAAGTAAACCATGGATGGTGTTACACGCCGACACGGCTCCGGGACATATTGTGCTGTTCGCGGTTGCAACAACTTGTGGCGATTGCTGAATGTTTGGTCGAAAGGAGCAACAACAATGTTCACACAATGTTTAAAACAATAACTGTTTATTATATTGACTTGTTTGATTGATTGTTATGTAAATGATAAAGAAACATTGCATTTTATTATTTTAAAACTGTTATAAAACATTATCTTAATGTTCAGTAAATATATTGCTGTAGAAAACACAATTCACTTATTAGGTTTAGATGTTGATGTTTTGTTTCATTTTAGGTCACCATTATTGTGATTACTGTTTGTTTTAGTTGGACTCTTGACCCTTGATTTTATGTTTGCTGTTTTTCCCTGGTTGCGTTAACTTTGTGTTAATGCACCACATTTGTTATGAACATGTAAAGTTGATAGTGTAATCCTGTGGTGGTTGGTTTAATTGTAAAGATCATCACCTCATTAATGCACTAATCAAAAGTTTATTTTCTGTCAATAATGTGTATGAGATTCAGCACTTTCACACCAGTTGGTCATTAAGGAGTTTAAGAAACTTTGCACAAAAAGATTGAGATTCATACTCTGATTCTTGATGTTTGTGTGTCCAAATTATACAGCGGATATTTTTTGTCCAAAGTTTCTAAAACTCAATGACAAACTGCTGTGAAAGTGCTGGATCTCATTTACATTATTAACAAAAAATAAACTTTTGATTAGTAAATGAACTAGGTGATGATCTTTACCATTATGTACCAACCACCACAGAATTACACTATTAACTTTACATGTTCGTAACAAATGTGGTGCATTAACACAAAGTTAACACGACCAGGGATAAATCTAGTAAGCAAAAGTCAAGGGTCAAGAGTCCAACGAAAACAAGCACTAATCACAATAATGGTGACATAAAATTAAACAAAACATCAACATCTAAACCTAATAAGTGAATTGTGTTTTCTACAGCATTTATTTACTGAACATTCAGAAATAATAAAATATATAACAAATATAATAAAATAAAATAATATAAATATAAAAAATAAATATAATAAAATGCAACATTTACATAACAATCAAACAAGTCAATATAATAAACAGTTGTTGTTTTAAACATTGTGTGAACATTAAAACATGACATTGTCATAACGTTTAAAAATGGTAAAATGTAACATTCCTCTAACGTTCAGACAAGACAGAAAAGTTCTTAGAATGTCAAGAAAACTGGACACTTTTTACGTTGGCAGAATGTTTTGGGAACGTTGGGAACTTTCTTAAAACTTTTTTCTGTTTACTGGGGAATTAATTAAAGCACTGTCAAGCACCCCCGCATTCTGCGCTCATTTAAACACCTTGCTGTTGTCTTAAAGTAACTCTAAAAGTACAAGTAACTCGCAATGTATGCAAAGTGTCTCGCTTCCTATCAGCGCCGATCAACGAGCATTTAAAATGCTAGACAGGAAGGCTAGAGGGGATTACTTTTTATTTTTATTTTTTATTACTCTTCATTTTCTGTTATAGATTAACACACGGATACATACAAACATCTTAATACAAGCAAAAGATTGGCTAAATTAAACTGCCCATATTGTGTAAAAGTACACAGCCCACTTTGTCAGAATGGAGGGACTGAAACACCTCTGAGCTTTTCAGGTTATTAATTGCATTCCCATCCACCGCCATGGAATCAATAAAATGAGAAAAGATCTTGGATGTTGTCCGCCCATGATGTTACCTTACTTGGATGTGGAATGGTCAAAACATCATTTATAACAAGATTTTCGGTCAAATGTTGCCATTCCAAAGCCATTTTTACACCACTACTCAGCCTGCACAGGAAGTTCTTGGCAGACACAGGAAGTAAACCGGAAGTGCCCTGGAAACTTGTCTATACCCACTACACAGCAAAATCCCCAGAGTTAAATCAACTCTGCTGGTTGTACCTATTGTCCCAATCTTACAGAGAGTTAAAAAGTAACTCTGAAGCAGAGTTAAAAGCTGCAATCTGTAACTTTATCCTCTCTATCACTATCTCTGTTTGAAACCTAAAATTGCATTTTACATCTAACTTGTAGAATTTTTTTCTTAACTTAGTTTTAGATGTTGGTTGTTTCAGTTTAAGTCACCATTATTGTGATCAGTGGTTGTTTTAGTTGGACTTGACTCTTAGTTGCTAACTTTTTCAACTGCTATAACTATGTTTGTTTAAAACATGTTGTGTTATAGCAAGGAAAATACAACAGCACAATTTTATAGTGGTGTTAGTACATAATGTCTAAACATCAAAGCATCTAGAAAACGTATGTGCAGGTGTGGTGTTTCCACACTTATTAGAAGTATCCTTTTCCATTAATTGTGTGAGACTCTAGTATAATACAGCACCCTCATAGCAGTTTGTCATTCTAAATGATTTTGAAACACTGATACTTAAAATTTGGCTACTGTGTAGCGTACACACACAAACATCAAGAATCAGACTATAAATCACAATGATGGTGAAAATAAAATGAAAAGCTTCATGCTGCTGCAATGCATGCTGGGTATCAACAAATTACAAAGCTTATCCAAAACTCCCAGAATGCACTGTGGCAGGAATAAATAATGAACATTGTTAGCATTTTCTTTGTCACCCTTAATGAGATTCATACTCAGATTCTTGATGTCTGTGTGTCTACATTGTGCTGCGGTTAATTTTTAAGTCCCTCAAAATCGTTCAGAATGACAAACTGCCATGAGAGTGCTAGATATTAAACTACAGTCTCACATGATTAATGGAAAAGGATACTTGTGTGTAAACACTACACCTGCACATAAGTTTTCTAGATGCTAACAATTTTTAGAATTTATGTACTAAAAAATCACTATGGAATTGCAGTATTGTTTGTTCTTTGCTATAACACAACATGGCTTAACCATATAAAAATTATAGCATTTGGAAAAAACTAGCAACTAAGAGTCTAGTCTTACTAAAACATCCACTGAGTACAATAATGGTGAGTTTAAAATGAAACAGCAAACATCTAAACCTAAGTTAAGAAAATAACTACAAGTATGCAATTTTAGGTTTCAAACAGAGATGGTGATAGAGAGGATAAAATGACTGATTGCAGCTTTTAACTCAAATTCAGAGTTACTTTTTAACTCTCTGTAAGATTGGGACAATATGTACAACCAGCAGAGTTGATTTAACTCTGGGGATTTTGCTGTGTAATTTTATTTCATATTATTATTATCATCATGCCCATTGTGTTGTTTTGACTCAATTTGTGTACACACAAAAATAAAATGAAAAAATATATATGATATTTGAAGTGCGGTCCTCTTTCTATTTGAGTATAATTGTTTTTGGTAATTTGGTTTGTGCCTTTTTTTCTTTCACAGAATAATAAAAAGTATGTTGTAAGTCTCCGAAAAACGTTTTTGTCCTTTTTTGTCATATGTATCACAAATGCATATTTCTCTCATTTAAAACAGAAAACATGAAAAGACTGCTATTTTTTATTTCTGGACTACTATTATTAGATGTTTCTGAAAACATAAACAAATGGTTTGGTATTAATAATTATTTTTTGATAATTTATATTTAAATTTTTGACAGAAAACATCAAAATTCCTCATATGTGGCCCTGTACCACAAAACCATATTGGTATTTTTCTTGACATATAATTATCTAGAAGTTAAATAAATACGCTTTCCATTGATGCATGGTTTGTTAGAATAAGACAATATTTTGGCCGAGATACAATTATTTGAATATCTGGAATCTGAGGGTGCAAAATAATCTAAATATTAAGCAAATCGCCTTTAAAATTGTCCAAATTAAGTCCTTAGGAACACACATTAATTATGATACATCATTTTTTTTAAATATATTTAGAAATTTACAAAATATCATCATGGAAATGATCTTTACTTAATATCCCAATGAGTTTTGGCATAAAAATGTATAATTTTGACCCATATAATGAACTGTTGGCTGTTGCTACAATACCCATGCAACTTATGAGTAGTTTTGTGGTCCAGGGTCACATATAATTGTGAGGTGCTTACGAAATGTTAATGGATAAAGAATTTTATTGTGATCAATGTCAAACTGTGTTGTTTTATTCATCTGAAAAAAAATTAAAACCTAAATATTCAAGAACTTCTTCACACATTTCAAGAATCGCACTTAGGAACATTTTTACTTCATCCTATGAATGTTCTTATTCTCAAATTATAAAGATATTGTTATGATGGATGAGAAAACAAACTGTAATGTTAATGTTGATTTCACAACTGTCCCTTCATGGAGGAGATCAGTGCTGAATCATAGGTCAGATCCCCGCCCGTGTTGCCTAATAACGACAGCCACTGTGATGGGAGGGAGACCAAGGATAAATTGAAAATGAGCATGTGATGGTTCACTTTCGGTGCGGGACAAACAGGCATGATGTATGTGTGGCTACTGACTGCTGTGGTGGTCTTCTCACCCCTCCAAACACACGGTCTGCCCCTGTGAGTATAAAACGCATGCTGTATTGCAATCACAATGTACAAGTTTACAATTCCTATATACAGCCTGTCTTTCTCCATCATTACTGCCAAATGATTATTGTATGTGTAAAATGTGTACAGCATTTGTTTTCGCTACCACTTAGATGAGCAAATTAAAATAAAGCTTGTGAAATGTCAAATGCATTAACTGCTTAATATGTTACAGTAAACCCTGTTTAAATAAATAACAAATAAATGTAACATCATAATGTAACATTTCAGGAATTCCTGTTACCTTTGCCAGCGATGGGTGATTAACTGTTACTTGTTTAAATTACATTCTTGTGTGAGAACAATGACCCGCATATTATTTGAGCCTTTGTCTGCTTTGAAACGACAAGTGGATGACATCAGAGTAACACGAGAGCGTTTTGAAATCAGCCTCCTCCGCAAGACCGCGGTACTCTGATGTCAGTTTCTGTGGCGCACAGCAAAATCCCCGGTGTTAAATTAACACCGGCTCGGTGTTTATATGGGTACCACCAGCAGGGTGTTAAAAGTAACACCGAAGCAGTGTTAGAGTTTATAAGATACTTAAGCAATCATTTGAGTGATTTTTTGATTATTGAAGACACCTGGTGATAATGAGCAGAACTACAACTATAACTTCCAGCCACTGCCTTAGATAAAATCAACTGAAAAGACATCTCTCTTATTACAAACCAGACTGACTTTTGTCTGCTTTGAAATTGTTTGGTCACCATGGTAATCAGTGGTTCCTTTAGTTGGGCAGTTTGACTCTTGTTTCTGCCTTTGAAAACGTGTTTATTAAACACATTATTTGTTTTAAAGATTGTTAAAACAAAGTTTATAAAGTTTTTATAGCAGCAATTATCAATTAAATTGTTTACACAGTACAAGAATTCAGTATTCATAGAAAATTAGATGTTGAGCAAATATATATTATTTTCTATTGGATTTCACTAACAGAGCCTTCCTCAGATCAAGCTTTTCAAATTTTATTGTTAAATATTTGCTGGAAATATTTTTTTTGCCTCACGTGCAGATATCATGAATCACCCCATTAATCGGAACCATGGTGACAAACATAATGTTGCAAAGCATGCTGGGATCCACCATAGTATAATTCTTATGACTCCCATCATGCATTGCAACATAAATTATGTCACCATTGTGCGATTAATGGGGTGATTCATGATATCTAGAAAATTTCCAGCAAGTATTTACAATAAAAGAGCTTGTTAAACTCTAAAACTCTAAGTTAAAACCAATTGAGAATATTTATTTGATCAACATTTTAACTCTTTCACCGCCATTGACGAGATATCTTGTCAATTACAGTTTTTTTGAATTGTTAAAACACTAACCCCCAATCTCTGAACCAAATTCATAGTGGCCTAAACCCATTTGTCAAATCATGCACTCTTTTTGCAAAATTCTAAACACAAACTTCTCACTAAAACACACATTTCACACTGCAATGCACTTGTTTTATAAATACTAAACACATGCAGGCAGAAGTTGAACACAACTAAAACACCGTTATCATCGAGTAAACACAACAACTCAAAATTCTACACACTTTTATCTAATGGTATTTTTTACCAATTGTGTGAATTGGAAACAGTCTGAGAGGTAGATGAAGAGTATGAGGAAGAAAAGGACACCAGAGACAATGCAATTGGCAAAATTTGCAGTTGGATTGCTGACTTTTTACAAAATACAAGAGCTGCTTACAGTAATATTGAAAACTTACTATTACTTGCAGTACTTACAGTAAAGTATTCACTATATTCACTAAACTAAACTTGTGATTACAGTTATAGAGATTTTTAACAGTATTTGTCAATTGTGTTGTTATGTACAGTAAACATGTATTTTTCTATAAGCAGATCTCCTGGATGTTGTGTTTTCCATTTTTTAAGGTAGTGTCTAATGGATGCTTGTAGTGTTTTATATTATAGACTTATGTGTTTATGATTTGAAAGCTTAGTTTGATTTTGAGTACAAGTGAAATGGTTTTGAAGCAATTGTTTGATTTTGCTAGAAGAGTCAGGGGTTCTGGGAATTTTGTTTAAAATTGGGATTTGTGTTTAAGGTTTTGAGAAAATGAGTGATGGTTTCAAAAAATGTGTTTTAGCAATTCAGAAAAACTGTAAGAGAAAACTTTTTAAACCCGGAAGTATTGCCCTATGGCAAGCGGCTGCATGTCCGTGTCTGTTTTAAAGATCGCTCTGAATGGGATCTCTATGAAAAGTCCGTCACAAAAATGGAATTATCTCTGCTTTTTGCTCAAAATGTGGTGTTTTTGCAGAAACCTACCCATATTCAAAGCAGAGGGTCTGTTCTTTCATTTGGTATATTGTATGTTTATATATTTAAAGAAGAACATTTTCTGGAAGGCATTAAACTTTGGTGAAAATCATGAAAAACGCTGGCGCTGGATAGCAACTTTTTTTAAAATCGCTGGCAGTGAAAGAGTTAATTTCTATCAGTACTTCATTTTTTCTCTGTGTAAACAATTTACTTAAATCTACAATCTCTGTTATAAAACTTCATAAACTTTGTCTTAACAACCTTTGCAACAAATAATTTGTTCATTAAACACTGTTGCATCCTCAAAAGTCAAACTGCCCAACTAAAGGAACCACTCCTCACCATAATGGTGACCAAACAATTTCAAAGCAGACAAAAGTCAGTCTGGTTTGTAATAAGAGAGATGTCTTTTCAGTTGATTTTATCTAAGGCAGTGGCTGGAAGTTGTAGTTGTAGTTCTGCTCATTATCACCAGGTGTCTTCAATAATCACTCAAATGATTTCTTAAGTATCTTATTATCTCTAACACTGCTTCGGTGTTACTTTTAACACCCTGCTGGTGGTACCCATATAAACACCGAGCCGGTGTTAATTTAACACTGGGGATTTTGCTGTGTAAAAATAATTTATTTTAGTTAAATAATATTCACAAAATTTTCAGCTACATCTAAGTAACATTTTTTAATGATATCAACTCAATTTTTTAGTAGACTTCACTAGGATTTTTTATTGATTTGCTTTTATATTTTTGATTCCATCTACTCAATTTAATTTGTGATTAAGTGTAAAAATGCTTCACCAAAAATATTGAGTAGATAATAGTAATAGTTTTTACAGTGTAGATTATAGTGGTTTTCTTTAAATATTAAAATGTGAATAAAATTATATTAATTAATGAAATACAAAAAGTTGTTTACATGTTCATGTATTTTTAAGGTGGGTTTCTGGCGGTCACATCTGCATTTTACCATTAAAAAATAAGAGTTTCTAAACAGTTAATAAATCAAAGAAATTCTGTATACAGGTAAGATTTGTAAAATTTACAAAAGTTCGCTGTAATGCAAACAACTGTGATGGTGTTATTTTTACGGTTTTAAGTTGTATTTTTTACAGAATTGTTCTGGCAACCACAGCTGCCAGTATTTCACCGTAAAAACTACGGATTTTTTTTAACAGTGGTATTTTGAGCTAAAACTTCACGTATGTGCTGTGGGGACACCAAAGATTTATTTGACATTTTTAAAAAGTCTTGTGCCAAGGCCCCTTAAATGATTCATGTATATCTGTGTATCTATGTTTAAAACAATTCAATTGTCTCTTCTAGATTTGTTCTGTCAGCTCCCAACTTACTGAGGGTGGGTTCCTCAGAGAACGTGTTTGTGGAGGCACAGGATTACATTGGAGGAAACCTGAATGTGAAGATCGTAGTGAAGAACTATCCACTCAAAAATCAGGACATCGTTTCTGAAACAGTGACCCTGACTGCGGAAAACAACTACCAGCTCCTTACAAAAATAAAGGTGACACCCTTTCACATCCCTTACGAAAAAGAAGTTTATTCACGTGTGCTATAAGTATACTTCTTTTAAACTTAAAATAAGAAAGTATACTTTCAGTTTACTTTTTATGTACTTCTCTAAAATGTACTTTAGGTACTTCTCAGAAATATACTTAAATTGTACTAAAGTATACTTGACTTATACTGACCAAAATGTCTAAGTATATTTGGCCTATACTTGTTTACTGACATATACTTAAAAATATAAAGTAAAAATGCAACAACGAAAGTTACATCAAGAAAGCTGCAAAAAGCCATATGAATAGCCCTGGTGAAAAATAAATATACTTTATTGTATTTCAAGTATATTTAACTTTGCAATAGTACATTACAAATATACTTAGAAAGAAATGTACCATATTTGAATATATTGAAAGTATGCTTACAACATATTTGCTTACAATTAAACTTTTAGCATATTTCAAAATTATTATAATTTAGTATAATTTCTAAAAGTATACTTTAAAAAAAATTTACTTGGAGTTAAAGTTCTGTGCAATTTTTAAAGTATACTATTTTGAACTTATTTTAAAGTTTTTTTTAGGTATACTTTATCTGTTAAAGTTATCATTATAATAATGCACTGACAACATATTTATAAAATTAAATATTATTTAGCATCCTTTAGAAACAGTATATTTTAAGTAAATTTTGAAAGTATATGTAGTGTACAACTATTATCTTTAGGGAAAATATTTAGTGTTAGCAAACTATTAGGTTATTAATTTTGTGCTGCAGGTTTACTTGGAAGTATTCTTTTACTACACTGTAAAAAATACTTTGCTGCCTTAAAAATTTTTGTTGAATCAACTCGGATTTACAAGTCATTTCAACATTTCAACAAACTTTATTTGTCTTGACTAGAGATCAGTTGTTATAACTACAGGTGAGTTGTTATAATTTATAATTAAGTTGACTTTTCTCAACTATATTTTATAAGTTGTGACAACTCATCTTTGTTTACATGACTTGTAAATCTGAGTTGATGTAACAAAAAAAAATTAAGGCAAGTATTTTTTACAGTGCATACTTTTAGTTAACTAGTGTACTCATACTGAAAGTGTACATGCAAGGGTTCTGTTAGTGTACTCTTAGTAAACTAGTAAGTTACTAATTGTGTGCCTGCAGGTATACTCAAGTATTCTTTTACTATACTTTTAGTTAACTAGTATGTGTACTAGTCATACTGAAAGTGTACATGCAAGGGTTCTGTTAGTGTACTCTTAGTAAACTAGTAAGTTACTAATTGTGTGCTGCAGTTATACAGTACTTGCAAGTATTCTTTTACTATACTTTTAGTTAACTAGTAGTTTACTACTCAACTTTACTTTAAGTAAACTTAACATCATACTATAAATATATATATATTGCACTTAAAGTACAATACAATGTTCCTGTGTATTAATTTTTATACTTGACATATACCTTTTAATTGTACTTTCAATTTGAAGCTAAATCTTTCGTATGCTATCAGTGAGCTAATCAAACAAAAATAATACATAAAAAATGTATATTATATACACACTTTCAACATTTGATATGTTATCTATATTCTATTGTGAATAAAATATAAGTTTACGAGATTTGTAAATTATTCCATTACTTTTTTACTCACAATTTCTACAGTGTCCCAACTTTTTCTGATTTGAGGTTGTATATATATCTATATATATGGCTGAATCCCCTGAATAATAACTTTTGTTCTGGACATTTCCCATAATCCCATAATTCCCATACCTTGACTGATTACTCAGCCACCTGAAACTCATTGGACAGCCTATATAAACTCTCCGGAAACATTCAGTCAGTGCAAAGTCTTGATTTGTACCGGCTGTCATTGCTGAGCGGTTTGCCTGCCTGCAAATCTATCTGTATTTATTGATGTTCATCTGTTTTTCCCGGTTTTTGAGTATGTTTGTTGCCTGCCCTGACCCTTTTGCCTGTTTCATGACTACGAGATTTGCCTGCCCTACATTGCTGTGTTTGCTGTTGTTTGACCTTGCCTGTTGGAATATGAGTGTTTAATAAAAACCTCAAGATGGATCCTCAGTGTCAAAGTGCTTTGTTACACAAGCAGTATACAATAAGTAACCTACTAGTTTACTAAGAGTACACTAACAGAACACTTGCATGTACACTTTCAGTATATGACTAGTAAACTACTAGTTAACTAAAAGTATATTAAAAGAACACTTGGAAGTATACCTGCAGCACACAAAAAGTAACCTACTAGTTTACTAAGAGTAAACTAACAGAACACTTGCATGCACACCTTCAGTATATGACTAGTAAACTACTAGTTAACTAAAAGTATATTACAAGAACACTTGGAAGTATACCTGCAGCACAAAATTAGTAACCCACTAGTTTACTAAGAGTACACTAACAGAACATTTGCATGTACACTTGAAGTATAAGTCTAGAAAACTACTAGTATACTCATGAGTTCACTTGCAGTACAAATGAAGAACTAATTGTGCACTAGTTGTACACTTAAAGTTGACTACTCTTACACTTATAGTACACTTAGAAGTATACTTTTATACTAAAAGTGGGCCAATTTAGTCCCAAGCGGTATTCAAGCAGTACACTTACAAGTATACTACACAGCAAAATCCCCAGAGTTAAATAAACTCTGCTGGTTGTACATATTGTCCCAATCTTACAGAGAGTTAAAAAGTAACTCTGAAGCAGAGTTAAAAGCTGCAATCTGTAACTTTATCCTCTCTATCACCATCTCTGTTTGAAACCTAAAATTGCATTTTACATCTAACTTGTAGAATTTTTTTCTTAACTTAGGTTTAGATGTTGGTTGTTTCATTTTAAGTCACCATTATTGTGATCAGTGCTTGTTTTAGTTGGACTTGACTCTTAGTTGCTAACTTTTTCAACTGTTATAACTATGTTTGTTTAAATCATGTTGTGTTATAGCAAGGAAAATACAACAGCACAATTTTATAGTGGTGTTAGTACATAAAGTCTAAACATCATCAGCATCTAGAAAACTTATGTGCAGGTGTAGTGTTTGCACACTTATTAGAAATAGTGATGGGTCGTTCGTGAACGCCGGCTCTAAGAGCTGATTCTTTGTAGCGAACGAGCAGAGCCGAATCTTCAGACGCATGCAGGGGAGCCGGCTCTTCTAAGGGAGCCGAGCCAGAAGAGCCGAATCTATAAAAAGAGCCGGACTGCCATCACTAAAATGTAGAGCCGGAGCTTGAGCATTTTCTTTGTCACCCTTAATGAGATTCATACTCAGATTCTTGATAATTTTTAAGTCCCTCAAAATCGTTCAGAATGACAAACTGCCATGAGAGTGCTAGATATCATACTACAGTCTCACATGATTAATGGAAAAGGATTCATATGATAAGTGTGTAAACACTACACCTGCACATAAGTTTTCTAGATGCTGACAATATTTAGAATTTATGTACTAAAAAAAATCACTATGGAATTGCAGTATTGTTTTTTCTTTGCTATAACACAACATGGCTTAACCATATAAAATTATAACAGTTGGAAAAACTAGCAACTAAGAGTCTAGTCCTACTAAAACATCCACTGAGTACAATAATGGTGAGTTTAAATGAAACAGCAAACATCTAAACCTAAGTTAAGAAAATAACTACAAGTATGCAATTTTAGGTTTCAAACAGAGATGGTGATAGAGAGGATAAAATGACTGATTGCAGCTTTTAACTCTGCTTCAGAGTTACTTTTTAACTCTCTATAAGATTGGGACAATATGTACAACCAGCAGAGTTGATTTAACTCTGGGGATTTTGCTGTGTACTAGAACATAAATGTTAGTACACTTACTATATAAAGTATACTTAAAACTATACTCCAACATTACTTAAGTATACTTAATAAAATGAACTTGAAGTATACTTCTTTTTCGTAAGGAATACTTGCCCATTATAAACAAATGTGAAGAATCAGTGATTCATTAAAAATCAGTTTGCAGTGACACATCTCTGAAGTTCATTAGTTTAAAATTTGAATGCAAATTTTAGCTGAGAAATTAGCAAAAGTTTTCTGAAAAACATGCTCTAAATTTGCTGTTTATTATATTTAGATACCCGATGATAAAAACCATTTCACCGACGATCCTCTGGAGAAGCAGTATGTGTATCTACAAGCTCATTTTTCTTTCACAGTTTTGGAGAAAGTAGTCATGGTCTCGTTTCAGTCTGGATATATATTTGTACAAACAGACAAACCCATCTACACACCGGGTAGCACAGGTAAGATCACAAGAGTATGAAAACATACAATCAATTTGCATTTCCTTATGAAGTTGTATGAGGATTTTTATGTTTATAATTAAATTTAAGATTCTCAAACTATTTTTGCAGTTCAATACAGGATTTTCTCTCTGACTCCAAACCTGCACCCACTTAGTCAATCTGGAATCTCAGTGGATATCATGGTAAACATTTAAATAACAATGCACTGTTGCTTCAAACACAAATACACTTATTAATTACATTTAACCCTCAAATGGTCTTCATTTCCTGTTTACACTACGGGCCCTAGGGGTCTATATGACCCCAAAATTTAAAGCATAATTTTATTATTTGTAAGAAAAATATACATTTTCAATAATAAAAATAATATATATGTTTTTGAACTTTGGCGGAAAAATGCACAGTTTTAACCAATCAGGAGCTTGCTCTAGTAGCCACGTGATTACATAAAGCGAGCGGAGTATTATGCTGTATTTATAGATTTTTTTTGACAAATGGAAAAAACGATATGTCATATTGACCCCAAAGACCAGATGAATATATTTTTTACATACCTTCAGAACAACCGAATCAAGCCCAGTTTTTGTGTGTGTACACAGTAAAACTCCCAGTGTTAATTTAACACTGCTGGGAGCATATATGGTCCCACTCTAAAAAGTGTTAAATTTACACTGAATCAGTGTTAAAGTTAATGAGATAATGAAGTGATGATTAAGACATTAATGGTGAACACCTGCTGGTCATTTCATGTCAAATCAACTTAATTTTAGAATTGTTCCTGTCTCTAAGTTTTTATTTTCTTTTTCTGGAGAAAGTAATACTAACATGATAAAAAAGGTCAAAATATTAAATGCAAAAGATATATAAAAACTGCTGTGTGTATATATGATTCTATCTTACAGAGTTTTAAAAAGTTACACTGAAGCAGAGCCATCTTTAACTTTTGCCTCTCTATCATCATCTCTGTTTGAAACTTAAAGTTACAACTTGCTTGTAGAATTACATGGATGATAAGTTTAATCTCTATACAACAGCTGTATTTCTGGTTAATAAAGTGAGTCACCATTTTCCCGATTAGTGTTTCCATTAGTTGGGCACTTGAGTCTTGAAGATTAAAGTTGGCCTTCTTTTGTTTATTGTGTTTATTAAACACATTTGTTGGAGCAGAGGGAGGTGACACAGATGAAGTTATAAACTGTTGGTGTGCTACAGTAGTTGTTGAATATTGTGATTAACTGATCTCAAACAAAAAACACTAAATGTAAGTTACATTTTTTTTATGTTCAGTCAAACCTGTGATGTTCCTATGCTGTAAATCCATACCCTTAAGAGTTAATTTTTTTACACAAATCTAATCTGTGGTTTCAGTCGGACACCCTGAGACATCAACAATCACCCTATAAAACACAATCATGGTGACAATCAACAACAAAGCTTCATGACATCAACAATCAGCCTATAAAACACAATAATGGTGACAATCAACAACAAAGCTTCATGCCGCAATGCATGCTGGGTACCAGGATTGTAGAAAACTCTTTCATAACTCCCATCATGCATTGCAACATGACACAATTGTGCAACTTTCTTACCATTTACTCTCACCATTGTTGAGATTTGTATCCGAAGTCATGAAATCTCTCTGAACAAAAAAAAAAAAAAAAAACTAGAATCAAAGCACCCTTATCCTAAACTGTGCCATTTGCATAGAGAAACATTTTTATGCTTTTTTCTTTACCTTTCTCATATCATATATTAATATTTTTAAAACAAGCAATTTTAGGTGGGTTGATAGGATTTTTTCTACATCAAGCAACAAACAAGTGCTTTTATTGAAACACTGTTGCAATTGCTAATATTGGAGAGTTAGTTTAGTGAAGGTTAAGAGACAAACGCCTAACTAAAGGAAACACTAATCACAATAATGGTGACTTCAAATAAATCTAAAACACAAACTGGAGATTTATTGTGATAATTTTTGTGATAAATATCCATTTGACTTGTGATTACATTTTATCAGAAAGAAGATTTGTCTACTAAGTCACATGTGTGGATGCTGGAATGCTGGAGCACTTTTATTTTTTTCTGACAACAGTTGTTTAGAAGTTAAACTTATCATCCTCTACAAAATAACTCTACAAGCAAGTTGTAATTTTAGGTTTGAAACAGAGATGATGATAGAGAAGCAAAAGTTAAAGTTGGCAGCTTTTTACTCTGCTTCAGTGTAACTTTTTAAAACTCTGTAAGATAGAATCATATATACACACAGCAGTTTTTATATATCTATTGCATTTAATATTTTGACCTTTTTCATCATTTTAGTATTACTTTCTCCAGAAAAAGAAAATAAAAACTTAGAGACAGGAACAATTCTAAAATTAAGTTGATTTGACACGAAATGACCAGCAGGTGTTCACCATTAATGTCTTAATCATCACTTCATTATCTCATTAACTTTAACACTGATTCAGTGTAAATTTAACACTCTGTAGAGTGGGACCATATATGCTCCCAGCAGTGTTAATTTAACACTGGGAGTTTTACTGTGTATGTATAGATAGATTATGTAGGAAAAGTCACAAAATTGTATATCTCTGAGGTGAAGGGAATCATTTTTATTAACAAATGAAAATTCATTTGGGGTAATATAAACCCCAAGGACCAATTAAGGGTTAATCACTCAGTACTGTTACAGTAATGCCTTTTTAAGCACACACATCCAAAAAGCTAATTTCTGACTTCTTTCATTGTGTTTTCAGAATCCACAAGACATCACAGTCTCAACAGAGAAGGTTTTTCCAGCGCAAGGGATTAAGTCCGGAAAATATCAAATCCCAGAGGTTGCCAGGTGTGAATTAAATTCTCTTCAGCTTGAGACAATGGCTGTATGTAAATGTAGCTCCTCAATTTATCAGTAAACTGAAGCTGACATCCACAATAAATATGATCTTTGTTGTTAGATCACTGTTTGTGGTATTTTTTGTCTTTTGTTTTGATATTATGACATCTGATGTGTTTATGTTTAAAGTCCTGGGATCTGGAAGGTGGTCACACGATACGCAAACACTCCACAGAAGACGTTCACTGCAGACTTTGAAGTCAAAGAATATGGTGAGATGTGACGCAAGAAAACCAGTGAGTTGTGCAACCATGAGATAACAAAAATTTTGTTGATTTATTTTCTCTGTGTGTTGTGTTGTTTGGTTTTGGTTTATAGTGCTTCCAACTTTTGAAGTTATTTTAATCCCCCAAAAAGTGTTCTTCTATGTTGGTGATGAAAGTCTAACAGTCGACATAACTGCAGAGTAAGATCCATTATTCTTACCTTGTTGAATTTTTACTTTGTGTAATCGAAAAGGGAATTATGCAAAATACAAAATACTGTAATACGAGCAAAACCCCTAAAAAGTTGTCCTGACATTCCTACTTCTTTCCCAGCAAGCAATAGCCGTCATTTCACAGTCTAGGTTAACTGCACTGTAAAGAAAATTGCAGCATGAAGTTAAAACAACTTGGTTTTGAAAGTCAATTCAACCTACTATTTTAAGTTTTGTGAATATTTGACTTAACTAATAAAATCAAGTGGAAATTTAAGTTAAAGTAACATAAAATGCATATTTTTATAGTGTGTAGACCCGGCTATGAGTAACCTTTACTTCTAGCCAACATAAAATTGAATTTGGTCGGTTCTTCCAAAATAACTTATGAGCTGTATGATAATCCTTCATGTATGCAAAGTCGTCAGTGATTACAAGGTGTTTGGTTTTACTTATTTATTTAATTTCATTCATTTTGGGCTATGGATATAATTTTCACTGACAGTCCAAATGTTTTAGCCTACACGTCTGGGGCTAGTATGTCTATAAGAAACGTCTTTTAAACCTAAGATTGTTTGATTGGTTGAGATGGGAGCTTTTGTAGTAACAAAATGCAGAAACATTTTTTTTAAGGCCCTCGCAAAACTATACAAATATTTTGTATTTAGAGTTTTGGTTTCAATCTAGCCTTGTTTTTAAATATTCTTCAAAATCATTTAAACAAATTCTGCATCACATAGAAGCATCTAATTTTGATTTAATTTAAAATTGAACCTCAAGGGACTTTTCAAATGTATACAGTACAATGGGCAGGACGTTTCATGTAATATAGTTTATCACTTGAGGAAAAACGTATGAACGATCATTAAGAAATGAATGTGTTTTTTTTAGGTATCTGTTCGGGCAGAAGGTAAATGGACAAGCATTTGTGGTGTTTGGTGTGATGGACGGAGATATCAAAACAAGTATTGCTGCCTCTCTAAAAAGAGAACCGGTGAGCTTTATGGCCAAATGTGACCAAACATGATTTTTTATGATTTAAAACACATTTAAATTCAAATACATTATACTGGAAATAAACACTGTCAGCATGGATACATTATCTCTGTCTTATATATAAATAGATAATAAATGGAAAGTGTGAAGTAGTTCTGACCAGGGAGATGATCCTAAAGACCTTTCCAAACATCAATCAGCTGGTTGGAAAGTCAATCTTTGTTTCAGTCAGTGTTTTAACAGAGACCGGTAAGAATCAACGCACACACTGTATTTCTGTATGAACATGTGTATGTGTGTGCTGTAGATATAAAGATGGATGATTGTGTGTGTTTCAGGCAGTGAAATGGTAGAAGCACACAGGAGAGGCATTCAGATTGTGACGTCACCATACACCATCCACTTCAAGAGGACACCCCAGTTCTTCAAACCTGGGATGTCTTTTGATGTCTCGGTACAAAACCAGACTAGAAAGATGATAAACTGAAGGAAGATGTCATGATAAGCACTTGAACATTGATTATAAATGTTACCAAGCTTTCAATTTTATGTTTTGTCTGGGTTTTTATGAAAGGTTTACGTGACAAATCCTGACCAGACACCTGCTGTAAATGTGCCAGTAGAGGTCAACCCTGGAGGGGTCAGAGGTCAAACACAAGCCAATGGCATTGCAAAAGTCCCCATCAATTCAAAGGGAGGATCTTCAACACTGGAGATCACTGTAAGATCTGACTATCATTGCTGATCTAGTGCAGAGATTCAATTAATTCTAAAATTAAGTGAAAAATTGATTGAAAATATGCATGTATACATATATTCTAATGATCTATTTATAATTTTCTAGGTAAAGACAATAGACCCAACATTACGGCCTGAACAGCAGGCAGTGAAGAAAATGACAGCTCAGGCCTATGAACCCAAAACCAACAACTACCTGCATGTTGGCATTGATGCAGCTGAGCTTGAAATTGATAATCAAATGAAAGTCAATCTGAACACAGGAAAAAGTCCAGGAGTCAAAGATCAAGATTACACATACATAGTAAGAGAAATAGGTTGTTATTTATGATGGTGCATAGTGTAATAAATGTTTGTTTCAACTGTTCCACTCACGTGGCAAATATGGCAACAAGCAAAAAGCCACAACTGATTTTGATTTTTAAAAATAAGAATGCATCAGTAATTCTACACTTCTAGGACTTCACAACACAGTAAAAAGTAAAACTATCGGTATCGGCAGATGTCATTCTCAGTAATAGAACATTAGTATCGGCAAAGCAATTTTCTATTAGTACATCCAAAGTAAAAACAAGTTTAATCATACAAGTTTTATTTATACTGATCGTAGGTCAAATCCGACTTTTACGTGCAAACATCTCGCTACAACCATCTCATGACGATTTATCTTGTGACCCCACATCCCTATCTTGACCTCTAAATAAGAAATGGTCATTGTCATCTTCGTTGCTATAATTAGATTGTTGGTTGCAAGACCACTGGACCCTTGTTTGGAAAGCAGATCCCCAGCTAACAGAAAAAAGTTTTAAGAATGTTTCCTGAAAGTTCCCAAGGTTCCCAAAAACGTTCTGCCTACGGAAAAAGTGTCCAGTTTTCTTGACGTTCTAAGAACGTTTTTGTGTTGTCTCAACGTTAGAGGAATGTTACATTTTACCATTTTTAAACGTTATGACAATGTCATGTTTTAATGTTCACACAATGTTTAAAACAACAACTGTTTATTATGCTGACTTGTTTGATTGTTATGTAAATGATAGAGAAACATTGCATTTTATTTTTTTTATAAAACATTATTTCTGAATGTTCAGTAAATATATTGCTGTAGAAAACACAATTCACTTATTAGGTTTAGATGTTGATGTTTTGTTTCATTTTAAGTCACCATTTTTGTGATTAGTGTTTGTTTTAGTTGGACTCTTGACTCTTGACTTTTTGCTTGTTAGGTTTTCCTGGTTGTGTTAACTTTTTGTTTATACACCACAACATTTGTTATGAATATGAAAGTTAATAGTGTAATTCTGTGGTGTTGGTACATAATGGTAAAAATCATCACCTAATTAATTTACTAATCAAAAGTTTATTTTCTGTCAATAATGTAAATGAGATCCAGCACTTTCACAGCAGTTTGTCTTTAAGGACTTTTAGAAAACTTTGACAAAACATCAAGAATCAGAGTATGAATCTCAACCATTTGGTGACAAATAAAATTGTATAAAAAACATTATTTATCCATGCTGCAGTGCATGCTGGGAGTCCTGAATAAGATTTGTATTTTTTTGATATCCAGCATTCATTGCAGCATGAAGTTTTACATTTAATTGTCACCATGGTTGATATTCATACTCTGATTCTTGATGTTTGTGCGTCCCAACTATTCAGTAAATATTTTTTGTGTTAAGTTTCTAAAACTCCTTAAAGGGGCCATGGCATGAAAATGAGACTTTTCCATGTTTAAGTGCTATAATTGGGTCTCCAGTGCTTCTTTCAACCTACAAAATGGGAAAATGATCAACCCAGTAACTTAGTTTTGGTAAACCATTCTCTACAAGCAAATTCAAAAATAGGTTGTTGAAATTTGGCACTCTTTATGATGTCATAAGGAGCTCTTATTAGAATAATACTGCCCCCTTAATCTGCACTATTCAATCACAGCACTGCCATTTAGTGCAGAGAAAAAGAGATAGAGAAAAAATTATTGACAAAAAAATTGAGTTTCAATTGCAACAAACCACCATCATTGTGATCAGTGTTTGCACTTCATGAGCTCATTTGCATTTTTAAGGACACACCCAAAATGGCACATTTTTGCACACACCAACAAAGTGTCAATTTTAACATGTTATAATAAATTATCCATATGCTATTTTGAGCTAAAACTTCACGTATGTGCTCTGGGGACACAAAATATTTACTTGACATCTTAAAAAAGTCTTGTGCCATGGCCCCTTTAATGACAAACTGCTGTGAAAGTGCTGGATCTCATATATGTTATCAACAGAAAATAAACTTTTGATTAGTAAATTAATTAGGCGATTATCTTCACCATTACGTACCAACCACCACAGAATTACACTATTAACTTTACATGTTCATAACAAATGTGGTGTATTAACACAAAGTTAACACAACCAGGAAAAAAATAGCAAACAATAAGTCAAGGGTCAAGAGTCCAACTAAAACAAACACTAATGACAATAATGGTGACTTAAAATGACACAAAACATCAACATCTAAACCTAATAAGTGAATTGTGTTTTCTATAGCAATATATTTACTGAACATTTAGAAATAATGTTTTATAAGAGTTTTAAAATAATAAAATGCAATGTTTCTCTATCATTTACATAACAATCAATCAAACAAGTCAATATAATAAACAGTTGTTGTTTTAAACATTGTGTGAACATTAAAACAGGACATTGTCATAATGTTTAAAAATGGTAAAATGTAACATTCCTCTAACGTTCAGACAACACAAAAACATTCCTAGAAAGTCAAGTAAACTGGACACTTTTAACGTTGGCAGAATGTTTTTGGGAATGTTGGGAACTTTCAGGAAACGTTCTTAGAACTTTTTTCTGTTAGCTGGTTCAGCTAGCAAACAGTACTAGTGATAATTGTAAAGAAATGTTAAAGGGGACATATTATGAGATTTTTTTAAAGATGTAAATTAAGTTTTAATCTGGGTCTGAGCAAAACTATGCCATTTTGGGTGTGTCATTTAAAATGCAAATGAGCGGATGAAGTGCAAACACTGATCACAGTTAATACAACCAAGGAAAAGCTAACACATAAAAAGTCATGGGTCAAGAGTCCAACTAAAACAAACGCTAATCACAATAAGGGTGACTTTAAATGGAACAAAATCTAAACCTAAAGTATGAAAATGACTCTACAAGTAAGATGTACAATGCCATTTTAGGTTTCAGACAGAGATGGTGAGAGAAAGAGGATAATAAAGCTTTTAATTCTGCTTCAGTGTTACTTTTTAACACTCTGTAAGATTGGGACAATATATACATCCAGCAGTGTGTATTTAACTCTGGGGATTTTGCTGCATAAGGGCTTCCTGGGGGCTAAGTGAGGGCTGCCCATGCAAGGGCCATCATAGGCTTGTTTGTAGGGCCAGTTCTGGCCCAGGTCTGGGCCAGTTATGGGCTATTGTCTGTAATCCAGAACTGGGCCATTGTAGGGCCGTCAGTCTTTGTTGTATGTGGGCCGAGGAAAACTGGTTGGTGGGCCGGAGCTGGGCCAGAACAATATTCCCATGTGGGGTCCGGTTATAGGGCTGCCATAGACTCCCATTTGGGAAGAAGAAAATATAATAATAATAAGAAGAAGAAAACCATCAAACGCAATAGTGGCATGCCGCCCTGCGGTCTTGGCCCCTAAAAATGTATTGCTGAAACACGTCACAAAGAATGTGAACTATGTAGCACTGAATTGTGAGTTTCTCCACATTTCTGTGTTCAGGACAATTTGGGTGGGGCTAAAACAGTGGCTCGATGACGCACTGGAGCCACGAGCACGCCCCGCCTCTTAAACAATCGCAAGCATGCATTCAGGTTGTAGCTGTATTTGAAATTTGAGAGAGATGGGAGCTTTTTGTGAGTGGGCGTGGTTTTAGCACCAACTGCGGCCCCAGCATTTGAAAGCAGAGAATCCTGCCTGTTTTTCCAATATTTTGATAACTTATTTTATATTTTTCTGTGGTGTGACAAACTGAGAACAAATTTAATATTGGACTTTTTCAGATTATCAGATTAATCGCTGGTAATATTTTAGACTAGATAAGATAGGTTTACGGTAATGTAATCCAGAAGATAGCTTTATGTTTGAGATTATATGTTTTTACTAATCTGTTTTTATTTTCAGATCACCAGTAAAGGGCAGATTGTGAAAGTAGGCAGATTCAAGAGAGAACAGCAATCTCTGGTGACTCTGTCTCTAATTGTAACCAAAGACATGGTGCCGTCCTTTCGCTTCGTGGCTTATTATCATGTGGGTTCAAATGAGGTGGTGTCTGATTCAGTCTGGGTTGATGTGAAGGACACGTGCATGGGAAAGGTAAAGTAGACCATAACAAAAAATGACCAGTAATCATTATCAAATTACAATTATTTTTTTTCATTCTATATTAATGCATTCACTTACCTTTCAATGAAAGAAAACCGTACAGAAGTTTGCGTCTTCTTGAGGTGTAGGACATTTGTATGAAACAATACGTTGTTGGCCAATCTAACACGACAATTCATTTTCCGCATTCTCCATATTTTAGCACTTTTCTGAATTATTCTTATGTTCTGCCTTTTTGTCTCTCAATCAACAGCTTGAACTTCAGGTAAAGAACAAGGCCAATACTTACAGCCCAGGTCATGAGTTCAGCTTGCAAATAACCGGAGACCCTGGAGCTAAAGTTGGACTGGTGGTGGTTGACAAGGCTGTGCATGTGCTCAACAAGAACAGATTAACTCAGTCTAAGGTGATGAATCCGGCTACACCGTACAAACATTGCATGAGTTTCACTGGTGTAAAGCTTTCTTAACTGGTCTGTTTGCTCTCTTTAGATCTGGGACGTCATTGAGAAACACGACACTGGTTGTACAGCAGGCAGTGGTAAAGACAGTATGGGGGTTTTCTATGACGCTGGGTTGATGTTTGAGTCCAACACTGCTGGAGGAACCAGCACTAGAACAAGTAATCTCTATTTCATTTTTAAAACAAGTCCTTATAAAAAGAGTATGTTATTAATTTTGTATGTTATTGTCCTCTAGTGCCCGAATGTCCTGTCAATTCAAGGAGAAGACGGAGATCTGAGGGTATTCTGCAGGTCACCACGACACTTGGTGAGAAGCCCGACAATTTTGCATAAAGATTTAATCTGAAGTTAAAACATTTTGAGGGAATTTTCCCAGACAGGGTTTAGATTAAACCAGGACTAGGCATTAGTTATATTAGGAAATTTAAGTAGTTTTTAAAAACAAAACTTACAAAAATGCATTTAGAGACAAAACATTGGCATATGTAAAGGTATGTCAGTGCAAGGTGTTTTTAAATTAACTGTTTCCCACCAGCGTTTTTTAAAAAAGTTGCCAACCAGTGCCAGCATTTTTTATGATTTCAAAATATTTAATCCTACCTTGATTAGTTCTCTTATTATCACCTCTCAAATATGGGTAGGTTTCTTTAAAAACACAAAATTTTGAGCAAAAAGCTGAGATAATTCAATTTTTGTGAAGGACTCTTGATAGAAATCAGTTTCAGGGTGATTCTCAGAACATGCACAGAGTTCTTACTCTTTCCTGTGAGGTGTTGATTCCGGGTTGTATACGTTGCGGAAGAGCATCACCTGGTGGATAATACGGATTGACGGAAATAGTCGACAATGGCAGGGAAGCATTTTCTCTTAATTGACGAGTTAACTCATCAATGGCGGGGAAATAGTTAAGGCAGCTCAAACATGCATTTTAGTCTGTGACTGGATAAGCCATGTGCGGAAAACCACCTCTTTATTGTCAAATTCCCTGATTTACCTTGCAGTGTAAGTAAGAATGGATGTTCTGAGCATTGGCACATTTTGCCTTATGTGCTTTACAGCTCCCGAATCCCTCTTATATCCAACTCATAATGTTCATTTCTCAAACACAGTATTTCATGTTTCCCAAATGTATGTATCTGTGATGATGTTTATCTCTTCATCATTTGACTGACTATATTCCCCTTTATGTACATTTATACATTTGCAGTGCTAATGTTTTTATCAGTACAGTACAGTGTGATCTTTGGGATTAAAGGGATAGTTCTCACTGTTCTACTGTTGTGCTTTCAGCTAGTAAATACACTGGTGAGCTGAAGAAGTGCTGTGTGGATGGAATGAAGGAAAATAAACTCGGCTACACTTGTGAGCGACGATCCACGTACATCATAGATGGACAAGAATGTGTTCAGGCTTTCCTGCACTGCTGTAACCAGATGAAAATCAGCAAAGAGAAAGCTGGAGATGAAGACTTGATTCTGGCTCGTAGTACGTATCCTAACAAATATTGTTAGCTGTTCCAAACTTTTTGTCTCTAAGAAATTATTGTCTGAATTAAGGGCACATAATATGCCTGTTTTTATAAGATTTAATGTTCAAGCCGGTCCACACAGAGATGCTTTTACTCTAGCTGTATACATACAATTTTTATTGAATCTGCATTTTCTTCATACGGATTTGAGAGCCTGAATCTGATATTTAAAACCGAGTCCCGGAGTGGATCAATCTAAAACCGTCACCCTTGTGCCTTCGTTTGTACAGCCAATCTGTATATTTGAGCCCTTTTCTCGAAAATATACTCAGAAATGCATAAGTTTCCTTATCGTCCACTATTTCTCTCTGGAGAAATCACGTGCATGCATTTTTTTTCCGATCTGATCATGAACTTTACCCAAAAGCCATGGGTGCTTTATCAGTGGGACGTCAAATTACCAAGAGAATAAAAACAGCATGTCTAATGAGACTGCTTAAGGGTTGGATTTTTTTGTATTGTTGGGTTGTTGTGTTCACACACTGCCAAAACACATTGATGTCCCAAAAAAAATTTTGCATAATAGGTGGCCTTTAATATGCTAAGATAATTTTATTTTTTTACCTAAACACTCCCTCATATTAATTTCATCTGTTAATGTAGGTGAAGAAGATGATGACTATTATACATCATCTGATGAGATTGTGTCACGGACACAGTTCCCTGAGAGTTGGCTTTGGGAGGAAGTAAATCTCCCCGCTTGCAGAGACAAAAACTGGTAAGTGGGAGTCTTAAGCATGGTTCATATTCGACACGTGGAGCCGAGCCTGTGGTACCTAATGACCCAAATTACGATCGTGGAGTGGACGGTCATATGTGCAAAAAAAATTCCTCTATCTTTCTGAAAAGGTCACGTACGCGACTTGTCGATTTCCTATTGGTCCTCAAGTGATATAAATTTGCAAGTCAGAGTTTGTCAAATGTTAACCAATAAACGCAGCGAAATGCAATTTTTTTTACAGGAGCTTGCATTTCCGGTTTGCCGCATGCACATGAATGAAAGTCAATGAAACAAAAAGTCTAGTGTGACCGTGGGATTAGGGGCAAGAGTTGCAGGCACAAGTGTACAAACATCACTATGACCCATCCCTGTGAAACAAAACATATCCAAAACTTTAATGTTACAATAAAATTAAGAATTAATTTGCATATGTAACAAAGGCCAGCTAATGAATGACTACTGTGCAGTAAGTAAACCTCACTCCAGACCTCAAGAGTGACAGACAATAGAGGTCATGACCTTTAGCGTCCCTATTAGAGCGGCAGACTGTGTGGACTAATCATCGGTTCAGCGGGTTTACTCTGTGCTATTCATCTCTATTTATCTCTACCTTAACTTGAAAATCAGCAACTGTGTTGTGTAAGATTAACTTTAAAAATGACTTCAATTTGGTAACGTCTAAAAATTAAAGGGGGCATATTATGAGATTTTTTTTAAAGATGTAAACTAAGTCTTAATCTAGGTCTGAGCAAAAGTGTGCCGTTTTGGGTGTGTCATTTAAAATGCAAATGAGTGGCTGAAGTGCAAACACTGATCACAGTGATGGTGGTTTGTTGCAATTGAAACTCAATTGTGCTGTGAATTATTTTCTCTCTCTCTCTTTCTCTCTGTACTAAATGGCTGTGCTGTGGTTGGATAGTGCAGATAAAGGGGGCGGTATTACCTTATTCTGACATCACAATAGGAGCCAAATTACAATGACCTATTTTTTCACATGCTTGCAGAGAATGGTTTACCAAAACTAAGGTACTGGGTTGATCTTTTTCAAAATTTCTAGGTTGATAGAAGCACTGGGGACACAATTATAGCAGTTAAACATGGAAAAAGTCAGATTTTCATAATATGTCCCCTTTAAACATTTTACCTAAAATTTCCCACTTTAAAGTCGCCATTAAAGGGGCCATTGCATGAAAATGTTAGCATTGCCACTTTGTAGGTGTGAGCAAAAATAGGTCATTGAATTTTGGCTTTCATTATGATGTCATAAGGATATCTTATTAGAATAATACCGCCCCCTTAATCTGCACTATCCAACCACTGCACTGCCATTTAGTTCAGAGAGAAGAGAGAGAAAAGAAGGACTTGACAGCACAATTGAGTTTGAATTACATCAAACCACCATCATTGTGATCAGTGTTTGCACTTCATCCGCTCATTTGCATTTTAAAAAACACACCCAAAACGACACATTTTTGCTCAAACCTACAAAGTGGCAATGCTAACATTTTTTATGCAATGGCCCCTTTAAATGAAAGTAGCGATTGTCTTATTTTCCTGTGGCGATATCCAAGTGAAACGGCTTTTGAGATAAATAAAGGCAGGGCTGGACTTGAATTCGTCCAAGGAAAACAGATTTGATCGTTTCAAGTTGGGTCATGTTGCTATTTGCTAATCGCTGCAATCTCTTCCCGGTCCCCGCCCACCTGCCATACCATACAACCGGAAGTAAAGAGAGGTCTTTTGAGGAGGGGAGGAGATTTTTGTTTTTGATTAGAGTTATTAAGGCACACAAATGTTTTGCTCACAGATCAAGTAATTGGTAAAAAAAACACAATATTTCTAAACAGATTACAGTATTTCATTTCAATTTCATTGTGACTTTAAGTTAAAAATGTTTTAATATTTTAAGCGTTACCAATTGAAGTAATTTTTTAAAGATGATCCAACGGGTTAGACTTTAACTTGTTATTTTCTCATATTCCAGTTTAACAACATCACTCACCAAAGAAAGAATCTACCTGAAAGAATCTATCACTACTTGGCAAATCTTAGGGGTCAGCATGTCAGACACAAATGGTAAGTTGAAGAAACAGAATATTGCCAATTTATGATGTCCTATAAAAAGTTTTTGAGCTAAAATACCGCTTTTAACATTTTCATTATTTGTCTTTTTCCTTAAAGGTATCTGTGTGGCAGATCCTCAGGAGATGATAGTTTTTAAGAATTTTTTTATTGACCTCAAGATGCCATACTCAGCCGTTCGCAACGAGCAACTGGAAATCAAAGCCATTATTCACAATTACACCCCACAGAAGACGAAGGTAAATCTGTCTGTAGTATTTGAAGATTTCAGGAGAAAAACCTTGTCAAAGTGCACATTTTACAATACTTATGTTTAGTTTCTATAATTTAGCTTTAATTGCAATGAAAATATTTATTAGTCAGTATTTAAAATGTTTTTTTTTTTCACAAATGTAACTTTAGTCATTAGGACCCAGAGGCCTACATCGTAGGTGCAAAGCCCTATAGTATTTCTTAATTTTTTTTATTTTAACACTTTGGGCATTAAGGGTCCTTTAACATGTTAAAAAAGTCTTGAAACTTGGCACAAACATCAGAGTCATCGGCCACTAGGACCGGAGCAAAGGCTGGCACATGGTTATAGCAGTGCAGTGGGGCTCTGTAGCGACCCCTGTAATGCAAAAACAATCTTGGTGCACAGATACGCACATATACACAGGTGTTGGTATATATAGTTCTCATTGACCTGAACAACTTTCGCCGTAACACCCATTAGCTCCGTCGGACAAGAAGCCGGCCATTTTAGATTTTGTGGAAAGTGTATGCAGTGAACTTTTAAATACTCCTCCTAGAGGATTCATGCAATTGACACTTGGTAACCATGATGCCAAGACGTGAAAATGAGAACTGATTTTTGATATCTCGAATGCTGTTGCCCTGGCAATGCAACAAATTTATGGCAAAATCAAAAAAACAGGTAGTGTCTTATATCTAAGGCATATATTGTCTGATTGCAAACATGGGGTGTGTGTTGGGCCATGGGGCCAGATCACATTGATGTGGCTATTGTGAGTCCCGGGCAGAGAAACACCAAGTAGCGTCAGAAAGTGTGCCAGTCACAAAAGTGAAATGTGAAAATGAAAAGTTGCATGCGCTGAACTTTTAAATACTCCACCTAGGGGATTGACACCAAATTTTGTCAACATTATGCCAAGATATTAAAGATACTAAATTGCAGACAGATTTTTTGATATCTCGAATGCTGTTGCCATGGTAACGCGTCAAAGTTTAATTTTATTTTAGGTATATTTAAAGCTTTTGGTATGCCTAGAATAACATGAAATTTGGCAAACACAAAATCGTTTTCAGCCGTTAAATGTAGGCAAAAGCTCAGGCAAGGGTGTGGCAGGGGGCTCTCTAGTGCCCCCTTTTATCTAAAATGTGGGGTTAGTTTTGCCTACAGTCCTGTGCCCGTTTGCATGAAGCTCCTTAATTGAGGGTTTCCCTGAGGGAAAAAAATCCCTGAGGTAAGGGATTTATTTAAAAGAGTTGCAACAAAGGTCTTAACTGTCACCCTTACCTACGTGTTTATACTAAGTATTTTACGGTACTCTCTGCCAAAACACGGCACCGGAGAAGCGGTTGCTATAGTTACAAAATCTCACAGCGTAAACAAATCAACGCACGCAGCTCAACAGACGGCGGATTTGTGTACAATGAAACATCGCAAATAACAGACTGTAAAGTGCCGCATGTATAAAACCTGAAAGTAATTCAAACAGGAAACACTTTAGATTGACGGACGATCAAACCTCTATTCTCCTAATAAATGCGCATTACTTTTCTCTAAGGGATTATTTCGAACGTTAGAAATGTGCGTTGGTACCTCATTATTTTAAATAACCATAAAATCAGCCATCGCGTGTGACATTAAGGGACCTGGGGCCATATTCACAAAGCATTTTATCTTACCACTAAGAGTACTCCTAAATCACACTAAAAGATTTTAGCTAGGAGTTTTCTCTTAAAAGTTATTCACAACGCCTTTCAGACCTACTTTTAGTAAGGAAAAATGATAACTCCTAAACTAAGAGTGAGTCTTCGTTGCTACGGATGACGTCAATTCTCATGCACGAGCTGCCTCGCAATGACCACGGTGATTGGTTGTTAGATGACAGGGCTGTCATGCGGAGCATAACACAGACGCACCAAATCATGGAATTACAACATCGAAATATGTCTGTGTCCTACACAAAATAATAATAGTAATGCCATCGAAATGCATATATTAAAGAAAAGTCGTGAATGAAATTAAATTAAATCAAGGTAGCCTAATACCCAAATGAAAACCGCCAATTGCCTAATAATAAAAAACGACATTGCATTAACACTTGCTTGGTTAATTTACATCCTATTAGCCTAAATAGACTACGTAAAGCAAGGAATGTTGCTCATATTGAAGAAGCCTAATGTAATAAATAAATGATGGTGGATTATGAACTCGCCAAAATGAAAAAGAAAAGCCCAACTGGATGCAGGATCAGTTACTGCTGCTGTCCCAGTTGGTGCTGGAAAAAAGAAACGTAATAAAAGGGAAATTCGGCACTGAGATATCAAGCAAAACTAAGCGTGAGACATGCGAGACAATGATGCGCGGGTCAATGTACAAAACAACCGGCACCCGACCAACGTTTTCAACTAACCGGCCCGCAAGTCGGACCGCAAAAAATCCGCGGGTGACCTCAGGCATCCGCTCATTTCGGATCAACCCGCGCATTACTGATGGGAGAGGATTTGTTGCAGATCAATGCAGCATTCACGCTTGTGTCGGGGATCCCGGACGACTGCGAGAGGCGGTGGTATGCATTACTGTGCATTCACACCAGCCGCGGAAGAGGCGGCAAGCGCGGATGATTTACATGTTAAGTCAATGCAAACACGCGATTAGGCATCCTGCGGCGCGGTGCACGCGGTAGCCGCGGCGCGGATGGCGCAGAACGCAAGGAAGCCGCGGGGCGTTCCGCGCGGTCCGCGCGAATTGAGCGTTGCCGCAGGAAACGCGCGAGTTCAAAAATCTGAACTTTGGCGGAATTCCGCGCCGCGTTAACCAATCAGGAGCTTGCTGTAGTAGTGACGTGATTACAGGAAGCGAGCGGAGTGGTGTAGTCTCCGCGGAGTCGCAGAAGCCCCATTTCCGCGTGAATTTCTCGAATGACTAGAATTTCACGCGCGGCGTTCACGCGCGGATTAAGCGAGTAAACTCAAAATGTTCAAGCGGCAAACTGGACGCGGTTCACGCGTTTTTGCCGCCTCTTCCGCGGCTGGTGTGAACCCACAGTTACAATCGCAGTAGAGGGTTGAGATTGCAGCCTTTAAACAGACTAGCATGGCAACAGGTATGCCTATAATATTAAATATTTAATTTCATTATTGTTTCATGTAATTCTAAAAATCTTCCTGCTTGTCATGAATGTAATGAATTATGAAACAAATGTTATAAACAATATGCTTACATTAAAGTGTGCTTTTAAGTATGTGCAATGCTTTTGAGTTGGTGAAACTGTCCATGTTAAGGAGGATCAGCACCTAAGACATTTTAAGATCCTTTGTGAATAGGTCTTAGTGAGTTAGGAGTCCTCTTGACTTAGGTGCTACTTTTAGGGCTAAAATGCTTTGTGAATTACTTTTAGTGAAAAAAATTAGGAGTCCTAAATTTAGGAGTGACACGCCCAGTATTTTTAGGAGTTGCTCCTAAATTCGCCAGTTAGGAGCTACTTTTAGCCTTAAAATTCTTTGTGAATACGGCCCCTGATATAGTCCATTAAGTTTTTAAGGGAAAGTGGGACTTAAGGACTTTGTAGCAACGCATAGCAGAACTTAAGGTAATACTTTAGCATTTAAGGGTAAAACTTATTGACAGCCTTAAGGTTCACTTAAGGGTTTTTCTTGCAGCCCATTTTTTATTAAGGGCACGCTTAACCTTATATTTAAGGGATTTCTTAGCTTAAGGACTTTCATGCAACCGGGGACAGAAACTTGATGCATATATTCTTCTCAAGACTGACAACTTTCGAAATAACAGTCATTAGCTTCGCCCAACAGCAAGTCGGACATTTTGGATTTAATGCTGATTTTTCGACATTTGCAGGCCCAGGGGCCGTATTCACAAAGAATTTTAAGGCTAAAAGTAGCTCCTAACTGGCGAATTTAGGAGCAACTCCTAAAAATACTGGGCGTGTCACTCCTAACTTTAGGACTCCTAATTTTTTTCACTAAGAGTTATTCACAAAGCATTTTAGCCCTAAAAGTAGCACCTAAGTCTGGGACAGCTTAAAAGAAGTCGAGAGGACTCCTAACTCACTAAGACCTATTCACAAAGGATCTTAAAATGCCTTAGGTGCTGATCCTCCTTAACATGGACAGTTTCACCAACTCAAAAGCATTGCACATACTTAAAAGCACACTTTAATGTAAGCATATTGTTTATGACATTTGTTTCATAATTCATTACATTCATGGCAAGCAGGAAGTTTTTTAGAATTACATGAAACAATAATGATATTAAATATTTAATATTATAGGCATAACTGTTGCCATGCTAGTCTGTTTAAAGGCTGCAATCTCAACCCTCTACTGCGATTGTAATGCATACCACCGCCTCTCGCATTCGTCCGGGGTCCGCGACATAAGCGGGAATGTTGCATTGATCTGCAACAAATCCTCTCCCCAGTGATGCGCGGGTTGATCCGAAATGAGCGGATGCATGCGGTCACCCGCGGTCACGAGTCATCCAAAAATATTTTTTATGATATTCGGGTCGCGTTCGGTCGGGTCGTTTGAAATAAAGATGGCAATTAACTATTAAACAATTACTACTTAAAAAAATGCTGGCCAGGGAGCGGGTCGGGTACACTATTTATTTTTTATTTTTTGCGGTCCGACTTGCGTGCGGGTTAGTTGAAAACGTTGGTCGGGTGCCAGTTGTTTTGTACATTGACCCGCGCATCACTTTCTCGCATGTCTCACGCTTAGTTTTGCTTGATATCTCAGTGCCGAGTTTCCCTTTTATTACGTTTCTTTTTTCCAGCACCAACTGGGCCAGTAGCAAAACTGATCCTGCATCCATTTGGGCTTTCTTTTGGTGGAGTTCCACCATCATTTATTTATTACATTAGGCAGGCTTCTTTAATATGGGCAACATTTCCTTGCTTTAAGTAGTCTATTTAAGCTAATCCCTTAAGAAAATTAACCATGGTTTTATTGTGGTAAAAGTGTAGTAACCATGGTTTTTTGGTCAATTGATTACTATGAGCAAAACCATGGTTTTACTACACTAACCTAATGGTCAACTATGGTTTTTGAAATCCATGGTTGTCAAAACCATGGTTATTTTGTGGTAAACAGGGTTTTACTACAGTAACTATGGTTTTTTGGTCTTAACTGTACACAGTAAAACTCCCAGTGTTAAATTAACACTGCTGGGAGCATATATGGTCCCACTCTACAGGGTGTTAAATTTACACTGAATCAGTGTTAAAGTTAATGAGGTAATGAAGTGATGATTAAGACATTAATGGTGAACACCTGCTGGTCATTTCATGTCAAATCAACTTAATTTTAGAATTGTTCCTGTCTCTAAGTTTTTATTTTATTTTTCTGGAGAAAGTAATACTAAAATAATGAAAAAGGTCAACATATTAAATGCAATAGATATATAAAAACTGCAGTGTGTATATATGAGTCTATCTTAAGGAGTTTTAAAAAGTTACACTGAAGCAGAGTAAAAAGCTGCCATCTTTAACTTTTGCCTCTCTATCATCATCTGTGTTTGAAACTTAAAGTTACAACTTGCTTGTAGAGTTACATGGATGATAAGTTTAATCTCTATACAACAGCTGTATTTCTGGTTAATAAAGTGAGTCACCATTGTCCCGATTAGTGTTTCCATTAGTTGGGCACTTGAGTCTTGAAGATTAGAGTTGGCCTTCTTTTGTTCATTGTGTTTATTAAACACATCTGTTGGAGCAGATGGAGGTGACACAGATGAAGTTACAAACTGTTCGTGTGTTACAGTAGTTGTTAAATATTGTGATTCACTGATCTCAAACTAAAAAAACACTAAATGTAAGTTACATTTTTTTATGTTCAGTCAAACCTGTGATGTTCCTATGCTGTAAATCCATACCCTTAAAAGTTAATTTTTTTTACACAAATCTAATCTGTGGTTTCAGTCGGACACCCTGAGACATCAACAATCACCCTATAAAACACAATCATGGTGACAATCAACAACAAAGCTTCATGACATCAACAATCACCCTATAAAACTCAACCATGGTGACAATCAACAACAAAGCTTCATGCCGCAATGCATGCTGGGTACCAGGATTGTAGAAAACTCTTTCATAACTCCCATCATGCATTGCAACATGACACAGTTGTGCAACTTTCTTACCATTTACTCTCACCATTGTTGAGATTTGTATCCAAAGTCATGAAGTCTCTCAAAAAAAAAAAACAAAAAAAAAAAAAACTATAGAATCAAAGCACCCTTATCCAAAACTGTGTCATTTGCATAGAGAAACATTTTTTATGCTTTTTTTCTTTACCTTTATCATATCATATCATGTATTAATATTTTTAAAACAAGCAATTTTAGGTGGGTTGATAAGATTTTTTCTACATCAAGCAACAAACAAGTGCTTTTATTGAAACACTGTTGCAATTGCTAATATTGGAGAGTTAGTTTAGTGAAGGTCAAGGGACAAACACCTAACTAAAGGAAACACTAATCACAATAATGGTGACTTCAAATGAATCTAAAACACAAACTGGAGATTTATTGTGATAATTTTTGTGATAAATATCCATTTGACTTGTGATTACATCGTAACAGAAAGAAGATTTGTCTACTAAATCACATGTGTGGATGCTGGAATAGTTGAGCACTTTTATTTTTTCTGACAACAGTTGTTTAGAAGTTAAACTTATCATCGTCTACAAAATAGCTCTACAACAAAGTTGTAAGTTTGGGTTTCAAACAGAGATGATGATAGAGAGGCAAAAGTTAAAGATTGCAGCTTTTTACTCTGCTTCAGTGTAACTTTTTAAAACTCTGTAAGATAGACTCATATATACACACTGCAGTTTTTATATATCTATTGCATTTAATATTTTGACCTTTTTCATTATTTTAGTATTACTTTCTCCAGAAAAATAAAATAAAAACTTAGAGACATGAACAATTCTAAAATGAAGTTAATTTGACACAGAATGACCAGCAGGTGTTCACCATTAATGTCTTAATCATCACTTCATTATCTCATTAATTTTAACACTGATTCAGTGTAAATTTAACACTCTGTAGAGTGGGACCATATATGCTCCCAGCAGTGTTAATTTAACACTGGGAGTTTTACTGTGTAGTAAAACCATGGTTAATTTTCGTAAGGGATAGGATGTACATTAATCAAGCAAGTGTTAATGCAATGTCGTTTTTTATTATTAGGCAATTGGCGGTTTTCATTTGTATTAGGCTACCTTGATTTAATTAAATTAAATTCACGACTTTTCTTTTATATATGCATTTCGATGGCATTACTATTATTATTTTGTATAGGACACAGAAATATTTCGATATTGTAATTCCATGATTTGGTGCGTCTGTGTTATGTTCCGCATGACAGCCCTGTCATTTAACAACCAATCACTGTGGTCATTGCGAGGCAGCTCGTGCATGAGAATTGACGTCATCCGTAGCAACGAAAACTCACTCTTAGTTTAGGAGTAATCATTTTTCCTTACTAAAAGTAGGTCTGAAAGGCGTTGTGAATAACTTTTAAGAGAAAACTCCTAGCTAAAATCTTTTAGTGCGATTTAGGAGTACTCTTAGTGATAAGATAAAATGCTTTGTGAATACGGCCCCAGAACTTTTAAATACTCTTCCTAGGGGCTTCATGGGATTGCCACCAAATGTGGTTAACATTATGTCAAGACATTGAAGATGATAAATTGTGAACAGATTTTTGATGTCTCAAACAATGTCACCATCGCGAGGCAATACATTTATGGCAAAATCAGTGAAACAGAAAGTAACTCATATCTACTGCATACACTGAGTAATTTAATTCACATCTGAGACATAGGTTTGGTTATGGGGTCTGATAATATTGATCTAGTTATCGTAAGTCACATATATAGCGGCACCAACTGGCAACAGTGTGTCACTTAAAACTGACTTTAAAATAAGCCACTTATATTTACCCACTTATTTGCATGTGCCCACAGTGCATCCTTTTCTGGGTCCACCCAATGGCGACATGGTGAGAGGGCCCGTCATTGCTGGTTCCAGCTATAGTTTCATTTGGTATTCAGTCTTTCGCTGCAAAAACCTCTTAAGTGCATATAAGCTTTGTTGGCAAAACCTTCTAAAAGCAATTCACTGGACAAGATTTAGTGAACATTCAGTTTCTATCATTATCTATTTTTGACAGAAACAGCCTTTAGTGCCTTTTTTGATGAGCTATTAATTTCCTTCCTTCCTTTTTCTTATTTGCCATTTTTCTTTGTAACTTATCAACACGGTGTGTCTTCCGATGCATTTTGTTATAATGATTTATACAGCAGACTTAATAAAAGACTGCTAGAAATTCAGATCTGTCCACTCTCTCATTCTCAATAGGTGCGCGTGGAGTTTATGGAGACAGAAAGTGTTTGCAGTTCTGCTAGTAAGAAGCGTAAATACAGACAAGTGGTTGAAGTCGACCGCTTTTCTACAAGATCTGTTCCATTTGTGATTATTCCAATGGAGCTGGGCAATCACCAGATTGAGGTGAAAGCTGCAGCATATGATTCTGTCAACACTGATGGAGTGAGGAAGACCCTGAAGGTGGTGGTAAGTCTGATTGGGAATTCTGGGTGTTTTAGCAAAACGTTATTTTGTTTTATCTGTTATTTTTTAACATACACAGTAAAATCCACGGTGTTCAATAAACACTGCTTGGTGTATATATAATCCACACCCAGATGGGTGTTAAAAAAGACTGGTGTTAAAAATGTAACACTGAATCAGTGTTAAAGTTAATGAGATAATGAAGTGACGATTAAGACATTAATGGTGAACACCTGCTGGTCATTCTGTGTCAAATTAACCTAATTTTAGAATTTTCCCTGTCTTTAATTTTTTATTTTGATGACTCTTTTTCTGGATAAAGTAATCCTAAAATAATGAAGAAACATAAAATATTTAAATGTAATAGATGAAATCCCCAGAGTTAAATAAACACTATCATCATGTCTGTTTGAAAACTAAAATTACAACTTGCTTGCAGAGCAAGTAAATCTGGTTAATAAAGTAAGTCACCATTGTGCCGATTAGTGTTTAATTTACTTGGGTACTTCAGTTACTGCAGTTGGCTTCTGCATATTGAGACAGTGTGTTTATTAAACACATCTGTTAGAGCAGAGGAAGGTGAGAGAAATTACTTGCCTGAAAGTTCGCTCTCCTTCTCCCCCCAAAAACTCTATTATTAAAAACCTGGAGTTGCTTCTGCACAGCCAAGCCTGATGAGAGAGAGCATGGTCCAATTCAAAACTGCGTTTTTGCACCCCTTGCGCCTCACTCCAGATCAAATGAAAATGACGTTGTTTTCATTGCTCTATACTCAAAGTGTATTTTATTGGTCACACAAAGAGACACAATTGCGCAACTCTCTGCACAGCTCTGATCTTCGATGGGAATGAATAGTGCATAGGGATGAGTACTTCCAATTGGTATTCTCTGCATTTATGATGGAAAATTGGCCGGAATGAATGCACACGGAACAGGCTAACTATACAGGTAACACAATTAAAGAAATGTCAGTTTTCACAAAAATAAGGCTTATAAGCTCTCGTCTAGTGATCCCGATGCTAAAGAATAATTAAACCTCTAGAATTATCTTTATGTGCACGTTTTCTGAGTTTTTATGAAGCACTGTGATGCTGCTGTAAACGATTCTACATTGATTTATACAAATTAAAGAATTGACTTTTAAAAAACATAATTTAAATGGCCTCTAAAACACAATGCAGTTCTACAGTTTTATTGTATATTAAATAAAATAAATTAAATTCATATTAATAATTCGATGTCTATCGTAAGCGTGTGTCTTTTTTAACACCCATCTGTGTGTGGATTATATATACACCAAGCAGTGTTTATTTAACACCGGGGATTTTACTGTGTAATAATACATGTGGATCAGAGGAACAAATGTTCAGATTACCGGTTGATAACTTTTTCTTTCTCCTTCAGTCTGAGGGTGTATTAAGAGAGCTGATGGTGAAAAATGTGGAGCTTAGTCCTTCTAAGATGGGTAAGATTAAATTTAAATCACAGAAAGATTGTTGAATTTAAAGGGGACATATTATGAAAATCTGACTTTTTCCATGTTTAACTGTTATAACTGTGTCCCCAGTGCTTCTATCAACCTAGAAAATGTGAAAAAGATCAACACAGTAGCTTAGTTTTTGTAAACCATTCTTTCCAAGCATGTGAAAAAATAGGTAATTGTAATTTGGCTCCTATTGTGATGTCAGAATAGGATAATACCGCCCCCTTTATCTGCACTATCCAACCACAGCACAGCCATTTAGTACAGATAGAAAGAGAGAGAAAGAAAATAATTCACAGCACAATTGAGTTTTCAATTACAACAAACCACCATCATTGTGATCAGTGTTTGCACTTCAGCCACTCATTTGCATTTTAAGTGACACACCCAAAACGGCACACTTTTGTTCAGACCTAGATTTAGATTTAGTTTACATCTTAAAGGGGACATATTATGAGATTTTTTTTAAGATGTAAACTAAGTCTTAATCTAGGTCTGAGCAAAAGTGTGCCGTTTTGGGTGTGTCATTTAAAATGCAAATGAGCGGCTGAAGTGCAAACACTGATCACAATGATGGTGGTTTGTTGTAATTGAAACTCAATTGTGCTGTCAAGTCCTTCTTTCTCTTTCTCTTTCTCTTTGAACTAAATGGAAGTGCTGTGGTTGGATAGTGCAGATAAAGGGGGCGGTATTACCTTATTCTGACATCACAATAGGAGCCAAATTACAATGACCTATTTTTTCACATGCTTGGAAAGAATGGTTTACCAAAACCAAGTTACTGGGTTAATCTTTTTCACATTTTCTAGGTTGATAGAAGCACTGGGGACACAATTATAGCAGTAAAACATGAAAAAAAAACAGATTTTCATAATATGTCCCCTTTAAAAAAATCTCATAATATGTCCCCTTTAAGGTACTAAATACTCATGTTAAATTAAAATAATAAACCAATGAAGTGAACTGATCACAGTATGTTACAGAGCATTTGTTTTGTGTAGGCTAAATATGTTAACATTTTGCACTATTCCTTCTGTTCTTCACGTTTACAATGTTATGAAATCAGCTGAAGTAGGACGAGGCATTTTCTAGATGGGCAAAATGACCTAAGAATATAAGTCTAATTTTTAGACAAAAATATTAAATTTGTGCTTAAAACAAGCAAAAAAAATCTACCACTACTTAATTCAAGAAATTTTTTTTTTGCATGTTTTAAGCACAAATTCACTTAAATTAATTTTTTTGTCTTAAAGCTAGATTTTTCTTAGGGGGTTTTGCTTATCAAGAAAATGCATCTCGATTTAAGATTTTTTAGATATTTGTACTGAAAATAAGACAAAAATACAATTAAGTAAGAAGTCATTTTTTGCAGTGAACCCACAACAATAAAAAGAAGAAAACTTTCAAAAAACATTTTGTCCCCATTTTTTAATTCATAGATAACAACAAATGAGATTTTAATGATATTTTGACCATTTAACTAAGAAATGTCCCCGGTTTTCATTTCAAAAATCTGGTCACCTTATCTTATGCGGCTTATTACAGTGCTTGATTCAGATAGGCTGCGACATTTGCAGGTTTGTTATTCCCAGATAACAACCGCTCAAAACTAATAACACACGGCTGCAAATAATTTTGACAGGTACGGTTTAATATTACACAAAAATGAAATAGAAATATGCCCTTATAACTTATATGACATATTTACAAATGGTTAAATCAAATATTGTGTTTGTGTTGTGTTATCTTAAAACCAAAAGTAAACAGTTTTTCCTCATGAAAAGTCTGCATTCATTAAAAATTGTAACGTGTTCCCTGTGTCCCTGTTATCTGGTGTTTTGTTATACTTGTGTTTTGTGTTTATATTATGTCTCTGTGTACCTGTGTTTCACCTGTGTTCATGTATACCCTTGTTCCCAGTTGTATCTCCCTGTGTTAATTAGTGTCTCCGCCCCCTTGTTTGTAACCATGGATATTCATTGTGATCATGCTTCTCCCCTTGTGTGTTGTCCTAGTTACTGATTGTTTCTGCTTTGTCATTGGTCTCAGTCATGCATATATACCCTGCTTGTTCAGTCTGTGTTTGTGGTTTGTTGTATGATGTCGCAGTCCCTTGTGTGTTCCCTAGCTCTTGGTTTTTTTGCTTTGTTTACACTTTTTATGGAATAAACTGCACTTGGATCCGCATCTTGCCTCATCATCCTGTCTTACCTGGTTCTCACCCGTGACAGAACAAACCACCAACCAGGATCCAGCAGCAATTCCTCGTTCCTGTGATTTCCCAAGTTCCCTGGTGTATTCCCTGTGTCCTTATGCTCTGTCTCAGCAGTGTCCGAGTGCACGTTTCACACCCCACCACGGAGGAAGAATGGTGAAACGCACTCGCCGACCTGACTTCCCTCCGGCAACAGGGGCAACCTGTTCGCTGTTTTGCGCAGACTTTCTAGTCACTTTCGCGTGCCCTGGACCTCAGTGACTCGGAACTGAAAAACTATTTAAAGAATGACTCGACGAACCTGTGCCGCAGCAAGAGGTGGACGGGCTGCGAATACTGGATTTCTGGGGCTTCGTCGGTTACCTGCACAACCGTAGCCGATGGAATTTGTGGGAGTTCCCCGCCGAAAGACCCGCAGAGAATGAAAAATCACTCGAGCCAGTCATCAGGAAGCCAGCGCATTGCTCACGTCATCGGCAACGGAGGAAGAGACCCAAGACCGAGCAATCCGCTGTAAGCACGGACGCTGTTCTCTCAAGTTCTGTGTCCCCTGTGTCAGCGTCCGCGCACAAGATGGCCGCTACGTCATCCCACTCCATGCCTCAGTTCGCTTATGTTAATTCTGCCCCAGTATTCGAGTTTGCCACAACCATACCAGTTCCGATTCGCCAAAAGGCCACCATCATCACTGTTCCAGCTGTTAAAGGTGCAGTAGTAACACCTACACCCATTGTCAAGATGGCTCCCATACCCGAACAAACTCACAAAATGCCTGCCACACCCACTCCACTTCACCAACTTGCATTGATGAACCCTCCAGCACTGCCAAAAATCCGACTTTTAATCACCAGTCTGATGGATGTACCAATGGTATCTGTACGGGTGGCTGGGGTGCCCCGTCCTGGGGTTTCCAGCTCTGTGGGGTCTGAGGTTCCTTCATCTGAGTCTTCTGAGTCAAATGAATCTTCTGAGTTGAATGAATCTTCTGAGTCGAGTGAATCTTCTGAGTCGAGTGAATCTCCCGAGTCCCCTGAACCGAGTGAATCTCCAGAGTCCTCTGAGCCGAGTGAATCGCCTGAGTCCTCTGAGCCGAGTGAATCGCCTGAGTCCTCTGAGCCGAGTGAATCGCCTGAGTCCTCTGAGCCGAGTGAATCGCCTGAGTCCTCTGAGCCGAGTGAATCGCCTGAGTCCTCTGAGCCGAGTGAATCGCCTGAGTCCTCTGAGCCGAGTGAATCGCCTGAGTCCTCTGAGCCGAGTGAATCGCCTGAGTCCTCTGAGCCGAGTGAATCTCCCGAGTCCTCCGAGCCGAGTGAATCTCCCGAGTCCTCCGAGCCGAGTGAATCTCCCGAGTCCTCCGAGCCGAGTAAATCTCCCGAGTCCTCCGAGCCGAGTGAATCTCCCGAGTCCTCCGAGCCGAGTGAATCTCCCGAGTCCTCCGAGCCGAGTGAATCTCCCGAGTCCTCCGAGCCGAGTGAATCTCCCGAGTCCTCCGAACCGAGTGAATCTCCCGAGTCCTCCGAGCCGAGTGAATCTCCCGAGTCCTCCGAGCCGAGTGAATCTCCCGAGTCCTCCGAGCCGAGTGAATCTCCCGAGTCCTCCGAGCCGAGTGAATCTTCCGAGTTCCCCGAGTCCCCTGAATCTTCCGAGTTCCCCGAGTCCCCTGAATCTTCCGAGTTCCCCGAGTCCCCTGAATCTTCTGAGTTCCCCGAGTCCCCTGAATCTTCTGAGTTCCCAGAGTCCCCTGAATCTTCTGAGCCGAGTGAGTCTTCTGATTTCCCTGAGCCGAGTGAGTCTTCTGATTCCCCTGAGCCGAGTGAGTCTTCTGATTCCCCTGAGCCGAGTGAGTCTTCTGATTCCCCTGAGCCGAGTGAGTCTTCTGATTCCCCTGAGCCGAGTGAGTCTTCTGATTCCCCTGAGCCGAGTGAGTCTTCTGATTCCCCTGAGCCGAGTGAGTCTTCTGATTCCCCTGAGCCGAGTGAGTCTTCTGATTCCCCTGAGCCGAGTGAGTCTTCTGATTCCCCTGAGCCGAGTGAGTCTTCTGATTCCCCTGAGCCGAGTGAGTCTTCTGATTCCCCTGAGCCGAGTGAGTCTTCTGATTCCCCTGAGCCGAGTGAGTCTTCTGATTCCCCTGAGCCGAGTGAGTCTTCTGTGTCTCCTAAGTCCCCCGAGTCCCCTGAGTCTTCGGTGTCTTCTAAGTCCCCCGAGTCCTCTGAGTCTTCCCATTCCCTTGAGTCAACTGTGCCCATTGAGTCATCTGTGCAAATTAAGCCCACTGTACCCACTGAGTCATCTGAGCCCACTGAGTCATCTGAGCCCACTGAGTCATCTGAGCCCACTGAGTCATCTGAGCCCACTGAGTCATCTGAGCCCACTGAGTCATCTGAGCCACATTGGTTGGCTAGGGTGGTCACCGAGATGCCCCAGAGACTCTTTATTGTCACCAAGAATATGGCCAGTGCTGAACTCTCTGCACATCCCAAGATGGCTATCCCCAAGCTCCTTGCCCTCACCGTCTGGTCCAAGATGACTAAATGTGAACTTTCTGCCCTGCCTAACCTGGCCCAGAGGGCCTCTATCTGTTGTTTTCTTTTACCCAGGTTCCTGATACCACCAGCACCACCCTGGTATCCAGTCCCTCTCTGGCCTCTGGCTCCGCCCTGGGTTCCTGCTCTGCCGGCCCCGCCCTGGCTTCCTGCTCTGCCGGCTCCGCCCTGGCTTCCTGCTCTGCCGGCTCCGCCCTGGGTTCCTGCTCTGCCGGCTCCGCCCTGGGTTCCTGCTCTGCCGGCTCCGCCCTGGCTTCCTGCTCTGCCGGCTCCGCCCTGGCTTCCTGCTCTGCCGGCTCCGCCCTGGCTTCCTGCTCTGCCGGCTCCGCCCTGGCTTCCTGCTCTGCCGGCTCCGCCCTGGCTTCCTGCTCTGCCGGCTCCGCCCTGGCTTCCTGCTCTGCCGGCTCCGCCCTGGCTTCCTGCTCTGCCGGCTCCGCCCTGGCTTCCTGCTCTGCCGGCTCCGCCCTGGCTTCCTGCTCTGCCGGCTCCGCCCTGGCTTCCTGCTCTGCCGAGTTCTTCCGAGTTCCCCGAGTCCCCTGAATCTTCTGAGTTCCCCGAGTCCCCTGAATCTTCTGAGTTCCCCGAGTCCCCTGAATCTTCTGAGTTCCCCGAGTCCCCTGAATCTTCTGAGTTCCCCGAGTCCCCTGAATCTTCTGAGCCGAGTGAGTCTTCTGATTTCCCTGAGCCGAGTGAGTCTTCTGATTCCCCTGAGCCGAGTGAGTCTTCTGATTCCCCTGAGCCGAGTGAGTCTTCTGATTCCCCTGAGCCGAGTGAGTCTTCTGTGTCTCCTAAGTCCCCCGAGTCCCCTGAGTCTTCGGTGTCTTCTAAGTCCCCCGAGTCCTCTGAGTCTTCCCATTCCCTTGAGTCAACTGTGCCCATTGAGTCATCTGTGCAAATTAAGCCCACTGTACCCACTGAGTCATCTGAGCCCACTGAGTCATCTGAGCCCACTGAGTCATCTGAGCCCACTGAGTCATCTGAGCCCACTGAGTCATCTGAGCCCACTGAGTCATCTGAGCCCACTGAGTCATCTGAGCCACATTGGTTGGCTAGGGTGGTCACCGAGATGCCCCAGAGACTCTTTATTGTCACCAAGAATATGGCCAGTGCTGAACTCTCTGCAGATCCCAAGATGGCTATCCCCAAGCTCCTTGCCCTCACCGTCTGGTCCAAGATGACTAAATGTGAACTTTCTGCCCTGCCTAACCTGGCCCAGAGGGCCTCTCTCTGTTGTTTTCTTTTACCCAGGTTCCTGATACCACCAGCACCACCCTGGTATCCAGTCCCTCTCTGGCCTCTGGCTCCGCCCTGGGTTCCTGCTCTGCCGGCCCCGCCCTGGCTTCCTGCTCTGCCGGCTCCGCCCTGGGTTCCTGCTCTGCCGGCTCCGCCCTGGCTTCCTGCTCTGCCGGCTCCGCCCTGGCTTCCTGCTCTGCCGGCTCCGCCCTGGCTTCCTGCTCTGCCGGCTCCGCCCTGGCTTCCTGCTCTGCCGGCTCCGCCCTGGCTTCCTGCTCTGCCGGCTCCGCCCTGGCTTCCTGCTCTGCCGGCTCCGCCCTGGCTTCCTGCTCTGCCGGCTCCGCCCTGGCTTCCTGCTCTGCCGAGTTCTTCCGAGTTCCCCGAGTCCCCTGAATCTTCTGAGTTCCCCGAGTCCCCTGAATCTTCTGAGTTCCCCGAGTCCCCTGAATCTTCTGAGTTCCCCGAGTCCCCTGAATCTTCTGAGCCGAGTGAGTCTTCTGATTTCCCTGAGCCGAGTGAGTCTTCTGATTCCCCTGAGCCGAGTGAGTCTTCTGATTCCCCTGAGCCGAGTGAGTCTTCTGATTCCCCTGAGCCGAGTGAGTCTTCTGATTCCCCTGAGCCGAGTGAGTCTTCTGTGTCTCCTAAGTCCCCCGAGTCCCCTGAGTCTTCCCATTCCCTTGAGTCAACTGTGCCCATTGAGTCATCTGTGCAAATTAAGCCCACTGTACCCACTGAGTCATCTGAGCCCACTGAGTCATCTGAGCCCACTGAGTCATCTGAGCCCACTGAGTCATCTGAGCCCACTGAGTCATCTGAGCCCACTGAGTCATCTGAGCCCACTGAGTCATCTGAGCCCACTGAGTCATCTGAGCCCACTGAGTCATCTGAGCCCACTGAGTCATCTGAGCCACATTGGTTGGCTAGGGTGGTCACCGAGATGCCCCAGAGACTCTTTATTGTCACCAAGAATATGGCCAGTGCTGAACTCTCTGCAGATCCCAAGATGGCTATCCCCAAGCTCCTTGCCCTCACCGTCTGGCTCCGCCCTGGGTTCCTGCTCTGCCGGCTCCGCCCTGGCTTCCTGCTCTGCCGGCTCCGCCCTGGCTTCCTCCTCTGCCGGCTCCGCCCTGGCTTCCTGCTCTGCCGGCTCCGCCCTGGGTTCCTGCTCTGCCCGCGGCTCCGCCCTGGCTGCCTGCTCTGCCCGCAGCTCCGCCTTGGTCCCTGTCTCCGCCCGCGGCTCCGCCTTGGTCCCTGTCTCCGCCTGCGGCGCCGTCTTGGTCCCTGTCTCCGCCTGCGGCTCCGCCCTGGCCCTTGGACTTTCATGGCCTTGGCCCACCATCCCTCCCCCGGGTCCACCTCCATGCCACCGCCCACCTGGACTGATAAACTTTGAGTGTTTTCTGGTGGGCGTCTGGAAGCCGCCCTTTTGAGGGGGGGGCTATGTAACGTGTTCCCTGTGTCCCTGTTATCTGGTGTTTTGTTATACTTGTGTTTTGGGTTTATATTATGTCTCTGTGTACCTGTGTTTCACCTGTGTTTATGTATACCCTTGTTCCCAGTTGTATCTCCCTGTGTTAATTAGTGTCTCCGCCCCCTTGTTTGTAACCATGGATATTCATTGTGATCATGCTTCTCCCCTTGTGTGTTGTCCTAGTTACTGATTGTTTCTGCTTTGTCATTGGTCTCAGTCATGCATATATACCCTGCTTGTTCAGTCTGTGTTTGTGGTTTGTTGTATGATGTCGCAGTCCCTTGTGTGTTCCCTAGCTCTTGGTTTTTTGCTTTGTTTACACTTTTTATGGAATAAACTGCACTTGGATCCGCATCTTGCCTCATCATCCTGTCTTACCTGGTTCTCACCCGTGACAAAAATAAGCAAATAAAATCAACCTGATCTCACGAATTTCTGTGGTAGTCACGGAATATTTTGCTCATTTATCCTTCACATTGTAATGGATCTCCTCATTTTTCCGTGGTCGTATCACAGACTTTCTTTTTCTAACCAATGTCGCTTCGGTTTAGGGTTAGATTTACATAAAATTACATCCCTACCCAAACCCAAGCGACAATGGTTTGAAAAAGCAGTTGAGTAAGCAATCCATGGCAATGACACGGAAAAGAAAGTCTGTCATACGGCCACGGAAAAATGAGGAGATCCATGACAATGTCATAGATAAATGAGCAAAATATTGCACTATTCCACGGAACTTTGTGAGATCATGTTGAATAAAATGTTTCAAATCAATATTTAATGTTCCTTACCTTACTAATAGCCATGTAAGTGGGGTAATGTACAGGCACCCACTGAAGGGGCTTATTTCTGCAATAACAATACATTATCTCTTGCATTACATGTTTCAACACACATATTCAATTTTCTTGTTTCTCTTTGTAGCAGGTGGCGAACAGCATGAAGTTATACGAACTGAAGCACCACCTGACCGGGTTCCAGACACACCTGCTAGCACTCTCATCAGTGTAACTGGTAATGATCAAACAAAGTAAAATGAACATTTAGTGATTAGCTAGTGGATAAGCTGTTTGCTTCTATTGTTTAAGTAATGAGGAAAGCTTACACATCTGACACATTCCCATTTCTTTGTGAAAAATGTTATATTGAATTGAATAATTAGCCTGCTTTTTAACCCATTCAGGTGAGGCGATCAGTCAAACAGTCGAGCAGGCCATCGGTGGAGATTTTATGGGTCGACTTATTCTTCAGCCAAGTGGGTGTGGAGAGCAGAACATGGTTGGCATGACTCTTCCTCTCATTGCCACTCATTATCTGGACAGCACCAATCAATGGCACACTGTCGGCATGGAGCGCCGTGGTGAAGCCCTTAAACATATCAGAACAGGTCAGCAGAAAACAAACAATTTAAACAATCTGACACAATACACATGTGTACAGTATACTTTTTTATTCTTTACTATTTTGATGTAAATGCTGCAAAATTGTGACACATTTGTGAAACATTTAAAATCACTTTGATGTTAAGGTTATCAGACGGAGCTGAGCTACTGCAAACCAGATGGGTCCTACGCTATCTGGCTTTGGACACCTAGCAGCACATGGTAAAAATTACAGTTTAGAGAGATTTGTGTTCTCTGTATTGTGTGTTGAGCCTTGTGGGAACCCAGACTGCAGACGACTCAGACTCTGGTACTGATCCAGTGCAGATCTGGCACAGAGTTGCTGACTTTTGTGCGGCCCGGATTCATCTGCTGTCTGGCAATCAATTTTGAACTGAATTTAATTTAATTAAAGGGACACTTCACCGATTTGCATTAAGCTTTGTATCGTTAGAACCCCAGTCATGTTTTTAAATGGTCGTGCATCATTCCCTCAGTTTCCCCAGAGATGGGAGAAATACTGATTTCAGTGAGGCACTTCCTTCTTTCAATGATGTAAAAATCGTCATTTTGCATCAATGAAAGAAGGAACTGCTGAATCTTTGTTGAGGGTGAAAGACTACGGACACTCATTCCTCATTTTTTCCAAGGTGGGGGCTATGGGTGGGACCCACTCATGCTACAGACCTGTTACAGATCAGTGGGTGGGACTTACGAAAATATACGAACACAGACGAAAAAAACGATCAGCCACTATCTTTATGCTAAGCTAAGCTAAACAGACGTTGTGGAGCGAGCCAGACTTCATGTTACAATAACAGCAGAAGTTAATCAACCCTCGGCCTCTGCTGCGTAGAGAAGCCGGGACTGGCTAGATCTTGGACGGACTACAGTAATAGTGCCTGTACTCTCGCTGTGTGCTTGCTTTATAACATTTCTGCATCAGATAAGGATATGGACGTTTGTTTGGTGAATGTTTCCAGGCAAGAGAGCTACTTTGCGCGTGTTTGGACGTGTTTATTTCACAGACATGTTTCGGCTTACGAGCAGACGCGCTGTGGAGTATATGAGCTTGGACGGACTATTACCCAGCTAACAGAAAAAAGTTCTAAGAAAGTTCCCAATGTTCCCAAAAACGTTCTGCCAACATAGTAAGTGTCCATTTTTCTTGACGTTCTAAGAACGTTTTTGTGTTGTCTGAACGTTAGAGGAATGTTACATTTACCATTTTTAAACGTTATGACAATGTCATGTTTTAATGTTCACACAATGTTTAAAACAACAACTGTTTATTATATTGACTTGTTTGATTGTTATGTAAATGATAGAGAAACACTGCATTTTATTATTTTATAAAACATTGTTTCTGCATGTTCAGTAAATATATTGCTGTAGAACAGTGGTTTTCAACTCCAGTCCTCGGGCCCCCCCTCCCAGAAAATTTTAGATGTCTCCTTATATGAAACACCTGAATCCACTCACCCAGCTAACAGAAAAAAGTTCTAAGAACGTTCCCCTGAAAGTTCCCAAAGTTCCCAAAAACATTCTGCCAACGTAAAAAGTGTCCAGTTTTCTTGACGTTCTAAGAACGTTTTTGTGTTGTCACAACATTAGAGGAATGTTACATTTTACCATTTTTAAACGTTATGACAATGTCATGTTTTAATGTTCACACAATGTTTAAAACAACAACTGTTTATTATATTGACTTGTTTGATGGTTATGTAAATGATAGAGAAACATTGCATTTTATTATTTTAAAACTGTTAGAAAGCATTATTTCTGAATGTTCAGTAAATAAATTGCTGTAGAAACACAATTCACTTATTAGGTTTAGATGTTGATGTTTTGTTTCATTTTAAGTCACCATTATTGTGATTAGTGTTTGTTTTAGTTGGACTCTTGACTCTTTACATTTTGCTTGCTAGTTTTTTTCCTGGTTGTGTTAACTTTGTGTTAATACACCATATTTGTTATGAACGTGTAAAGTTAATAGTGTAATTCTGTGGTTCTTGATACATAATGGTAAAGATCATCACGTCATTAATTAATTAATCAAAAGTTTGTTTTCTGTCAATAAAGTTTGAGATCCAGCACTTTCACAGCAGTTTGTCACTAAGGAGTTTTAGAAACTAAAACTTAGTTTTAGAGACAAAAAATATCCGCTTTATAATTGGGATGCACAAACATCAAGAATCAGAGTATCAATCTCAACCATGGTGACAATCAAATGAAAAACTTCATGCTGCAATGCATGCTGGGTATCAACGAATTACAAATTCCATTCAGGAATCCCAGCATGCACTGCAGCATGGATAAATAATGATTTTTTATTTTTATTTTATTTGTCACCATGGTTGAGATTCATAGTCTGATTCACAAAGTTAACACAACCAGGAAAAAAACTAGCAAGCAAAATGTAAAGAGTCAAGAGTCCAGCTAAAACAAACACTAATCACAATAATGGTAACTTAAAATGAAACAAAACATCAACATCTAAACCTAATAAGTGAATTGTGTTTTCAACAGCAATATATTTACTGAACATTCAGAAATAATGTTTTATAAAATAATAAAATGCAATGTTTCTCTATCATTTACATAACCATCAAACAAGTCAATATAATTAACAGTTGTTGTTTTAAACATTGTGTGAACATTAAAACATGACATTGTCATAACGTTTAAAAATGGTAAAATGTAACATTCCTCTAACGTTGTGACAACACAAAAACGTTCTTAGAACGTCAAGAAAACTGGACACTTTTTACGTTGGCAGAGTGTTTTTGGGAACTTTGGGAACTTTCAGGGAACGTTATTAGAACTTTTATCTGTTAGCTGGGATAGTGCCTGTACTCTCACTGTGTGCTTTCTGTTTAATATTTCTGCATCAGATAAGGATATGAACGTTTGTTTTGTGAATGCTTTCGGGCACTTTGCGCGTGTTTAATTCAAAGACGTGTTCTGGTTTACGAGCACAAGAGCTGAGGCAGCGCGTCTGTGGAGATATCGTGCGGTGGGCACGTTTGTGTGCAGGATGCAGGGATAAACTGACATCTGACTAAAGCGAGTGTTTCTATTTTCTTTGATATACTAAGGTGGCATTTATGTACACAATAGCATATCTGAGCGGTGTTTTATGTGTCTATATTGTGAAAGCAATGAGGCCGATATAACACAGATGTAATTACAGTAAACAAGAGTCAAAAAGGAAATTGGTAAAACTAAATAAACATTTAATATGCATACCCTTTTTTAAGTACTTGAAAAGTCTTTTGTACTGCGGATCTGACACCTCACGTTACTGTTTGAATAAGACTTTGCTACACACCAGACCAGAGTGTTATTGTGTGTAACACAACGTAACATCACATTTAAAAGTAAGTCATGATTGGTGTCTGTCAGACACAGTGGCGGCTAATTTCTTTGTTTTACTAACGTGGCATTTATGTACACAATAGCATTAGTGTTGCCAACTATGTTCAATAGAAAGGAGCTAAGGCTTGCATGGAAAGTCGCTAAATGTCGCTAGATTACGTCATTGCCTCATTAACATACCAGTGACGTCATCATGTCGTATTTGCATTCTTACTACATTGGTTTCACATTTCTCTTTCTCTCACGTTTCAATTTTTATTTTAATACACATGAATGCCTAAAAATGTTTTGTCGTTCGTTTATCTGCTTCTGTTCTTATAAGACGAAATGTGTGTATGTTCATATTTTAATGTCCAAACAGTCCAGTTTCAAAACATGAGGATACCTAATAATAATACAGTGATTTTTTATTCAAAGACCATTTTAAATTTACATCCTGCCATAAATTTAGCCATCGCGGGATGAGCCAGCTCCGGCTTCCCACATGCACGATTATGCTGTCTGGATCCTGAGGGATCAACTACATCTCCTGCCCTGATTGCAACTGGGAGAGAACTGCTCTGCTGTGCGAGGATTAGGCCGCCTGTGAGTGCTTTGGGATGGGGGAAGTCTACGGAAGAGGAGGCAGCTTTCACGTCAAAGTCTCCAAAAGTCTCCAACAACGCCAGAAAAAGTCGCTAGATTTGTCGCTAGTCACTTTTGTAAAAATAAGTTGCTAAGGGGGTCTGAAAAGTCCCTAAATCTAGCGACAAAGTCACCAAACTGGCAACACTGAATAGCATATCTGAGCGGTGTTCCGATTAATGGGAGTGGCTTGCAGAGCTGTGTATTGTTGTGCACAGTGGGAGTTGTAGTTTTTCCTACAAATGTGCTCTAAAGTCACGTTCTGTCTTTTCTCAGTCAAATAGGCACAAAATTCTAAATTTATGTTACATTTCGACTACAAATATGACCCACTTTCAATAAAGATTAATGTTCCTATTGATGAAATGGCCCTTTAACAGTTTTTCTGTCATACATTTTTAATACAGCTTTTTGTTTTTTGTTTAAGGCTGACAGCATACGTAGCTAAAATCTTTGCTATGGCCAATCATCTCATAGCTATAGAAGAAAATGTGCTCTGCAGCGCCCTCAATTGGTTGGTGCTCAACAAACAATTACCAGACGGGTCTTTCAAAGAAGATGCACCTGTGTTTCAAGGGGAGATGGTTGTAAGTTAAAGTTTGCTTGGATATGTTGGGGACAAAGCATAGTTACAGGCACAAAAATGTAAACAATGATAGTTTTCCCACAAGTGCTTCCAAGTTTTATAGCACCCTGGTAATATTCTGATGTTTTTGTGGTTTGAATCAGGGGGGTGTAAGGGGCAAAGATGCTGAATCTTCTCTGACTGCGTTTGTTCTGATCGCCATTCAGGAGGGCAACGAAATCTGTGCCAGATCAGTCGATGTACGTGCAGCTCTCTCACCACATTTTTCAGAGTTGTCTTTTGTTTTGCGACTGTTTATGTGTCTCATCTCCTGATTTTAACGTCTTATCCACATCTTCATAGAGTCTTCATGACAGTATGAGAAAGGCGGTTGGATTTTTGGAAGGTAAACTTCAAACACTGAGCAATCCTTACGCTGTTGCTTTGACGTCCTACGCCATGGCCAATGCAATGAAACTCAACGATGATATGTTGATGAAGCATTCCACTAAACAGGAAGGTCAGTAAGCAGCTCCTGCAGAACATCAAGGTATACGTGTATATGTAAGGGATATTAAACTGGTCATTATTGCCACATAACCCTAAAGTCAATGACTGTGTTTACATTTACACCAACAATGCGATTATTTCCAATAATCAGAACAACAACTTAAGTCACAGTAAGTTGTTTACATGTAAACAGGAGGTTAGCTGTAGTCATGCAGTTTTTATTTTCTGATTATTCACACATAGCCAAATGCAGAGCACAAATGATGAACTCACATATATCCTCTGTTTTAATTACTAAGGCTAAATGACAAACACGTTCTGACATTATTACAGTACATGTAACAGTTTTATATGTTGCAGATGCTCTTATTGAGTCAAATAATTTGTTAATTAAGAGAAAAAAGTTTTTCCGGCAATCCATATTTCCACTATTATCCACCAGATGTCACTCTTACCCAACTTATACAACCTGCATTGAAAACAATAAAGGCTGGATTTATTTAAAAATATAGTGCATCATTTTTGCATTCATTTTTTAAGTAGGTTTCACATGGAATTTTAAGAAATTTATGCAATTGCTTAAAATGTGAAGTAAAACTTAAAAATACACTGCATCATTTTTGCATCCACTTTTTAAAGTAATTCCAGCCTTTATTTTTTTCCAGTGTGGAAGCAACCCCTCATGTCAAACAGTTCAAACTCAGTGTATGTTTTGATCATCACTCTGCCAAAAATGCACGCGCACTTCAGTTAATGTGGTATATATGTGATTAAAGTGTTTACATGGCCACATACTGCGATGAAAAACGGCATATGTCACCTAGTGACGACGTTAGATAGTAAAATGACTTAGGTCCCAGCCACGGAAACAAAACAGTCAATTTATAAATGCAAAAATACTTTATTAACTCTTTCCCCACCAACGATTTAAAAAAAAGTTCCCAGCCAGCCCCAGCATTTTTTATGATTTTTACAAAAGTTTAATGCCTTCCAGAAAATGTTCTTCTTAAAATATATAAACAAACAATATATCAAATGAAAGAACAGACCCTCTGCTTTCAAAAAAAAAAAAAAAAAAAAAAAAATATTTCATCCTACCTTCCATTAGTTCTCTTTTTACCACCTCTCAATTATGGGTAGGTTTATTCTTAAACACCAATTTTTGAGCAGAAAGCTGAGATAATTAAATTTTTGTGAAGGACTTTTGATAGAGATCAGATGCAGAGCGATCTTTAATGCATACACTGAGTTCTTTCTCTTTCACGTGAGGCGCTACTTCCGGGTTGTATAAGTTGCGGAACCTGGTGGATAATAGCGGGATTGCGGAAAGCCGGAAATTCTTGTCATTGGCAGGGAAGCGTTTTCTCTTAATTGACGAGTTATCTCGTCAATGGCAGTGAAAGAGTTAAAGGGCCAGCAAGCATTAAACAGTAAACACTGTTACGTAGGGAAAAAAATCACTAAAATAAAGTCTCTATAACCAATTAGGCGAGGTTAAGGTTTGGGGGCTTCTTGGCAGTCCGCTCCAGCTGCCTTCCTTCCGAGCAGTTGAGCAGATACGCCTGGAGAGTCATGGTAGTCGTCAAACCGACAGGAGAAAGTTACGGTACTCTAAGCAGCAAACAGCAAGCGTTGAGGAAGATTCCAGGTAGCCAAGGCAGGCTTCACAGCAGCACTGGGCCAAGACCAAAAGAAGGACAATCCAGAGGCTAAAAGAGAGCACAAAGAATAACCACCAGCACCACAGACAGCAAAGGTCACAATCGCACTGTAATACAATAAACTATAGTTACGGCCCTTTAGGCGACAATAGCGAGCATTGCAGGAGGTTTGAGGGCAACCAAAGTCTTCAAAACAATGCCACCCGCTGAAGTTACCAGATAGATATTGCTGGGGGGCCCTTCAGGCAGCATTAGATAGTGTTGAGGAAGGTCAGAGGATAATCACAGTCTTCAGGACAACACCAGCCACTGGAACTACTAGATAGGTATTGATGGGACTAGAAGCAAGCAACCACAATGAACACCAACACCTCAGCAAATGACATCACATTCACACGTTGCAGTAATAAAAAATATATTTACGGCCCTTCAGGCAACATTAGAGAGCGTTTAGAAAATCCAGAACAGTACACTGAAAAAAATTATCCTTTGGTCAACTAATTTGTTACAGCTAAATTTAGTAGTTTTTCCCAAACTATATTTTTGATTAGGTTGAAACTTAAAATTTTTAATTTAATATAAATCAAAATAGTTCTTCAGCCCAAGATAAAAAAAGTTACATTGAAACAAAGTTAAAATATTGTTTTTCATGGAGACCAAAATCATTATTTTTACTTTTTTACTAAAATTACAACTTGCTTGCAGAGTTCTTTTCTAAACATGGATGATGTTTAACTTCTAAACAACTGCTGTCAGAACAAGATACAAGTGTTCAACTATTCCAGCATCCACACACGTGATTTAGTAAACAAATCTTCTTTCTGACATGACGTGTAAGTCAAATGGATATTTACCACAAAATTATTACATTAAATCTCCAGTTTGCATTTGTTTTAGATTCATTTGAAGTCACCATTATTGTAATTAGTGTTTCCTTTAGTTAGGCATTTGTCCTTTTGACTTCACTGAACTAACTCTCCTCTTTTAACAATTTTAACAGTGTTTTATTAAGACTTCTTGTTCATTGTTTGGTGTAAAGGGAAGTTATATCGTGACATATAAGACTGCCTAAAATTGAAATGTGAAATGGTAAAAGAACATTAAAAAGATAAAGTATAAAAAATCATGCTCCATGGTAATGACACAGTTTTGATTAAGGTGCCTTAGGTTTTTTTTTTTGCATCAGAAAGACATAAACACTTCTGATACAAATCTCAACAATGGTGACAGTAAATGGTAATAAAGTTGCACAATTTTATCATGGCACAATGCATTATGCATAGTTTTCTACAATCCTGGTACCCAGCATGCATAGCGAGATGATGCTGTTTTGTTGATTATCACCATTGTTGCGTTTCATAGTCTGATTGTTGATGTCTCAGTGTGTCAGATGAACACCACAGATTACATTTATGTGAAAAAACAACTCTCCAGGCTTTATGGATTTTTACAGCATAGTTACAGAACAGCAGTATCACGGGATTGACAGAACATAAAATTACTTACTTTATTTTTTGCTCGAGTTTATTGAATCAAAATAATTAACAAATAGCATACCAACAGTTTCAGGCTTCATCTATAACAGTGGTTCCCAAATCCAGTCCTCGGGACCCCCCTCCCAGCATGTTTTAGATGTCTCCTTATATGAAACACCTGATTCCACTCATCAGGCTCCCGCCAGCCGCTTGATTTTTTCCCAAACCAGTTCAGATAGGAGTTTTACTTAAACATGAGCTCAGGGGCAGAAAGAAATTTGATTGGTTCACAAAAATGACCAATGAAAGTCCTCAACCGGAGCCTTCAAGGCAACTTCTGCAGTGAAGCAGTTCGAGCTCACCGTTGGTCAGGTGAGTAGCGCAGATGGTTAGATAGGAATGTGACTGGTTTTGAATTCAGCTTGAAATGTTTCGAGCGTTAAGTTAAGTGTTTCCACGTTTTCACGTGTTCGTGGCATGACTTTCATTTTCGTGCCAGATTCACGTGTTGGTTACTCAATTTTTTTCCTTTTTTCAAACCATTGTCGTTTGGGATTGGGGTTAGATTTGTGGGTGTTTTTATTTTTAAACGGTTTTCGCGTGAGGATGAAGTTGGGTCTGGGTTAGAATGGCAGTGGTTTATACGTTTATTTGTCAGAAATTTAAAGAGCACCAATTATGCTAATAAATTAGCACGTTAGCACGTTATTGTAATATCCCATAGTACATACATGTTATTAAAACTTGAACTAATGCACTGTGAGTCTTATAAATTGCTTACATACCTCACCGATTTCTGCATGTCTGGAAAACGGTCGGATTTAGTTCCTGTCTCCGCCTCCCAAAATGTCTAGTGTATTCGGATTGGTCAGATGACTACTCAACTGTTATTGGTCAACTGCGTTCAGCGTGTGTTTGAAAGGTTACGCCCCTGACTACGCGTGGGTTTTCCGGTTCTGACTGAGAGTCACAGGCAACGTAAACAAGCGCTATATTTCTCTATAAACGATGGTGTCTGTACTGCCTTACCACTTCAAGCTCGATCCAGAGAGTTCAGACGGCCGTTACGATATAAACGATCTCCGTCAATGAACGCGATTGGATTTAACTTTTTTAGGTGTCCTTAGCTCTGCCAGAATGCTAAACGAAGACGAAAATGTGTTGCAAAGACATCCAAAAGGTAATTATAACGTACTACATTACTTTGCAAACTATATGGAAACACCAAATGTAGCACATAGAAAGTATTTTTTGAAATGATTATAAAACTATTTCACTTATTAACATTATTTTACTATAGTAAACTTTATTATAAAAGCCTGCTTACATACTATATTACTGTGCAAACTATATGGAAACACCAAATGTAGCACATAGAAAGTATTTGTTGAAATGATTATAAAACTATTTCATTTGTTAACATTATTTTACTATAGTAAACTTTATTATAAAAGACTGTTACATACTATATCACTGTGCAAACTATATGGAAACACCAAATGTAGCACAAAGAAAGTATTAATTGAAATTAATGTTCTACATTATTTTACTATGGTAAACTTTTTTATGAAAGCCTGCTTACTTATAAGTGCTATGTTTTTACTTATTAGGTTTTAAGGAGAATGCAACATGTTCCAGGGCCTCTTACCTGCGTGATTCATCATCCAGGTTTTGCACAAATTGTCTAAATCCCTACACACAGAACATTTATTGTACCGACTATAAGCCTTTGAGGTGCAGGACTAGAGTAAGTTTTATTACATTTTTAAACCAATAACACTAAAGTATCATTATAGTAACAAAGTACCCAAAAGAACAAAAGATGTAACTTTAAAGAAAATATAATAGTCAGTCAAAAGTTTTTTTTATTTATTACAAATATATATTTAAATGTTAAACAATATACAAATAAACATACTTTAGTAACCATATTGTGCTCTTGTTTCAAAAATTGTTCAATTCATTTCTTACAGCTATCTATTCAGATAAATGGCATATCAAAGCTTTGTCAGCTGGTGCTATTTAAGACGACACTATAAGGTTATCATCCTGTCGTGTGTTGTTCTCCAGATACGCTTGGAGCTTCCTGATCAGATCGGTCACAATTTTGGCTTTCGACGACCCCTGCACTGAAGATGGCATGCAATCACGTCCTCCTTTGAAGGTCTCTCAAACTGTGATGCCAGGTCCATTGGAATCAGGGCTTCCTTCAGCTTATCTTCAAATACCTCATCAAACACAAGCCTGATCACATCCTCCACATAACTGTAGAAATATTGCAGTCAATAAATCTTTTGTTTTGATCATTTATTTCCCTGCTTCATACATTAAGTTTTTAATTATGAATGTATTTGAAATAAAACATTACTGCTTACGGTATGTCATTTGTGTGTTTTGGGAACATAGCCTTGTACTTTCCCTCTCCTGCTTTTGTTACGGCTTGGTGACATTGTAATGGATGGCTGCAAGGTACAAATACCTGTAAAATATAAACAAGCAATTAATTTATTGTAAAAGTAAATACTACTTTATTTAACAAAGTTACTAAAATAGCCTACTTAAATACCTGCACAGCATTCCAATAAATGAGAAAATCAAATTTTTTTTGCTGCAAATCTGAAATCTCAGGCTACGGACAGCAAAGGCATCCACTGATGATGGTGATGGAAACATTGTGAAACGATGCTATTGCCTGGGTTCCTATTATTATGCAGAGAAAAAAAACTTTGTCATCATCAGTTATACATCTAAGACTGGTAGTGGTTTCACTAGCTAAATACATCATATGTGTTACACACCTTTGCTCCTCATATGCCAGTCTGACTCCTTGTACTGTGTGTTATGATGTTGCATGTTTGCATACAGTGTAGAAGGATGTGTCCAGCTGCGAATCTAGGATATAGACAAATAAAACAAACATGTATTCAGTAAAAAAGACATATTATAACAATAGAGTACAACGACTATAAATCGTTAGACTATTCATTAAAACGTAAATGTATTACATATTACATGGCCCAACATTAGCAACACACATTATGTGTTTACTTCGTTTCAAAATCTAAGAAAGCTTCAAGTAAATACAACAGTAAAATACATATAACTTTAAACAAATCATCTGTACTTAGAGTTTCTTGAGTTTGATCATGAGAACAAATTTTACTGGTAACAGTTTAGCTGGCATTTGTATTTGTATTTAGCTTAGCAACTTAGCAAGTTTGTAAACATGTCTAAACCAACATCGATAAAAAAAACGATAGTCTGCATAATTCAACATACACGTGTGTAAATATGGTACGTTGTTTATGAAATACAGTATTACAAAACAAGACAATTAGCTTGCAAGCTTAGCTCTACACGCACATTATGTTAATCTCTGGTTACCGGTTACGTAACGTACAGTAAAAGGCAAATAATAAACGTGAATACTTACAGCCTGTGATCCAGAAGTGCACAGTAATCCAACTTTCAAAAGGAGACGTCGCGCAAATCCAGCTTCGGTTCATGAGAAGCAGTTATTGTGAAAACTCCGTGAACAACTTCTGACTGGATTTTTCCGGAACCGTATTAAACATGATGTCCTCTGTGTAAGTCCATAAAGTGCTATTTTGCCCTCGCATCTAAAGAGATAGCGTCTACTCGAGAGATTTAATCGCTTAAACGATGAAACAAGAGTTTGCAAACAGAGTCACAGCAGGGACTCACAACCTCCGCCATTTTAGCTCTCTTCTGACTCGGCGCTCCCCACCCTCGTCTTTGAGGGCGTACCCAAGCAAAGCAGAGAGGGCTGAACTATGATAATGTTGGTCTTATCTACGTCACTAATCCCAGGAAGTAAACTGTTGCCTACAATCCGAGTGTTTTTTGTAGTCCTCGAACGTTAGAGACGATAACTCGCGTCATCGTTTTCTTTGAGGTATGTACTTTTTGAATATCGTTAGCATGTACTAATGCACACTTACACACAAAAGGATGTTTAAAAACGTGTATCCCATAATAGGTGCTCTTTAAACTGTTTTCACTTGATGTTGGGGTTAGAGTTGGGTTTGGATTAGGATGTCATTTTATGTAACAAAGTTGTTCTAACCTCAATCCCAAGCAACAATGGTAAGAAAATAGGAAAAACAATTGAGTAACCAACACGCACGAAAGCGAAAGTCGTGCCACGGACACGTGGAAACACTTAACTTAACTCGAACCATTTCGAGCTGAATTCAAAACCAGTCACATTCCTATCTAACCATCTGCGCTACTCACCTGACCAACGGTGAGCTCAAACTGCTTCACTGCAGAAGCTGGCTTGAAGGCTCCGGTTGAGGACTTTCATTGGTCATTTTTGTGAACCAATCAAATTTCTTTCTGCCCCTGAGCTCATGTTTAAGTAAAACTCCTATCTGAACTGGTTTGGGGAAAGAAATCACGCCTTCCAGCCTAGCCTGATGAGTGGAATCAGGTGTTTCATATAAGGAGACATCTAAAACATGCTGGGAGAGGGGTCCCGAGGACTGGATTTGGGAACCAATGATCTATAACATTATCTTCTGCTCTAACACATGTGCTTTAGAAACAAACTGTCATAAATAACAGAAGAAAATAATGCTAAACTTCAAGACCGAAGTGCCCAACTAAAGGAAACACTAATCGACAAAGTGGTGACTTCCTTTATTTACCAGATTTACAGCCATTTTTTTAGAAGTTAAACTTTTCATCCCTGTAACTCTGCAAGCAAGTTGTAAAACTGTGTGTTTAAAACTGTAAGATGGAGTCATATATACACACAGCAGTGTTCCAATATCTACTGCATTTAATATTGTGACTTTCTTCATCATTTTATTATTACTTTTTCCAGAAAAAGAGACAGAATATAAGAAATTAGAGACAGGACAATTTTTACCAAAGTAAAAATAATGATTTGGTCTCCATGAAAAACAATATTTTAACTGTGTTTCAATGTAATTTTTTATCTTGGGCTGAAGAAATATTTGGATTGATATTAAATTAAAATGTAAAGTTTTAAATCAAAAATATAGTTTGAGAAAACTATTTAATTTAGCTGTAACAAATTACTAGCCTGACTACGTCAGACTTTGTACTTCCGCTAAATTTCATTACGCTTCTGTACTCAGTCTGAGATACCTCCCATTCAAACCGTTTTCCTCAGGTCTCAAAACAACCGGCGAATCAATGAACAGAGGGCGGGCTGAGAGCCGTGACGTAGACGCTAAGCGCCGAATGTACGGTTGTAGTTTGTAGTGGACATGGAGGCACAGAAAGCTATTTGCTCTGTTGTGGAGAACCGGCACTTGCCAACTTAATCCCGAACAAGAAAAGTGTTTGTTAAACATTTTGAATGGAGATTATGTTGTTGCCCTACTCCCGACAGGTTTTGGGAAAAGTTTAATTTATCAACTATTATCGATCGTCAGCGAGAAACTGTGTGCAGCACAGCTTGACGTGCACAACAATCGATATCATGGAAGGAAATTTCATTGTTCACAGTTAATGGTGGAGGACGCGTGGGCAAACATTCTTTGGTGACGTTCCTGATTAACCAGAAAAAAAGGTAGGAAGATTTAATTTACATATGGTTATGGCCGTCTGGTGGAAGAGTTTGAGAGGAGAGAGGGGCGTTCCTCCACTTAGACGTGAGTGGAAAGACACCGTAAGGATAGTGTTCAACTAGCTCTGGCCCGATTTACTTTACATAATCTGCAGAAGTCGTTCATAGCCATGTTAACTTCGGTATTTCGCTCGATGGGTTTGTTTTCACATCATGCGTGTGTTTTACAGCAGAAATTTGATGCGGCTGAGCTGGCGCATAACGCACATCATATCCAAACGTTATGTGATTGGCTTACGTTTAGACCAATGATTTTAAACTTCAGACAAGCCCCTCCCATGAGAAGGAAAACGATTGTCAATTATGCCCAGCCAGACTCTGTCTATGAAGCGAAGCAAAATAGCAGAGGATGGTTCTACCAGGCTAACAAATTACAGCAAGTTGATCCAAAGTATCACTTTTTCAGTGTTTTTAGTTAAGACAGCTCAAACATGCATTTTAGTCTGGAACTTGACATCTGAAACAAATAATGAGTAATATATTAAATTTTTTAAGAAACTAGCCCAAAACTGGAAATGAGATGCAATATCAGCATTAATAGAGAAGTGTATTCAACATAATCCTGTACATGTTTCTATTTTGTCTTTAAAACAGCCGGAACAGCTTGGATTGTCCCAGGACAACATCATCATTCTCTAGAGGCCACGGCCTATGCTGTGCTCGCTCTCGTAAAAGCAAAACAATACGACAAAGCGGGAGAAGCTGTGCACTGGCTGGCCAGACAACAAACTGACTCCTATGGTTATAGAACCACACAGGTAAACTAACAACTTCTTATTTAAGAATAATATGCATTTCTACATACATAATACATGTGTACTGTTCTGACACTACAAGCAGTAATGGGATTTTGTAATGAATGCATTCTATTATTGGGTTAAAAGTTTAAAATACTATATACTGCATAATTTACTTCACCGTTCTGTTCTAGGCAACCATCATGGTATTCCAGGCAGTAGCTGAATATCGCACACAGGTAAAGATCGATCAAAACTTCAATTTGGATGTGGAGCTGAGTGTGGCGGGAAGACACATACCAGTCAGATGGTCTATTAGTAAAGATAATGCACACGTCACACGCTCAGACAAGGTGAGAAGTCGTTCTCATTGTTTCCAAAGAGAAGAATAAATCTGATAATTCAACACACAATAATTTTGTTCACGCCAATTATTTGTGCTTTATTGTGTGAGAGATTATGAGAGTTTTGCTGTTCACATGGCTATTTTGCTCACTAGGTACTTTAAATAAGCCACTTTTTCTACTGCACATAGTTATTGATTTGATTATTCTAATAAAAACAATGGCAAACCAAACATGTGTTCACTCAACAGATTGACATAAATAAGAACTTCAATATAACTGCTAAGGGAACTGGAACGGCGACTCTATCTGTGAGTTTACTGTGCATGAGAGCTTATACAGACTAACATTTACATGAGTTTGTGAACTGAGTGTTCCTGTCGGTTTTTAGGTGCTTACCCTGTACTACGCCAAACCTGCTGAGAAGATTTCTGACTGCAAACACTTTGATCTAAGTGTTAAAATTGAACGAGAACGTTTTGGTAGGATTTTTTAACTGACAATGTTAAACTGAAACCCTGATGTTTTTACTTTATACTATGCATCTCAGTATTAAACAAAATATATTTTGTATTTAGTGAACTATGCAGGGGCTGAAGAAAGTTACAAGCTTACCATGGAATTCTTGTAAGTTAACAGAATAGAGAATAACATTGATTTATTTAATGTTCTGTATTGATCTGTATATAATACATCTGCTGATAAGACAAACATCTTTACAGCTACCAAAGTGAAACAAGAGATGCCACAATGAGTATTCTGGATGTGGGCTTACTGACAGGGTTTAAAGTGGATGAAAGAGATCTCACAGAGGTACACTGTCATGAACAACTAAGGGTGTTCTCAGACCTGTAGATCAATTACTTTGTTTCAATGTTGCATCTTTACCTTGGTTCGGTTTTCATTCACAAGGCAATATTTCCAGTTGGACAAGACTTTGTTAAAAACATTTACATTCATGCATTTGGCAGACGCTTTTATCCAAAGCAACTTAAAGTGCATTACAAGCTATACATTTTCTATCAGCATTTGTGTTCCCTGGGTTCGAACCCATGAACTGAAACGCAATGCTCTACCGCTGAGCCATACATGAAAACTATCAGGACGGAGAGATAGCAGCTTTGCGGGATTATTTTGTGGCTTTTTGGTAACTGCGGTTATATAACTTCATTATTTTGAGCAGGAATCAAAATTTTTGTAAAGTGGGACAACATTTTTACTAGGGGTGCACGATTCAGAAAATTTCACGATTCGATCCGATTTTTAGGCTCAAGATTCGATTCAAAATCGATTTTCGATTCAAAAACGATTCTTGATTTTAAAAAACGATTCACAGTATGTAAATGTAGTTTACTTCTTCCTATGTGACTGATATAGGAGATATACAATTTTAAAGAAAAGAAACACAACAAATTAAATGTAGTTTGATATTACTTTATGTCTTTATGCAAAAATAAAAACTGATATGAAGCAATTAGATGACCCCTTTTACTCTATTAAATACAATAATATAGTATATAAATGATAGACAGTGCAGGTCTATAGATTATAAATGTGACTGGTGCTATAATGGTTATTATTTCTATTAGATAGAGCAGAAGTAAGGAAAGTGCCTCTCTATTTCTCTCTTGCCAATTAAAAAAAAGCTAAATCCACTCATTATTTCAGATTCAAAAGTCTGCTTGCTGTCCCAGTGACAGGGGACTTTACATTACAGCTTTGCGTTTTGTAAATCTTGAGTCAGCTTGAGCTTTGCTCGGTCAGTGCAATAGATTTTGGAAAAGATATGGTTTATTAATAATGTTAGAAAAGAGCCCGTTTTTATCGCCATAGAAACCGTCGGCACGCTGAAACTGCACGCGAGCTTTAGCATGGTAGCGCTCACGGTCATTCTCCGCTCGACTCGGGTTTTACTCACTAATCAGACTCGGGACCCGAAGTAATTTAACTTTGACTGACCCGGACCTGACTGACCATTTCAAATACAAACGCGGAACCATACGGTCCGCGGGTGCTCCGTGAAGTTCTCAAATGGTAAAACTCTGCTCAAGTTCAGAAACATGAAGGATACAATGTGACACGAGCTTGTTCGCGTCGCATCCCAATTCATTGTGAAACAGAGAGCACGTGAACGGACACCGAGCTCATCATGTCGCACACAAAATGTCATTATTAAAGAGTGTCATCATCACAGAAAAACAAAAAAGACAAAATTTGACGCCAGAAATACTTGGGCACTTGTTAATATAACTAGGCACAGCACCCAAGTAAAGTCAATGTGTGGGAAACACTGTGACAAGAGTGTGCAGGAGTCAGAGTGAATACGACGCAGCATCATATGGGAATACTGAGACAAACTCATTTCAGAACAATAGTAACACGGCATTACAAAAAAAATTTATGAATCGATTTTTGGAATTCTATGAATCGATTCAGAATCGGCAAAGCTTGAATCGTGATTCAAATGTGAATCGATTTTTTTGCACACCCCTAATTTTTACCATGTACCTACCCAGATAGCAAGCAACCATTGAAAGAATGTTAAAAATATTTGTCAGTGTTAATCCCATGGAATCAATATGACGTTTGCATCCTCCATTAATATTACAAAAACATTGAAATTTCAACAAACTATTATGGTGATCCATGTTTGCTTTAGTTTGCTTGCTATCCAGGTATTGCGGAGAAGAGCATTTAGAAGACATTTTATAAGGAACAGGTGCATTTTCGTTTTGAATGTTGCTGATGTGCGCACCAGAATTCATTACCAAAGAGCTGTTATGTATGTTCATGGTTATTAAAGCAATAAGAGCCCGTCTGTTAGGTCAGATTGCTTTCAAACTTATCTTGAACCGCTCCAGAGTTCATTTTGGTTCGGATCCGAGCCTAATTGCTGTGTTCAACCTTCGTTTATGCCTTAACGAACCGTACTAAGGGAGAAAACGCACCAGGTTCTGAAACAAACGGTCAGGTCTGAAAACACCCTAAAGCAGAGATTAAACTACTTTTTCTAGAATCAAAACCTTATTAGATGTATGCATATGGAATGGTTGTATACAGATTTTAAACAGGAGATAGAAATGAAAGAGTGTTTAATTGTGTCAAATACTGACGTTTTTCCATTTTCTTTCCCACAGTTGGCCACAGGGAAAGACCGATTTATTCAGAAATTTGAGATGAACAAAGAGCTCTCAGAGCGAGGGTCTCTCATCCTCTACTTAAATAAGGTTATAATTGTTTGTGTTAACAGTCAAAAGCAAACTTTATTTTGTTTTCATGTTTTATACTGGAGATGCATTGATTGCTCGGTCATAAATTATAATCAAATGGTTTTAATCCTGACACGCCATTGGCACCTGGAAACTATGTCGACAAGAAGTCTAATGCTTGAAAAAGCACAGTTCAACCCTTAAATGCATAACGCTTTCCCAAATCATTTTTTCTCGGGTCTTTAGTTTACCTTAAATTAATAATAAAACAGATATTGTTTTTTAAGTTAAATTGTTGATTAAACAGATTGAGGAATACTAAAAAGCTGGAGGTCTGAGGGTAGTGAATGATGTCCTGGGTCACTACAGACCTATTTTATGCATTTAAGGGTTAAAAGGGCACACAAATGTTTTGTGTTTAAAGAAATAATGAAATGATTAAAGAAATATGCTATGACTTAACTATATCTATTATCATTGGTGTATAAAGACCTTACATAATGAACTATATTGTTTTCATTACGTTACAACAAACACTGCGGGTCCGCAACGTCCTTAATTGGAAGTCACCGTCATGTATCTACAGTAACCCTAAATGGACAATCTGCTCTACAGAGCGCGTAATATTTTTGTTTGTTGCTTGTAAAAAAAAAAACGGCAACCGACCATGAAAATCATGATTGTTGCAGTGCATCACTAGTTCATACCAAGATACCAAGTTGAATTCATGATTGCGATTGACTGTGACATGTTAAAAAGTGTCAATCATGTTATGTGCATAATTGCATGTAACTACGTTTCAAATGTTTCTAAATCACACACAGTGTGCTTTGTCAAAATAACCATATAAAGTTGTCACATACAATGTTATTATAAGTAATTTTTAATGCTTTTATTGTCTGCCTCAATAGGTTTCTCGAACAGAAAGAGAAAGAATTGTCTTCAGAATGCATAAGATGAATAAAGTGGGTTTGCTCCAACCTGCTGGAGTCACTATATATGAATATTATTCACCAGGTAAGATTTTGACACACAAACAACCCACACAGTCTTCTCTTTAACTAAACCCATGTGTTTTTTTTTAGACGCACGCTGTACAAGGTATTACCATCCTGAAAAGGAAGATGGCACTGTAAGCAGATTATGTCATGGAGATTTGTGCCAGTGTGCAGAAGGTAATGGACTTTTTACTTTATGCAGACACATATGTGCTATCCTAAAGCCAGAAACAACACACTATTTGTTGTACCGATACATCAGTCATACAGGTGCCACCACGTTCCCCCCATTTCCAGCCCCTTGACTGTCAATCCCAGGAGTGGGGAACCCTGGGTCCTGGGGGGCCACTGTCCTGCAGAGTTTAGTTCCAACCCTAATCAAACACACCTGAAAAATCAAATTAAAGTCTTCAGGACTACTTCGAAATTAATTTCAGGTGTGTTTGATTAGGGTTGGAACTAAACTACGCAGGACAGTGGCCCTCCAGGACCAGGGTTCCCCACCCCTGGCCTATACCATCTCAGTACTCTATACAGTGAATTCACTGTGACTGGCTGAACCATACTGGTTATATTACAGCTTAGTTTTAATAAATGGTGTGTAGGCATGAAGTAAAAGATGAAGTATGTCAATATATTTTAAACATAGCATTGGAAATCCATTCTGCAGGAATCTTCAAAACGAAAACATTTTTGTAAATGAATTGGGAAAATTACTTTGTATATTCAGTATCTACACTTTTAGGATATTTGAAATGTCCTCTGTTAGTAAATATTATTTACAATGAACTGAACATGTTTGTGTATGACAATTCAACATCTCTTTAAACAGAAAACTGCAGTTATCAGAATAAAAACAAGGTTAAAGAAGAGGACCGTTTGGATAAGGCTTGTGAAGCTGGCATGGATTATGGTAAAAACATTCAATTCTGTGTGCTCGTAGTTTTTTTTGGCTGTCTTACAAATGCAGTAAAAATGTTTTACCAGAACCATTTACATTTCTACAGCTCTGGTGTATACACTGAAAAAAATGAAAACTTAAAAAAATTGCTGTATACTATGGATCAACTTTTCAAAAAATTCTGTAATTTGTTACAGATAAATTTATTAGTTTTTCCCAAACTATATTTTTGATTTGGTTGAAACTTAAAAATTTTAATTTAATATCAATCAAAATAGTTCTTCAGCCCAAGATAAAAAGTTACATTGAAACAAAGTTAAAATATTGTTTTTCATGGAGACCAAAATCATTATTTTTACTTTTTTACTAAAATTACAACTTTACAACAGTTCTTTTCTAAACATGGATGATGTTTAACTTCTAAACAACTGCTGTCAGACAAGGTTACAAGTGTTCAACTATTCCAGCATCCACACACGTGATTTAGTAAACAAATCTTCTTTCTGTGTAAGTCAAATGGATATTTACCACAAAATTATTACATTAAATCTCCAGTCTGCATTTGTTTTAGATTCATTTGAAGCCATTCAAATGTGATTAGTGTTTCCTGTTGTTTAATCTCAACCATGGTGACAAAGAAAATTGTAAAAAAATCATTATTTATCCAGGCTGCAGTGAATGCTGGGAGTCCTGAATGAGATTTGTAATTTGTTGATACCCAGCATGCATTGCAGCATGAAGTTTTTCATTTAATTGTCACCATGGTTGAGATTCATAGTCTGATTCTTGATGTTTGTGCATCCCAAATATACAGCAGACATTTTTTGTGCAAAGTTTCTTTAACTCCTTAATGAAAAACTGGTGTGAAAGTGATGGATCTCATTTACATTGTTGACAGAAAATAAACTTTTGATTAGTACATTAATGAGGTGATGAACGTTACAATTAAACCAACCACCACAGGATTACACTATTAACTTTACATGTTCATAACAAATGTGGTGCATTAACATAAAGTTAATGCAAGCTGGGAAAAACAGCAAACATAAAATCAAGAGTCAGGAGTCCAACTAAAACAAACACTAATCACAATAATGGTGACTTAAAACGAAACAAAACATCAACATCTAAACCTAATAAGTGATTTGTGTTTTCTACAGCAATATATTTACTGAACATTAAGATAATGTTTTATAACAGTTTTAAAATAATAAAATGCAATGTTTCTTTGTCATTTACATAACAATCAATCAAACAAGTCAATATAATAAACAGTTATTGTTTTAAACATTATGTGAACATTGTTGTTGCTCCTTTCGACCAAACATTTAGCGAGTTGTTGCAACCGCGAACAGCACAATATGTCCTGGAGCCGTGTCGGCGTGTAATACCATACATGGTTTACTTTTTCTGCACGCTAACCAAAGACAGTAAAAGATGCTAACTCGCTAACCGGAAGTGCTTGGCAGATACAACAGGAAGTCGTTGGCAGAGTGAAAGGCTAATGGCGGCCCGCCTATTTCACCCAGGAAACTTGTCTATAAGGCTACCTAAAATTAAAACGTGAAATTGTAAAAGAACATTAAAACGATGAAGTATTAAAAATGGCACAGTTTTGAAAAAGACTGTTGCAACACTTAAGCGTATTTTTTATTTTTTGCATCAGAAAGACATCAACACTTCTGATACAAATCTCAACAACGGTGACATTAAATGGTAAGAAAGTTGCACAATTTTATCATGGCACAATGCATTATGGGAGTTATTAATGAGTTTTCTACAATCCTGGTACCCAGCATGCATTGCGGGATGATGCTTTGTTGTTGATTGTCACCATTGTTGTGTTTCATAGGCGGATTGTTGATGCCTATGAATGTCAGATGAACACCACAGATTACACTTATGAGTCAAAACAACTCTCCAGGCTTTATGGATTTTTACAGCATAGTTACAGAACAGGAGCATCACAGGATTGATAGAACATAAAATAATTTACTTTTGGTGATTTTTATTTAATTTTTGCTTGAGAAGATTGAATCATAATAATTAACAACTAGATACCAACAGTTTCAGACTTCATCTATTACATTATCTTCGCTCTAACAGATGTGCTTTAGAAACACACTATCATTACAAACAGAAGACAATAATGCTAAACTTCAAGACCCAAGTGCACAACTAAAGGAAACACTAATCGACACAGTGGTGACTTACTTTATTAACCAGATTCACAGCCGTTGTTTAGAAGTTAAACTTATCATCCCTGTAACTCTGCAAGCAAGTTGTAATTTTAGTTTTCAAACAGAGATGCTGATAGAGAAGCAAAAGTGAAAGATTGCAGCTTTTAACTCTTTTTTAAAAGTGTAAGATGGAGTCATATATACACATGGCAGTGTTAATTTATCTATTGCATTTAATATTATGACTTTCTTCATCATTTTATTATTACTTTTCCAGAAAAAGAAACAGTCTATAAGAAATTAGACACACAAACATTTTTACCAAAGTAAAAAAAATGATTTGGTCTCCATGAAAAACAATATTTTAACTTTGTTTTAATGTAATTGTTTTATATTGGGCTGAATAACTATTTTGATTGATATTAAATTAAAACGTTTTAACCAAATCAAAAATATAGTTTGGGAAAAACTAATAAATTTAGCTGTAACTTTTTTAAGTTGATCCAAAGTTTCATTTTTTTCAGTGTAGATAATGATGTTATGATATATGTTTTTAAGTTTATAAAGTCACAGTGGTGGCTATGAATCTGGCGAAACACTCAGACATCTATAAAATGAAAGTGGAGCAGGTGTTAAAAGAAGGTACAGTTTATTATTCAAAAGAAATGTGTATCTTCACTAAGCATGAAATGCATTGTTCATTTTTTCCATTAAATTTCCACAGTACATTTGTTTGCTAAGTACTTTACTGTCCTGCAGGCACTTATGTAGGCATTGAAGGGAAGGAGAGAGACTTCCTGGCTCATCCCAATTGCAGGAATTCTTTGGGATTCCAAGTAGGCAAATCGTATCTCATCATGGGCAAATCCACTGATCTGCCAAAGCTCGAGTCAAGGTAGGTGTCCACTGAATGTCTGTGTTTGTTTGTAAATATCAAGATTTGCTTGAGGTTTATGCAGGTAATATGAAATGGTTGTTTTTGGAAATAGTAAATAATTAGGGCGGCACAATGATGATAAAAATGTGGTATGCGATAACTTGCTAAATGATGCGATGTACAATATGTGATACAATAATGCTTTAAGGTTATAAAATTTGTTAGAATAATAATGAAATATATTTAAAAAGCCAAAATTATATATAAATTCTTTCTTTGTCTCACCAATCTCTCTTTCATCTGCATTGACCTAAAACTTTGACTTAACTAAATAATATTAAAGGTATAGCAGAGGATTTTCTCGAATTTAGAAAAGAACCGCATTCTCCACTTTTTAAAATAATGCAATTGCGAAACACTCCTGATTGACAACTAGGAGGACCAATAGTCTTGATGATCCACCCGGAAAAGAAAATCCTCCGCAATACCTTTAATACTTAAAAAGGTTATCTAATTGCAAACTATTATGATATGCACATTTGCGCTGTTTGGGTCTTTCGGTATATCTTGCAGCTCTGAAAATAAGTATTGTGCTTTGTACATGCGCACACTCTCACAATGTCGCTTTGTGTTTGTCTTTGTGTTACTTTTGTTGTTTTTAGAATTCAGTACATCTTGGGTGAGCAGACCTGGATCGAGTACTGGCCCACAAGAACAGAGAGTCAAACAGAGGAGTATAGAGACAGATACCTGGGCATCTCTGTACTCGCCAATAAACTCTTTAAAGAAGGATGCAGTACATAATTATGTATTTTTTTTTAATCTTGCAATAGCATTCTTACAGGATAAATGTTAAAAAATATTGTTTGTCAAAATACTTTCTTTAATTTCATAATAAAGTTTCATTTAATAAAAAATGTTAATGTGTGGCTCTACTTAATTGTAGTTTGATGCACACTTCATGGCTTTGCAAAAACATTTCAGATTTTTGAATTACAAAATTATTTTAAATCAGATAATGCTCAGAAGATAGATGAGTAAATAAAGGAAACAATTTGGCAAGCTTGAAAAGAAATTATATAAAATTATGTAAGCCAGAGAAATAAAGCAACAAAGCTAATTTTATTTTAAGTAAACAACAAGCTAAATATTGCAGCTATGAATTAAACAAATGTGACGTTGCAGATGTCAACAGACCAATAAGGTTACACATAGTGACATAGGCGGAAATCCCGGGGGGGGGGGGGGGGGGGGGCTGGACCCCCCCCATCTGAGGGTTGTCCCCCCTAAAATATCATTAAAATATGTGTATTAAAAATAATTTAATGATTTATAATACTTAAAATTGTTGTGTAAGAAGTAAAACAATACAAATGCAAACGGAGCAACAACAAAAAACGTTGTAAACATTTTGATTCCCCCCTCACTTGCCTCACAGTGGTTTGGTCCACTGCCAGCACCACATAGTCGGGTGGTTGAGAAGTGTACGGAGCCGACGCGTTAATCAGCTATATACCTACAAACCAATGTTTCCCATCACTTATCAGTTTAACCTCATATGTTTTAAAACTGGACAATTTGGACATATAAACATGAACACATTTTGTTTTATGAGAACAGAAGCAGATAAACGAACAAGAAAACATTTTTATGCATTCATGCAGAGGTGAGGCAGAGCTGAAAGTAACAAATTACATTTACTCACTTTGCTGAAATTGAGTTTTTTTTTGTGTGTGTACATCTGATGCGAGAAAGTTAAAGCCAGACTTGTATATCACCCATTTCTTTCAATGAGGCATTTCTAGATCTGGTTGTCATAAACAAAGCAGTATCATCCACTCTAGTAACTGATGAGAGAAGGATGACGTGAACTCCACTGCTTCGCTCTCATTGGTGTTCGCTCCCGATTATTGCTCATCATTTGCATAAAGTTAAACTTTTTTATGCCCCATTCAGTCAGCCACACAGAAAATGTCATGGTGTTAATTTAACCGTGGTCAGTGTTCATATGGGAACCACTGGCAGGGTGTTAAAAGCAACTCTGAAGCAGTGTTAAAGTAAACTAAATAATTAAGTGATTATTTGATTGATGATTATTGTAGACACCTGATGATAAAGAGCAGAATCACTGAAGTACAAAAAAAACCTGTGACTTCCTGTCAACTGAAAAAACATTAAATCTTTCTTTTTTCAAAACAGACTGACTTTATTTCTGTCTTTTGTCTACATTTGTCTACTTTAAATATAACAGATGTTTAGATGTTCAAATTTTATTGAAATTGTTTAATCGACATTATGATGATCAGTTTTTCCTATACAAACAATTGCAACTTTCTTACCATTAACTGTCACCATTGTTGAGATTTGTATCAGAAATCATGAAATCTCTCTTAAGCAAAAAACAACAACAACACACTAAAGCATTCCGTCAGTCTTATTCAATACAATGTCATTTGCATAGAGCTGTTTATATGCCTGTTTCGTCATATTTAATTTGTGATCAAATGTTTCACTGACTTGTAGAGTAAAATGTAATAAAAATAAACTGAGAAGGTCTGGAAGGTTTCCCTCTACATGAAGCAATGAACAAGTGGTCTTACTAAAACATTGTTGTTATTGCTTAAAGAGGAGAGTTAGATCAGTGAAAGTCAAGGGACAAATGCCTAACTAAAGGAAACACTAATCACAGTAATGGTGACTTCAAATGAACTCATAACAAACACAAACTTAAGATTTAATGTGATACATTTTGTCATAAATGTCTATTTGTCTTGTGGGACATCACATCAGAAAGAAGATTTGTCTACTAAATCACGTGTGTGGATGCTGGAATAGTTGAGCACTTGTATTTTGTTCTGACAGCTGTTTAGAAGTCAAACTTATCCATTTAGAAAATAACTCTGCAAGTTATCATTTTATTTTTCAAACAGAGATGCTGATAGAGAGGCAAATGTGAAAGATTGCAGCTTTTGGAGGCATACACCCAACAGTATTCATCTATTGCATTTAATAATTTGTCTTTCTTTATTTTTTTAGTATTTTCCCCAGAAAACGAGTCATCAAAATAAAAATTTAGAGACAGGAAAATGTCCAAAATGTAATTGATTTTAATGACCAGCAGGTGTTCACCATTAATGTCTTAATCATCACTTCATTATCTCATTAACTTTAACACTGATTCAGAGTTATATTTTTAACACCAGTCTTTTTTAACACCGATCTTGGTGTGGATTATATAAACACCAAATAGTGTTGATTTAACACTGGTAGAGTTAATTTAACACTGGGGATTTTCCTTTGCAGGTATTTGGAACAAAATACTGGGGAGGACTTTTACTCATGGCACACAGATTTTCCACCTCTGTTCACGGGTTACAGGTTGCCTGGAACGCAGCATAAGCCCTCAACGAAGCCTTAAAGGCAGCGCTGCCTGGAAGGCACTCCACGCCCCCGAGTATTCAGCCAATCACAGTACTGGTGCTAGATATCGAGCCTTCCGCCAGCTTCTGGCAGTTTGAGCTCACCATTAGTCAGGTGAGTAGCGCAGATATGGTAAGATAGAAATCTGACTGTATTTGAATACAGCTTGAAATTAGCGTTTAAGTGATGTGTTTTCATGTGTCTATGGCACGACTGTATTTTTTGTGCCAGTTTCACATATTGACTACTCAATTGTTTTTCCTTTTCAAACTCTTGTTGCTTTGGATTGGGGGGTTGGTTTATGTCTGATTTTTCAACTATTTTCACACGAGGATAAAGTTGGGTTTGGCATAGATGCAGATGTCATTTTAAGCGTTGGTTTATATTTTTATTTGTCAGAATTTTAAACTGTTTTCGCTTGGGGTTAGAGTTGGTTTAGGATGTCATTTTATGTAACAAAGTTGTCTTAACCCCAATGCCAAGCTACAATGGTAAGAAAATTGGGAAAACGTTTGAGTGACCAATACCTGAAACTGGCATGAAAAAGAAAGTTGTGCCACGAAAACGTGGAAACACGTCTCATAAACACTCAAACATTGGAGCTGAATATAAATACAGTCACATTCCTATCTTACCATATCTGCCCTACACACTGGACCAACGGTGAGCTCAAACTGCCAGAAGCTGGCGGAAGGCTCGATATCTAGCACCAGTGCTGTGATTGGCTGAAAAGCTCGGGGCATGGGGATTGCCTTCCAGGCAGCGCTGCCCTGAAGACTTTGTTGAGGGCTTAAAACATCAGCGAGCCAGGAGGTCACCTCCTGCTGAAAACTGTGCTAATTAGCTAATCCAGGTGATTGGAACAAAATACTGGAGAGGACTTTTACTCATGGCACATGGATTACCCACCTTTGGAAAAGGCATACTGGCTATCTGTATACACCAGGAGTGGGGATCCCTGAGTCCTGGAGGGCCACTGTCCTGCAGAGTTTAGTTCCAACCCTAATCAAACACACCTGAGTTTCATTTCCAAGTAATCCTGAAGACTTTAATTTGATTTTGCAGGTGTGTTTAATTAGGGTTGGAACTAAACTCTGCAGAACAGTGGCCCTCCAGGACCAGGGTTCCCCACCCCTGGTATACACTGTTAAAGATTTGCCTTTTGCCAAGAGACATGCTTTTGTCAAAGCTGTTTTTCTGCAGCTTGTGCTGAATGTGTATTTGACAACTGTCTAGCTTCTATAATTTAATCTCAGTTAACCACTGCATATCCTGTGATTGTTTTGCCTTCGTTATCTTTATAACACGAGCCATCTACAAACCACACTTCTCCCTTTTCTAATGGTGTGTTCCGTAAATCTGGTCTGGGCAGAACTAGTTGATCTCTGTTAGTTCAGTATTACATCTCTGTATGGAAATGTGCGGTTGGGAGATAAGCACGGTCATACAAGACAGATAAGGAGCAGGTGATAAGAACTGCAGCTTAGTTTGTAAAGGTAAAATATCTACAGCACGGGGAATTAAAATTGTTAAAGGGTGAAATAAATAATTTCATTTGATGCTTCTACAGCCATTGCTGCGGCACAGACTGCCTGCGCACAAGGCGGTAGGGCTGATGCTACCATATCTATTTTTAATTTTTATTTATTTTATTTATTCGTTTAGCTGACGCTTTTTTCCAAAGCGACTTACAATTGCTATATATGTAAGAGGTCGCACGCCACTGGAGCAAGGTGTTAAGTGTCTTGCTCATTGACACAATGGTGTTTCACAGTGGATTTGAACTCAGGTCTCTCACACCAAAGGCATGTGTCTTATGGCGCTTTTCCATTGCATAGTACCCCACGGTTTGGTTTGGTTTGGTTTAGTTTGGGTCGGGTCAGCTTACTTTTGGGAGCTTTTCCATTGGGTGCAGTACGTAGTACCCGATACTTTGTTCATACCACCTCGGTTGGGGTTCCAAGTGACCCGAGCTGATACCAAACGTGACGCGAAAAACTGTAGGTCACTGATTGGTCTGAGAGAAGCGTCATCGCTATATTGTAAATATTAGCTTTAGCTTACTGCTAGCTTGCGCTGTCTCAAGCAAACATGTTGTTATCTGTGTTCTGCTATAAGTTTCCAAACACCTTTTTGGCGATAAAAAACATCCACAGGTTGAGAATCCGGGACACCATAACAGTTTTTTCCAGACTTGCAGTTTGTCGCGGCACATTCGCAACGTGCACGTCCGCATTATATATGCTTAAATGCAACTTGAATGATGCTCAGCGGAGCGCCGTCGACTGACGCCACAGGTCGGGTGTTTGAACAGAAACTGTCATGTGAGACAGAGGTAGTTATTAAAGCAATGTGCAAACATCTATTTGTGGTGGCCAATTTTAATTTTGTGGCGGACTGAGAAATAAATGAATGTATGGGAATGTACAATAACGCTCGTACGTGTATGATGTCACAGCAGTAGGCAGCGTAAATATAACGACATGCCTATAATCCCTCCCACTCCGAAGTGATACTAAACTCGATGGAAAAGCTAACCACGCCAAAGTGAGGTGAGCTGACCCGACCCAAACTAAACTAAACCGTGGGGTACTATGCAATGGAAAAGCGCCATTAGGGCGCACTCACATTATCCAAACCAAACCATGCCCCAGCCCGATTGTTACCCCTCCCTACTCCCCCAGGTGCACACACTCACACTGTCCTTTGTATCGATTCGAGTCCGGGCGCACATTCGTCATTAAGATGCGATTGTTTTGAAAAAAGCAGGAAGTAAAGCTCTCTCTTAACACTGGAACCCACCGTAATGATAAATCTGTGTTTTTTATTCGGAGTTGTTTGGTGCGCGATTACAGACAGCCCTCTCACATGTCATCATATTGCTTAGTTGATCTGTCACGTGTGCAGCTCAGACATTCACGTAACCCTACTGCTCGCATCAAAAGATTTTTACGGAGGCAGATGAAGGTGAGTGGTCACGCAACTGACGTCTTCACCTTTTGAAAAAAGTGGATAAGGGCGCACTCACGCTATCCAAACCAAACCGCGCTCGGGCGCGTTTGACCCCCAAAGCCTAGGGATGGCTCCCGCGAAACTAACGTTTCGACACTGTGTCGAGATCCCGAAGCTTAAATGTTTCGAAACACTGCTCCGAAATGTGATTCGAAACACCCATGTCACGTGATGAAGTGATTCGAAACACCAAGCGGTGCATTTCACAAGTATTTCGAAAGGTGGCGTACCTGTCGAATCTGCTTCGAATCTTAAACTGACAGGGTAGGAAACAAAACTGACAATACCTCATAGATGCGTTTTGGCAAGATCAAATACTATAAATTACTGAAAAGAAGTAATTTTTCCTCATAGGTATGTAACACTTAGGCTACTTACAGAAAATGCATGCCAGCAACAAGTGTCCCTTGTGTGAGAATGTTTTCAAAGGCTTGAGAAATTATATGTAAAAAAGTAGCTGGTTGAGTTTATCAACACAGAACAATTTATATATGTGAATAAAGATCTTTATATCTAAACAATGTGGCATATTATGGCTTGATATATTTTATGAATCTCTTTTTATTTATTTGGTATATCTCTATTCTATTTTTTTTTTTCATTAAATAGACCCGAATAGCCTATAGTTATCGACAATTGTGAGCCTAAAAGCTCATGTAGTTGTCAAACAGATGTTAAAACAACAACAAAAAACATTTTTTTATATTGACGTAGTGCATGCATTTCCCAGGTTCGATCCTAAGATCTACGCATGAGAGTCGAGAGCACTATACACTCTCCCATTCTATCACTTGTGTGTCAATCAAACAACATGTGGGATACAATTTGTCAGCCCTCGTCTAAAATCTTGTCAAGGCTGCTTCATGTAAAGACATGCAAACGACCGCTAGGTGTCACTGTGGAGGCGGTTTCGGATTGATGTTTCGAAGCCTCGAAACATACGGCACAATTGATTCAACTGTTTCAGTGCTTCACGAAGCCTCGCTCTGCCCACACCTACCAAAGCCTGGTTTGTTTGACTACACTCTAAAAAAATAATCCGTAAAAAACGGATAATGTCCTGGCAGAAAAATTACATTTTCCGTTCTTTCACAGACATTTCCGTTTATTCAAAAACAGAACATTCTGTAGATTTATAGAAAACTGTCCGTAGATTTACAGAACATTGTCCGTAGGCTTTAGGGACACTTCAATCTGCCTATGAAACGCAACAAGGGTGACAATGCCGCAATGCATGCTGGGTACCAGGATTGTAGAAAACTCTTTCTTACCATTTACTCTCACCATTGTTGAGATTTGTATCCAAAATGTTGATGTCTCTCTGAAGCAAAAACCACAGCTGACACATTTGCAGCAATCTTATTCAATACAGTGTCTTATTACATCAGTATAGAGTGTCAGTCTTATACATTTCAGATTCTTATTTTGTATTCTTATTTTATCATTTCATATTTAAATGCTAGGCAGCATAACATAAAAACAACAAAGCTTAGATTACATCATATACACTTCCATTTACTAAACGTTGTGGTAAATATCCATTTGACTCACACGTCACGTCAGAAAGAAGATTTGTCTACTAAATCACATGTGTTGATGCTGGAATAGTTGAACACTTGTATCTTGTTCTGACAGAATTTGTTTAGAAGTTAAACATCATCCATGTTAGAAAAGAACTCTGCAAGCAAGTTGTAATTTTAGGTTTCAAACAGAGATGGTGATAGAGAGGCAAAAGTGAAAGATTGCAGCAGGAGTTGTTGCACCCATAATGCAACATGTTTTTTAAAAAAAACGGATAAACGCCTGTAAAACATAAATACGGAAAATTCCTTCATATTTACACAGTACTTTGTCCGTTTTTTTTAACGGATTTTTTTTAGAGTGTAGTGTGATCGCTCTGTTCCGCTCCCGGGCGTGGATTGGTTAATTGCGCCGCGGCCGGGTTGTAGAGGTGGGCCGGAGCGTGGTTCACTTGGGCTCAGGCGCAGAAGGTAAGGGTGGTGATAGCGCAGTGGATAAGACACTCGCCTTTGGTGTGAGAGACCCGGGTTCGAATCCACTGGGACACACCATTGTGTCCCTGAGCAAGACACTTAACCCATAGTTGCTCCAGAGGCGTGCAACCTCTGACATGTACAGCAGCTGTAAGTTGCTTTGGATAAAAGCATCAGCTAAATGAGTAAGTAAGTGTGAGCGCAATCGCCCCTGAGCACGGTTGGGTTTGGATAGTGTGAGTGTGCCATCACCACCCCAGAAATATCTAATTTCTTAAAAGGTACAGGTCTTAACTTTGTGCCATATTTTTGTAACAACACAGAGGTCATGAATTTCATTCTGCAATCTACACTGTAATAAAAACAAAATCTGTAGTTTTTACCAAGAAATACTGGCAGCTGTGGTTACCAGAACAATTCTGTAAAAAATACAACTTAAAACCGTAAAAACAACACACTCTAAAAAAAAATCCGTAAAAAAACGGATAATGTCCTGGCAGAAAATAACATTTGGATAATGTCCAAATTGAAAAACAACTAAGCTTATATAACATCATAGACACTTCCCTTAACTCAAGCATCAAACAAGTTGTAATTACTACAAGCAAAAACACTGTTGCAATGTTAAAAGAGCAGAGTCAGTTCTGGAAGGTCAAGGGACAAAAGCCTAACTAAAGGGAACATTAATCACCATAGTGGTGACTTCAAATGAAGCTAACACAAACTGTATATTTAATGTGATAAATGTTGTGGTAAACATCCATTTGACTTACACGTCACATCAGAAAGAAGATTTGTCTACTAAATCACATGTGTCGATGCTGGAATAGTTGAGCATTTGTATCTTGTTCTGACAGCATTTGTTTAGAAGTTAAACATCATCCATGTTTAGAAAAGAACTCTGCAAGCAAGTTGTAATTTTAGGTTTCAAACAGAGATGGTGATAGGGAGGCAAAAGTGAAAGATTGCAGCAGGAGTTGTTGCACCCATAATGCAACATGTTTTTTTAAAAAAACGGATAAACGCCTGTAAAACATAAATAAGGAAAATTCCTTCATATTTACACAGTACTTTGTCCGTTTTTTTACGGATTTTTTTTAGAGTGCACCACTGTTGTATGCATTACAGCGAACTTTTGTACATTTTTCAAATCTTACCTGTATATAGAATTTATTTGATTAATTAACAGTTTAGAAACTCTTCTTTTTTAATGGTAAAATGCAGATGAGATTGCCAGACAACCACCCTAAAAATATACGAACATGTAAACAACTTTTTGTATTTCATTAACTAATATAATTTTATTCATTTCTTAAAATATGCAGAAAACCACTATAATCCAGGTGATGTAATAGACAGCTGCACAAAGAAACAAAGTTTGTTGTAAAATTCTTACAAATTGTTAATTACTTGCCAACAATTTAAAAAAAAAACTATGCACATACACCAAGATTGTATCATACAAACAAATACAAAACAACATCAGGGTAAGTTATTAAATCGCTCAGTGTCTACATGAGTCCATTTTACAGAGATAAAAAGTGACACTTAAATAATGACATGATGAATGAACATTAATGATGAAATAGAGAGCAGTCAAAACACAAGTACAACTGAACTACAGACAAAATGAGACAAGATCTCACCATAGGAGAATTAAACACAAACACCATTAACATCTATACTTATTACAAACCAGTTTTACTTCATTTCTGTCATACAATTACATAATCTCTTATTGAGAATTAACAGAAGGTTAGATGATGATTTATCAAAAATGTTGTGTTTGAAGTCACCATTATGGTGATCAGTGGTTGTTTTAGTTGGGTCTTGAGCCTCAACAGTTACCTAATTCCTTTTTGTCATTTGTGTTAGTGGATTACACAGAGCACTTAATGGTGATGAAAGGGGTTGTGAAAACAAGTCTCCAATATTTCTTTACTGTTAAGTGTTTTGGTTTATCCACCAAAAGATGTAAGCGACGGGTAATTATAGTAGGAGAGAAACTGGTTTAATGTCTGGTGTATGTGGTCTTCTGCAAATATAGCTGTTGGGCTAGAAAGAGTTTTGTGAAGTAATGGTTGGGACTGTCTAAAAAGGTTTTTTGACACTTCATATTCATATCAAGATTCAACCTACAAACCTCAATAGTTGTGACCATCAAAAAACTAATTTAGATTAACTGCAATGCATGCTGGGAGTTGTGGATAAGTTTGTACTATGATAATACCCAGCATGCATTGCGGCATGCAGCTTTCATGTTTTGGGTCACCGATGTTGTGATTTGTATGCTGATTCTTGATGTCTAGACTGATTTTGTTTAGTCATGGAATCGCCTGATATTATTTTTACTAGTTTATAGTCTAATTGTCTAAATGTATTGCCACTCTGTAACATCGTCCTACTAGAAAACATATGTATGGGGAACAGAAAGAACTTAATGTTCACATTTAGAATTTTTTGAGAATTTCCTGCTTGGTAAACTTTAACATGACTAGACCATTACTAAAAATCTACCAACATCACTAGATTTTATTTATGTTAGCTTCTTAGACCATAGTTTATGTGTATTGACACATTATTCTAACAGTTAGAGAAAGCTTAACCCAAAGACCTACGAGCCAAGTGCCCCAGTTAAGGAATCAAAGAAATTCTGTATACAGGTAAGATTTGTAAAATTTACAAAAGTTCACTGTAATGCATACAACTGTGGTGTTGTTGTTTTTATGGTTTTAATTTGTATTTTTTACAGAACTTTTCTGGTAACCACAACTGCCAGTATTTCTTTGTAAAAACTATGGATTTTTTTACATTGTATTGTCTGCACAAAGGGTTTAGTATAATCAGGCAAAGCCAGCACAGTGGAAGAAACTAATTCTTGTTTGATCTTATCGAAAGCACCATTCGCTTCTAAAGTCCACTGAACTTCCTCTTTCCATGCCATAGTTGTGCAATAGATTAAATCTAGCAAAGAATTTGCTTGTTTTTTCTGAGTCTGTATAAATTTCCCTTTAGCTGTGAGACTGTGACCCAAATAGTTCACTTCCTTTTTCACCCACTGCAACTTCTGCGTTTTAACTTTTTTCCTGTCTTTTCTAAATGTAGGAACAGAGCTATTGAATCTGTCCTACACTGCTCTTCCGTTTCATACACTGAAAAAAATAAAACTTTGGATCAACTAAAAAAAATTGCTGTATACTATGGATCAACTTAAAAAAAATTGCTGTAATTTGTTACAGCTAAATTTATTAGTTTTTCCCAAACTATATTTTTGATTTGGTTGAAACTTAAAAATGTTAATTTAATATCAATCAACTATAACATATAAAGTCTGATTTTCACACTATGACACCTTTAATGTAATAATTTTGTGGTAAATATCCATTTGACTTGTGATTACATCACGTCAGAAATAAGATTTGTTTACTAAATCACGTGTGTGGATGCTGGAATAGTTGAACACTTGTATCTTGTTTGGACAGCAGTTGTTTAGAAGTTAAACATCATCCATGTTTAGAAAAGAACTCTGCAAGCAAGTTGTAATTTTAGTAAAAAAGTAAAAATGATGATTTTGGTCTCCATGAACAACAATATTTTTATTTTGTTTCAATGTAATTTTTTATCTTGGGCTGAAGAACTATTTTGATTTATATTAATTTAACATTTTTAAGTTTCAACCAAATCAAAAATATAGTTTGGGAAAAACTAATAAATTTAGCTGTAACAAATTACAGCATTTTTTTAAGTTGATCCATAGTATACAGCAATTTTGTTTAAGTTAATCCAAAATTGAGTATAAATTTTTTTTTAAGTGCAGGAATATTACAGGAACACTAGGGTGTGGTTTCCCAGACAGGGCTTATCCCAGACTTAAAGGCATGTTTGAGCTGCTTTAATTTAAAAACATCTTGCACTGACACATCTTAACATATATCAGTGCCATTGTTTTGTCTAAAGAAGCACACCAGTATTATTTTTTGTAAGGTTTGTTTGTAAAAACAATTTAAATGTCCTAATTAAGGCCTAGTCCTGGATTAATCTAAACCCTGTCGGGAAACTGCCCCTAGAAGTTTATATTGATCGACAGCATTTTTAGCATAATGTTATTTGTGATGGTTCTCATTTATTAATCATATTGGATAATCAGAATTAAATGTAAATGCACACAATATTAACACAACAAGCTTTGGTTTGTATTTCAAGTGCTTTTCACCTACAATGAAAATGAATCTGGTCAGTCTTCTTTACTCACTGCCAGAATAAAAGGTAGGGGAAAGCAGGGGTAAAAGTAACATTTTTCAGAAAACATTTTATTTTAAAGGATAGTGTTTTAAACAGAGATATTTGCTGTGGTCAATAACTCACGAGTGTGGTCTATCACAGTGGTTCCCAAATCCAGTCCTCGGGACCCCCCTCCCAGCATGTTTTAGATGTCTCCTTATATGAAACACCTGATTCTACTCATCAGGCTCCTTCCAGCCTAGCCAACAGAGAAAAGTTCTAAGAATGTTTTGTAATATGCAGTGACAACCAATTAATTAAAATAATTTTAATGGTAAAAGATGAACATTATGGTACAAAAGCTCCAGATTGAACTGAAGTTTTATTAAACCTGGGATTTTCCTTTAACGCTTTTAATCAAACATGCGGTTTAGTATTTTGAAGGTCAGCAATATTGTATGTAAATTGTTGGAGAAGTGTCTCATAAAACGCATCACTTCTCATGCTAAAGATCACAGCTGAACTTTGAAGACACACATGAGTGATGGAGTCAGAGAACATCTATTACAACACCGAACACAAGAATTACAGCAACTCCATTAACCTGAGAGATATTTCCACTGATCGAAACGCAGATGATAACCAGAAACACTGCATGAGTTTTATCCAGAATCAAGCAGTCATTTACAGTAAGATGAGAATTACATTTAAAAACACAAAGAAACGTTTTCACATATTTATTAGTAATATGTGACCAGTCACGGAAAGTAGTGACAGAAGTCTGGGCCATTTTGAGTTATTCACTGATTCTGAAAGTGCAGTTTCTAAGCTTCCCAACGATGTGTAACACATGGAAATCTGATAAGATTTGGAGAAGTTGTGGCCATTTGAATGTTACACATTCAAGAAAGAGAATGCTGAGAAATTTGAGGAAGAAAAAAGTTAACACTTTTCCCTTTTCCCTAGCTGGAGAGACAATAGGGCTCATTTACATCTCATTTAGCTAAGCCATACCCCTGTAAAGCCGTTTTGAGCTACAGATGTTCTAGCACCATATTTAGTATTTTGTGAAAGAAGTCCGAATGACAACATGCAACAATAAACAGGACTTTTACCTTTGTGGGGATCACAAGTCGAATCCAGTCTGTTTCAGATGTGTGAATAATCCAATGACCATTTTTGTCGACAAATGCATATAATCCGTGAAATATAGATATATAGTCTATTGTTTACATCAGATTTCGCATGAACGTCTGGTAATACAATATAATATACAATCTGAGGACTATTTACATTGTAACATGAAAGGGTATATGAGATTACACTCCAGTAATTTACGTTCCATTAAATAAATGAACCCGCCTTTAAAGTTTGTATTTAAAATAGAGCTGTAGTATAATAGATAATCCAAACAGCACCGTCGAAAACATGACGTCCTTTAGAGATGTTACCTATCGCTTGCTTGTTCCTCAGTCAATGACTTCATAGAAAATATTGATAGACAAAACATGTAGCCAATTATATAATGAATTCTCTCTGTAACATATGTGTGTTTGGATTCATGCTGAGCTGCAAGAAATGACATAGAGATGATGTCAAAGTACAGCGAGAGCGAGTCCAAATTAAACTACTCCGTAAGATTTCTTGAAAAGCTCACGCGGTACTTTGACGTCATCCGACTGCGGCGCCCCATAAAGTCAGTGACGCGGCTGACTGTTATTTGTTCTGCCCCAGCTTCTTTTATTTTTCTTTTGTTTTGTGCGCGAAGCTTCGTTTACAGTCTGTGAAGAAAATGACGCTATAAGTTTGAAAAAAACAAACTTAGCAAACATGTCTGAGGAACAGGGCAGCCACGTCACTACAGTCACGTGACTTCATGCTCGAGCCGGAAGAGAAAACAATGGTGAATAAAGTCGTCATTCTGCAGATAGGAGTTTTCCTTACTCAAACATGTTCTGAGGGCAGAAAGAATGTGATTGGTTCACAAAAACGACCAATCAAAATGCTCGTTACTGGTTTAAGCCCTCGACGGAGCCTCCAAGGCAGCTTCTGCAGTGAAGCAGTTCGAGCTCACCGTTGGTCAGATGAGTAGCGCAGATATGGTAAGATAGGAACGAGACTGTTTTTGAATTCAGCTCGAAAAGTTTCGAGCATTTAAGTGACGCGTTTTCACGTGTCCGTGGCACGACTTTCTTTATCGTGCCAGTTTCACATATTAGATATTCAATTTTTTTTCCTTTTTTCAAACCATTGTCGCTTGGGATTGGGGTTAGATTTGTGGTTTTCAGCACATTTTTATACTGCTTTCGCGCGAGGATGGGTTTGGGTTAGAATGGCATTGTTTATACGTTTATTTGTCAGAAATTTAAATTGTTCTTGCTTGGAGTTGGGGTTAGAGTTGGATTAGGGTGAGGATGTCATTTTATGTAACAGAAAGTTGTTCTAACCCCAATCCCAAGCGACAATGGTAAGAAAATAGGAAAAACAATTGAATAACTAATATGTGAAACTGGCACGAAAAAGAAAGTCGTGCCACGGACACGTGAAAACGCGTCACTTAAATGCTCGAAACTTTTCGAGCTGAATTCAAAAACAGTCTCGTTCCTATCTTACCATATCTGGGCTACTCATCTGACCAACGGTGAGCTCGAACTGCTTCACAGCAGAAGCTGCCTTGGAGGCTCCGCCGAGGGCTTAAACCAGTAACGAGCATTTTGATTGGTCATTTTTTTGAACCAATCACACTCTTTCTGCCCTCAGAACATGTTTGAGTAAGGAAAACTATTTTCGATGCTTCAACACAATCTTACTGACCCACTGATGTCACATGGACTACTTTGATGATGTTTTTATTACCTTTCTGGACATGGAAACCGTACATAGATTTTCAATGGAGGAGACATAAAGCTCTTGGACTAAATCTAATGTTAAAACATCTTAAACTGTGTTCCGAAGATGAATGGAGGTCTTCCGAGTTTAGAACGACATAAGGGTAAGTCATAAATTACATTATTTTCAGTCACGCTAGTCACACTGTTCCCTTTGGGGGCTGAGGCGAAAACACAAGCTTATACAGTATGTAAATATATACACAGACAATGACGCCCCCCGCTGCACACTAGAATCTCCGGAAAAACAAGCCGATTTCAACCGCAAAGTGTACGCTTTTAAATATACAAAAACTGCTATCTCAAACATGGAGGGGCTTCTTCGTGATCTCAACTAACAGATTCTGCAATAAAACGAAAATCACAAATTTTGAAAAAAAAAACTTTGTTTCTCATTATCTCAAAACTTGTGCTGCCGACTTGTGTCACTGGTTTCCGTGACGGGTCACATATGTGAAGTTTTAGCACAAAATACCCCCCCAGATAATTTATTATAGCATGTTAAAAGTGCCACTGTATAGGCCTGAGCAGAAGTGTGCCATTTTTGGGTGTGTCATTTAAAATGCAAATGACTGGATGAAAGGCAAACACTGATCACAATGATGGTGGTTTGTTGTAATTGAAACTAAATTGTGTTGTCAATTCCTTTGTTTCTCTCTCTTTCTCTCTGTACTTAATGGCAGTGTTGTGGTTGGATAGTGCAGATAAAGGGGACGGTATTATTGTAATTCGCCTTGCTATACCTCACAAAACAGGCGAAATCTGAACCACCTAATTTTTTACATGCTTGCATAAAATGGCTTTCCCAAACAAAGTTACTGGGTTGATCTTTTTTTATCACGTTTTCTAGGTTGATAGAAGCACTGGGGACACAATTATAACACTTAAACATGGAAAAAGTCTGATTTTCACATTATGACCCCTTTAATCTGCATAATGGTGTAGTTACAAAATCTAACAGCATGAGGGCAACTGCATATTTTTTTTAACCGACCAAACTTTGACAGTGGACAACTAGCTGCAATTAAAGAAATGTATCTCTCAGACAATTTCAAATGAGTACCTGCTGCTACACGTGACGAACTCCGATGCGGCCCAGCGGATTTCACTCTAGTCCGTCCAGGTGCAGGTGAGACTACACAATGGCTGCCGAAATCAGACTTACACCGAACTGGTGGGATCTAAAAGGCCTCCGCTGCTTTGTATCACTGGGGACCAGTCGACGAACAGGCAGGGTGCTTCAGAGGGGTCCACTAGATCTGCGCTGGAGCATACAGGTAAGTATAACAAGACAATGCGCTGGCTGTAGCTTTGGGGCATACGGTAAGTATACAAGGGACAACGGGAGCTTCACTTGGGCGTGTCAATAAGTGTAGACCTGGCAGCTGGATCTTCACTTGGATATTCAGGTGAGCATGCAATACGGTGAGTGTATAGAAGAGGCAACTGGGGCTTCTTTGGGCCTACAGGCGGGCGTACAACACAGTATGCTGGCTTTAGCTTTGGGCATATGATAAGTACATAAAAGGGCAACTGGGACGGTAACACTTTATTTCGATAGTCCACTTTAGACATTCAACTTATTATAAGTAACTTTGCAACTACTTATCAACTACTTATCTTTAGAGAATTAGTAAACTGTCTGCTTAATATCTACTAACACTTGATTGCGATGATATCTCAACAGACATTCAACTGTCTATAAGTATCTTTGCATGTGCATGTCAACTTATTCCACTTACCCAAACCTCTTCCCTAACCCCAACCCCTACAATCTACTAATACTCTAATGACAGTTAGTTGACGTATAGTTGCAAAATATTGAAAGTTAGTTGACATGTAGTTGCAAAGTTATTTATAGTTAGTAGAATGTCTAAAGTGGACTATCAAAATAAAGTGTAACCACTGGGACTTCACTTGGACTTGCAGGTGGCCGTACAACACAATATGCTGGCTTTAGCTTTGGGCGTATGGTAAGTACATAAAAGGGCAACTGGGACTTCACTTGGGCTTGCAGGCGGGCGTACAACACAATATGTTGGCTTTAGCTTTGGGCGTATGGTAAGTACATAAAAGGGCAACTGGGACTTCACTTGGGCTTGCAGGCGGGCGTACAACACAATATGCTGGCTTTAGCTTTGGGCATATTGTAAGTACATAAAAGGGCAACTGGGAATTCACTTGGGCTTGCAGGCAGAGGCGGTCTTACCATAGAGGCATAGGTAGGCGGCCGCCCGGGGCCCCCCACCAGCGGTCAAATTAGGGTGGCCCCCAACCAACCTAATAAATAGCCTACATAAATAAATAAAACCCTTATCATCACGAACACTTCAAAAGCATTGTAAATTGTATTAATATTCTTAAGAAATACGTTGAAACTTTGAAATAGTAGTTAAAATGTCCAGTTCATGTTCTGTCACTAAACACTTACACCCCCTTCTTTCACAATGAAATTGACTAGTCCATAACGGTGCATGCTGCGGCGCGAAAGATAAACACAAAGTGACACAGGGACTGGGAAAGTACATGAACAGAGACTTAAAGACAAATATAAACGCGAAAATGGGGCTTTGGTAAGTCAACCGGCTAGTAATAGCCCTACATTGATAAAAATTATTTTGTGGTGAAGTAAATAATGTTACTACAGAAAAAAAACTAATGTAACCCTACAGGGCTCCAGACTGCGAGTAAATAGTCGCATTTTGCGAGTATTTTCCCTGCCTATGACTATTTTTTATTAAATGTCGCACTGGCTGGACTGTGAAATTTAAATACAATTATATTAATATAATGCGCAGGCGATTACGTCTGTGACGCATTCAGTCACTCTTCCTGTTGTTGCCCACTCCCCCGCCTTTCTATCAGCTCAGGTGCATATCACCTCTCTAAACCCGTCTCTTTTGTCCACTTTCGACCGCCTCTGCCCTGATAGTTTTGAGGGGTGGTCTATGGAGACTGCGGGCGAGAGCCTCTGCTTTCGTTTTCGGGAGAAATGACGGGTTTAAAATAACGCGAACTAATATTATGTGATGTCAGAGTCCGGTGTTGTAATTAACGATGCTGCACAGTGGTTTTTTTATGTGTATGTAAGAGCTTTCTCTGATATTTCAGCGCAGTTGATGAAATAATCTCCCCACAACCTCCACACGCTCGCAAAATGGCACTAATAAAAGAGGCGGAGATCAGCTGCTTTAGTTTAATCAATGAAAGCCTAAAAATAGCGCTGTACACTGCATATTCACGCTAGAAGTCAGAAAAAACGTAATACATTGTGCTCAGTACCTTAGATTACAAGTTCTGGCCAAATGATATCTTCAGAGTGCATGGAGACATTTTGTAGTGATTACAGCACAAGAATGTCATTTCTTTACTCAAGTCTGTGTTAAAGTAGCCTAAAGCTTTTACAACAAAGTAATAAAAAGTTGATTGTAAGTTTAATGGTTTACAATAAGGCAAATATATGTTAAAAATAATAAGTATGGTAAAGTAAAAAACAAAATTAATGTATATAAAGTATACAATTATTTGTATTTGTAATTAATTTGTTAATGCATTAAACTTGTTTGGACTTAGGTTTTAATGAATTATTAATGCATTAAACATGTTTGGACTTAGTTTTAGTGTTTATTTTTTGTTTTTACACCACCCAGTGACTGGTGCCCCCAAATTGAGGCAAGTGCAACCTCTCTCAAATGTTAGTCTGGAGCCCTGCTGATGTTATGTTGGGGATTTTTTCGTCCACTATGGGGTGCTGTTGAGTCTTAATTTGGCCACAACTTTCAGCATATGGAATGATTTTTGGTGAAAAATCTTATGTTGACACACATTTTGGGAAAATGCTTTGAACATTTTTCAAAAACTCAACAATACACTGTGGTAAAATTCACAACCCTTTTGTTATGTTTGTGAAGAAAACATCAAAGAAAACATAGTTTTAATATAAAGTGATTGTAGACTGGATTTTTTTAAAACCTTTTAACACAGTCTTGGGTATGTGAAAGATTAGTAACAACATTGGCTTTGATGCATTGCTAGTTTTTGTGCAGCATCAGATTTAAATTATTTCTCCCTCATTTACTGTTCGTGGCTGTTTTTGCCCCATTGACTTATTCTCTATTGGTTTGTGTAGTGCTGCACTTTGTGTGACCTCTGCTTTCCATCTTCATTTTGGAGTAAAAAATACCCTCGCCTAAATCCGCCACTGCTTGCAGGGGGGCGTACAACACAATATGCTGGCTTTAGCTTTGGGCATATGGTAAGTACATAAATTCCCTGCTGCCGTGTGACTTCATTTAAACGGCCTCCTTCGGCAGTACTTCCGGTGAGTCTTCCTGTTTACAACCACTCAGAGTTTGTTACACACTTCCATCGAACGTTTCACAGTCAGATATAGCTCTCAATATACTCAGCCCAGTCTCTGTTGCTGTCAATTCCTTTATCCTTCTTTGCCCCACCAACAATATCCTCTGTCCACTGTGCTCGCCCAAACACTCAACTCTCGCCGGATCGGCTAGAATAAACTGCTCCATCTGAAACTTCTGACGCTCTTTTTATACTCCTCCTTCTCTTAACACTGCACCAATCCGCAATCGCAACGCTCATCTATACACCTGTGACCAGTGAAGCCCTGATTTCTTACACGTGTTGGTTACTCAATTATTTTTCCTATTTTTTTACCATTGTCGCATGGGATTGGGGTTAGAACAACTTTCTGTTACATAAAATGACATCCTAACCCAAACCCAACTCTAACCCCAATATCAAGTGAAAACAGTTTAAATTTCTGACAAATAAACCACTGCCATTCTAACCCAGACCCAACTTCATCCTCACGCAAAAACAGTTTAAAAATAAAAAAACCCACAAATCTAACCCCAATCGACAATGGTTTGAAAAAAGGAAAAAAATGGAGTAACCAACACGTGAATCTGGCACAAAATTGAAAGTCGTGCCACGGACACGTGAAAACGTGGAAACGTGGAAATACATAACTTAAATGCTCGAAACATTTTGAACTGAATTCAAAGCCAGTCACATTCCTATCTAACCATCTGCGCTACTCACCTGACCAACGGTGAGCTCGAACTGCTTCACTGCAGAAGCTGCCTTGAACGCTCCGGTTGAGGACTTTCATTGGTCATTTTTGTGAACCAATCAAATTTCTTTCTGCCCCTGAGCTCATGTTTAAGTAAAAATCCTATCTGAACTGGTTTGGGGGAAAAAATCAAGGGCTGAATCCGAAACCGCATACTGCCATACTATATAGTAGGCAAAAAGCAGTAGGCGAACAAATAGTATGTCCGAAACCTCAGTATACGTAAAAGGGTAGGCGAGAATTAGCGGGATTTTGGACTATTTCTCGCAAGATTCAGAGGAACGTGTACTTAAGTATTGTCAGAAACTGCCTACTTACTGAAAATGTAGTAGGGGAAACAGCACGTGAACAGAGTAGTACGTCCGAATCCTCAGTATCCATAAAATCAGTAGGCGAGAAATCCCCGGATGCCCTACTGAGTCCGCCCAGATTCTGAAGCGTGCATCGGATGGACACTTCTATCCCAGCTTTCCCATGATGCCACGGGAAAGCAAAGCAATCGACCGGAGACCAGCCAATCGGGTGATTTCGATACACATACAGGGCTGTTCCTCAGCACCCAGACTTCACGCACAGACCCAGGATATACCACAAAGTGCTCAGCTGATTCATGAAAATAAAGCTGTAGAATTGTCACAGCTGTGTTGAGCTGACAGTAAATATGTGATGGTGTTGTTAGAAAAATACATTTGAATAAAGTTTTGTTTCATATGGGATTCACTTCTATACGTTTTCATTTATTGTGATGGTTTTATTCATTCATTTTTTTATTCATGTTTCCTGTTGTTTTAAGTAAATACAAGAGATTGCTTCACTAAAATGTATATAATCACATTGCCTGCATTGTCTAGTTTGTATTCAAGCACAGCTGTCATCTGACAATCGATATTAAAGGGGACATATTATGAAAATCTGACTTTTTCCATGTTTAAGTGCTATAATTGTGTCCCCAGTGCTTCTATCAACCTAGAAAATGTTAAAAAGATCAACCCAATAACTTAGTTTTGGTAAACCATTTTCTGCAAGCATGTGAAAAAATAGGTCATTGTAATTTGGCCCTTATTGTGATGTCACAATAAGGTAATACCGCCCACTTTATCTGCACTATCCAACCACAGCACAACCATTTAGTACAGAGAGAAAGAGAGAGATAAAATATTTCACAGCACAATTGAGCTTCAATTGCAACAAACCACCATCATTGTGATCAGTGGTTGCACTTCATCCGCTCATTTGCATTTTAAATGACACACCCAAAACGGCACACTTTTGCTCAGACCTATTTTAGACTTAGTTTACATCTTAAAAAAAATCTCATAATATGTCCCCTTTAAATTACAATCTGCTTGTTTTACTTATTTTGTCCACTACAAAATAATGTGTAATATATCTGTAACACTGTTACAGATCAAGTTACTGATGCAATCAGGTGTTAGTGCACCTGTCCCTCATACACACGCATACGTTTTCATGTCTGTTATTAGGTTTGTTCGAGTTTATGCACCGCTGTAAGAACCAGCAGCTGGATGACATCAAAGTACCGTGAGAGCGATTCCAGAAATCATACGGAGAAGTCTGATTTCGCGTTGCTCTCGCGGTATTGTGATGTCAATCTCCTGTCGGTTCTTGTGGTTCCGCATGAGCGCGAACAAGTCTACTACGTAATATGTCACATGATAACGTCAACATGGCGAATGCTGTACATACTTAAAGGGGTCATATGATGAAAATGTTAGCATTGCCACTTTGTAGGTTTGAGCAAAAATGTGTCGTTTTGGGTGTGTTTTTTAAAATGCAAATGAGCGGATGAAGTGCAAACACTGATCACAATGATGGTGGTTTGTTGTAATTGAAACTCTATTGTGCTGTCAAGTCCAAAAATGTGTCGTTTTGGGTGTGTTTTTTAAAATGCAAATGAGCGGATAAAGTGCAAACACTGATCACAATGATGGTGGTTTGTTGTAATTCAAACTCAATTGTGCTGTCAAGTCCTTATTTTCTCTTTCTTTCTCTCTGCACTAAACAACAGTGCAGTGGTTGGAGAGTTCAGATTAAGGAGGCGGTATTATTGTAATAAGATATCCTTATGACATCATAATGAAAGCCAAATTTCAATGACCTATTTTTGCTCACACCTACAAAGTGGCAATGCTAACATTTTCATCATATGACCCCTTTAAAGGGGTCATAGCATGAAAATGTCAGCATTGCCACTTTGTAGGTTTGAGCAAAAGTGTGCCGTTTTGGGTGTGTTTTTTAAAATGCAAATGAGCGGATGAAGTGCAAACACTGATCACAATGATGGTGGTTTGTTGTAATTCAAACTCAATTGTGCTGTCAAGTCCTTCTTTTCTCTCTCTTTCTCTCTGCACTAAATAGCAGTGCAGTGGTTGGATAGTGCAGATTAAGGGGGCGGTATTATTCTAATAAGATATCCTTATGACATCATAATGAAAGCCAAATTTCAATGACCTATTTTTGCTCACACCTACAAAGTGGCAATGCTAACATTTTCATCATATGACCCCTTTAAAGGGGTCATAGCATGAAAATGTCAGCATTGCCACTTTGTAGGTTTGAGCAAAAGTGTGCCGTTTTGGGTGTGTTTTTTAAAATGCAAATGAGCGGATGAAGTGCAAACACTGATCACAATGATGGTGGTTTGTTGTAATTCAAACTCAATTGTGCTGTCAAGTCCTTCTTTTCTCTCTCTTTCTCTCTGCACTAAATAGCAGTGCAGTGGTTGGATAGTGCAGATTAAGGGGGCGGTATTATTCTAATAAGATATCCTTATGACATCATAATGAAAGCCAAATTTCAATGACCTATTTTTGCTCACACCTACAAAGTGGCAATGCTAACATTTTCATGCCATGGCCCCTTTAACGCGAATGTACATACTGCCTTAGCGCACGTTAAGTAGGCACCCCGTGAAATTAAGTACCTACACAGTAAGTATGCGATTTCGGATTCAGCCAAGCTCCCTGCAGTAACTGGTGTTTGGGGATTTCGGTCCGGGCGGAACCAATCTCTGTCACTTTTAGTTCCGCCCTTAAAAAGTCACTCCATGACATCTACCTTAAATGCAGTGCTTTGTATAAAAGCAAAAACAGAACAGCAGTTGCTAAAATCACTTTGGAAATAAACAGCACAACTGGTCTACAGCATGTTGTGTTTTGGATGCCATTTCTTATCATGACCTGTATAAACCAGCTTAACACTAGTCTAAACTGGTAATTTTGGCAGCAGTGTAAATAATATAGTATAATTTCATATACGTATGGCTCACTTTCATATATTTAAGTATTCACATATTAATAATCCTCAAAACATGTATTACAAATTTGAGAAAGTATAATATACAGCACATGTGCACATGTTTAGAATAACCTGCATGTATCTTTTTTAATTCTATATTATGTAGTGTTTTTGTACTATTTTTAAAAATAGTCTAGCTGTGTTCTTACCACAGTTAAAGCAGAGAATGGGAAATAAATCAATAATGATCGCAGGCCCTATGAGAGCTTGCCAATGATTAAGAAATAAGAAATTGATTTGGCACAAAAATACGTGCACATAATACACACATGACTGAATGACGGAGTTTCTCTAATCAGTAAGATCGGTTCTTAAAACCACACCCTGTTTAAAGCTGTCACTATAAAACACAGTACTTAGATCATCTCTGAACATACTGAGCAAATAATGGAAGTAAAAACCATTTATGAAAATGATGGAGAAAAATATCCTCCACCATCTGGACCTTGGACACAGAGTCAGAACCGGACTGAAGCTCAAAACCGCAGTAAGTGAAATCTCATTCTGTCATTTTCCTGCTTTGGATTTGTAAAGAAGATTTTGCAATATACTTGAATTTAAACTTAATATCTGATGATTTGGAGTTCCTAATTTGTGTGGGGGTTCTCTTTGACAGGTAGAAATAGATGCTCCTTGTTCATCACAGTGTTACTTGGGCTCATCTGTGTTTTACTGGTGGTTGGCATTTTAGTGCTGTACATCCATCTCACAGCAGAGAGAGACCTGATGAAGAGAAGCTACATGAACAACGCTGAAGGCTACAATAAAACTTCGAACAACCTGAAAATGAATTACAGTCAACTGACTGTTGAGAAAGAAGAGCTAAAGAAAACCCTTAGCTCTGTGAGTCAGAAGAAATTGGAGTTGGAGACCGATAACAAACGTTTGACTGGCGAGAAAGAAGAGCTAACGAAAAGCCTGAACTCTATGAGTCAGAAGAAACAGGAGTTGGAGACCGATAACAAACGTTTGACTGATGAGAAAGAATGGCTAACGAAAAGCCTGAACTCCATGAGTCAGACGAAACTGGAGTTAGAGACCAACATCAAGAATTTGAAAGATTCACTAATGAAGAAATCAGGTGTGTATAACTGTTGGTTTCTTTTTTTTTCCATAAAAGATAAGTGTATTTGACATCTGTGTGTTTTTGTTTGTTGAAAGGGTCATACATGTATTATATATCCAGTGAGATTAAGAGTTGGTCTGACAGCAGGCAGTTCTGCAGGGATCGTGGTCAAGATCTGGTCATTATCAACACTGAAGAAGAACAGGTAGAGTTTGTATAAGTTAGTAAGAGTGTGGTAAACCATAAGAATCATATCACCTGTTTTATATACACACACAGAGACACATATTATCAATCATCAAGGAGGACATGTGGATTGGTTTGTCTGACATAGCAGAGGAAGGAAAGATGAAATGGGTGGATAATACACCACCGTATCAAGTGTAAGCAAACAAATTTTCCTTGAATTATACTTTAATATTATTATTGAAAATTATAAATGAATATATATATATATATATATATATATATATATATATATATATATATATATATATATATATATATATATATATATATATATATACTTACAATTAAACTTTATTCAGGATGATGCCATAGAAGAACAATTTTGGTTCCTCAAACCACCCTTTAGTAAAAGGTTACCCAGATAGCATGAAACCATTGAAACAATGTTAAAAACTGTTGATTTGTCAATGTTAATACCATTGAATCGATATCAGGTTTGCACCCTCCATTAATATTGAAAAAAATATTGACATTTCAACAAATCACCATTATTATTGTGATCAGTATTTGCTTTAGTTGGGTCCTTGACTCTTGACATTCTTTTTTTAGGGTTTCTGTGTGTTTATGTAGAAACTCATGTGCATTGGAAAATAAAGATGTGTTTCAAAGTTAAGTTGAAACTGATTGCATTTGTATGAAGTCAAGAAGGTATAAAATTAAGCAGCTTTATGTTGATCCATGTTTGACCATTATAATTGTTCTGGTTTGTAAATCCACTGTGACAAGATAAACAGAGAAAATGCTGAGTCATTCAGACATCATTACTCATCCTACAAAGCTCAACAATGGTGACAATCATCAAACAAATTCATAAATTAGTCACACAATTATTTAGTACTACGATGATACCCAGCATGCATTGCAGCATGAAACTTTCTTTTGTTGATCATCACCATTGATGAGATTCATAGACTGATTCATGATGTCAGAGATAGATTCAGTAGTTTTATCTTCTTAATGAATTTTTTTTATTTTATAATTTTCAAAATAACAGATCTGTCACTTATCCCAACTAGTACTGTAATATCCATTTCTTACACATTTTTAGCAATATTTCATTAAAGGGCCCATGGCATGAAGATGTTAGCATTGCCACTTTATGAATTTGTCTGATGATTGTCACCATTGTTGAGCTTTGTAGGATGAGTAATGATATCTGAATGTGTCAGCATTTTCTCTGTTTATCTTGTCACAGTGGATTTACAAACCAGATCAATTATAATGGTCAAACATGGATCAACATAAATCTGCCTAATTTTATACCATCTTGATTTCATAAAAATGCAATCAGTTTCAACTTAACTTTGAAACGCATCTTTCTTTTCCAATGCACATGAGTTTCTACATAAACACACAGGAACACTAAAAAAGACACATTTAATATTATTTAGGAATATCTACAAGAATTAAACTACTTGATAACATAAGGTCTCTTTTTTTGCAATAGCAGAAGTATTTTAAAGTTGATGTACAGATGTCAAAGGTTATTCGTGGAACTATTTAGTTAAATACTGTTGTTCTATGGCAAACAAATTAATTATTATAAAATGTAAAATATTGACACTAGAATAAGTATAAGTACAACGACAGAAATTTTTCAGTGCTTACATTGTGTGTAACATTTTTAAAATTTCATGTACAAGCTGTATTTGTCTTAGATAATGTGGCTGATTATTAAAGCCTGTTTTCACACCTTTGACTGTAAGCATCTCATGGTTCTGGTTATTATTTTTGACCAAGTGTATCTTAAATGTTTCTGTTCAGACAGTCATATATAGACAGTATATACTGTTCAACATCTGAATAATCTAATTACATGCTTTAGGTATTGGGGCCAAGGTGAGCCGAATAATGATGGTGGAAATGAGGACTGTGTTGTAATAAGGAGTTTTCCAGACTCTTCCCTAAACAAATGGAATGATATTCCATGCTCACTGATGAAAAAATGGATTTGTGAGAATATGTGAAAATCAATGTTTTTAAAAATCAAAAATTGTTTTAATTACATTATTATGAGATGCATTAAATATGTAAAATAAGTCTTTGGTTTCCCTAGAGTGCAAATGTGAAGTTTTAGTTCAAGATACCGCTATATTCTCTCTCTCTCTCTTTCTATCTGCATAAGTGGCTGATTATTTTTGTGGCTGATTTTAATTAGATTCGCTACCTACGTCACAAAACAGGCTAAATTTGAATGACCTACATTTTTAATTGCTTGCATAGAATGATTTACCAAAACAAATGGGTTGTTCTTTTTCATGCTTTCTAGATCAGGGGTTTTCAAACGTGTCCTGGAGGACCACTAGTACTGCACATTTTGCATGTTTCCCTTTTGTGACACACTTCATTCAGTTACCTTACACACCCAGTTCAGGTCTTGCAGTCTCTACTAAGGAGCTGAAGATTTAAACCAGGTGTGTCTAATGAGGGAGACATGCAAATTGTGCAGTACTAGTGGTCCTCCAGGACAGGTTTGAAAACCCCTGTTCTAGGAGACCCAATTATCGCACTTAAACATGCACAGGAAAATCCCCAGTGTTAAATTAACTCTACCAGTGTTAAATCAACACTATTTGGTGTTTATATAATCCACACCAAGATCGGTGTTAAAAAAGACTGGTGTTAAAAATATAACTCTGAATCAGTGTTAAAGTTAATGAGATAATGAAGTGATGATTAAGACATTAATGGTGAACACCTGCTGGTCATTCAAATCAATTACATTTTGGACATTTTCCTGTCTCTAAATTTTTATTTTGATGACTCGTTTTCTGGAGAAAATACTAAAATAATAAAGAAAGACAAATTATTAAATGCAATAGATGAATACGGTTGGGTGTATGCCTCCAAAAGCTGCAATCTTTCACGTTTGCCTCTCTATCGGCATCTCTGTTTGAAAAATAAAATGATAACTTGCAGAATAATTTTCTAAATGGATAAGTTTAACTTCTAAACAGCTGTCAGAACAAAATACAAAAAAAAGTGCTCAACTATTCCAGCATCCACACGCGTGATTTAGTAGACAAATCTTCTTTCTGACGTGATGTCTCACAAGTCAAATAGACATTTGCCACAAAATATATCATATTAAATCATAAGTTTGTGTTTGTTATGAGGTCATTTGAAGTCACCATTACTGTGATTAGTGTTTCCTTTAGTTAGGCATTTGTCCCTTGACCTTCACTGATCTAAATCTCCTCTTTTAGCAATAGCAACAATGTTTTAGTAAAACCACTTGTTCATTGCTTCATGTAGAGGGAAGCCCTTCCAGACCTTCTCAGGTTGTTTATTTTTATTATTTTCTACTCTACAAATTATTGAAACATTTGGTCACAAATTTATTATGAAGAAACAGACATATAAAAAGCTCTATGCAAATGACAGTGTATTGAATGAGACTGCTGTAACGCTTTAGTGTGTTTTTTGTTGTTGTTGTTTTTTGCTTAAGAGAGACTTCATGATTTCTGATACAAATCTCAACGATGGTGACAGTTAATGGTAAGAAAGTTGCTAAATTTTTGTCATGTTGCAATGCATGATGGGATTTATGAATGAGTTTTCTACAATCCTGGTTCCCAGCATGCATTGCGTCATGAAGCTTTGTTGTTAATTGTCACCATGATTGTGTTTTATAGGCTGATTGTTGATGTCTCAGTGTGTCTGTCTTGCACCACAGATTAGATTTGGGTAAACAATATTTAACTCTTCAGGGTATGTGGACTTTTACAGCACTGTTGGATTTCATGGGAGCTTCACAGGTTTGGCAGAACATAAATTAGACACTTACATTCAGTGATAATTTTTTTTTACGATATCATTGACTCCCAAGTTTTATACTAATTAACATAGTGTTAGTTATAGACTTCACTTCTCTCATCTTCCTCTGCTTTAACAGATGTGTTTTATAAACACACTGCCACAATTAGCAGAAGAAATCTAACACTAAATTTCAAGACCCAAGTACCCAACTAAAGGAAACACTAATCGGAGCAATGGTGACTTACTTTATTAACCAGATTAACAGCAGTTCTTTAGAAGTTAAACCTATCATCCATGTAACTCTGCAAGCAAGTTGTAATTTTAGTTTTCAAACAGAGATGATGTTAGTGTTCATTTAACTATGGTGATTTCATCTATTGCATTTAATAATTTGGCTTTCTTCCTCATTTTAGTATTACTTTCTCCAGAAAAAGAGTCAACAAAATAAAATTTTTAAGACAGGAACAATTCCAAAATTGAGTTGATTTGACACAAAATGACCAGCAGGTGTTCACTATTAATGACTCAATCACTTCATTATCTTATTAACTTTAACACTGATTTAGTGTTTTTTTAACACCAATCTTGGTGTGGATTATATAAACACCGAGCAGTGTTAATTTAACACTGGGGATTTTACTGTGTGGAAAAAGTCAGTCGATCGCAAGGGCAAGGTTCTGGTCCAAGCTCTTGTCCTGTCCAAGCTGGACTACTGCAATGCGCTACTGGCTGGACTTCCAGCCTGCACGACCAAACCCCTACAGATGATTCAGAATGCAGCGGCAAGAGTGGCCTTTAATGAGCCAAAGAGGGCGCACGTCACTCCTATCATTGTCAAGTTGCACTGGCTTCGTATAGCAGCTTGCATCAAATTTAAAGCTAGAAAATGTGATAAAGATTAACCCAGTAACTTTGTTTGGGTAAGCCATTTACTGCAAGCATGTTAAAAATTAGGTCGTTCAGATTTCGCCTGTTTTGTGAGGTAGGTAGCAAGGCGAATTATAATAATACCGCCCCCTTTATCTGCACTATCCAATCACAGCACTGCCATTTAGTGCAGCAAGAAAAAGGGAGAAAAGAAGGACTTGACAGCACAATTGAGTTTCAATTACAACAAACCACCATCATTGTGATCAGTGTTTGCACTTCATCCGCTCATTTGCATTTTAAATGTCACACCCAAAAACGGCACACTTTTGCTCAGGCCTACAAATTTGCAATTTTAACATGCTGTAATTAATTATCTGTGGAGTATGTTGAGCTAAAACCTCGCTTACGCACTCTGGGGACACCAAAGATTTATCTCACATCTTAACAAAATCTCATAATATGACCCCTTTAAAACCACCATTGGGTAGGCACCCCTTACCGTCGCTTGCTTATACAGCCTTACGTACCCTCTCGATCCCTTCGCTCTGTCACCGAGCGACGGCTTGTGGTGCCATCTCAAAAAGGGAAAAAAACATTATCGCCTATAGCATACATTATCGCATTCCACTATATGCTGGTCGCGACACGATCTGCTAACATTGTAGCTGTCTTTAAGACTCGGCTAAAAACCCATCTCTTCCGCCATTTCCTCACTTCCTAATATAGGACTTACTATCTTTCCCTATTTTTCTTTATCTGTATATTCTTAAAAACAATACTAACCAACCCTTGGCTATGTATACTGTGTTGGACTTGATGAGACTATTTCTAGTGCACTTATGTATGCTGTTCTTGTGTTGCTATAATTGCTTCTATTGTTTACCTCATTTGTAAGTCGCTTTGGACTAAAGCGTCTGGTAAATGACTATATGTAAATGTATTTACATCAGTTTCTGATTGATGTTTCTGTTTATCAAAGGAATGACATCCAAATTACTTTAAACTGCTTTACTGCTATACGTTCTGGTGTATAATATAGTATTGGTTACATTTTTTGGAGACGTATTATAGCTGTGCATGAGGAATAGACTAAATAAAATCAATATTCTAGTTTTAAGTAAAGACACAAAACAATCACTGATCTTCTGCTTGTGTCAGTTTATAATATTTACATTATATTTCTGTATGTCTGCTTTCTATGTTGAATAAAAATGACAAACTGTATTCACTGTGTTGATCATTGTGTTTTTTTTTTGTATGATATATGCTGTAAATTTTTTTTTGTGAAATTTACAGTACATTACTGGCAATAAAGTTGCCAGCTAATACCTGTACAATTACAGCAGGGCTCCAGACTGCGAGTAAATAGTCACATTTTGCAAGTATTTTTCCTGCCTATGGGACTATTTTTTATTAAAGGGGTCATAGCTTGAATATTTTACTTTTTTCATGTTTAAGTGCTATAATTAAGTCCCCAGTGCTTCTATCGACCTAGAAAGTGTGATAAAAATCAACTCAGTAACTTTGTTTGGGTAAGCCATTTTCTGCAAGCATGTGAAAATAAGGTCGTTCAGATTTTGCCTGTTTTGTGAGGTAGGTAGCAAGGCGAATTACAATAATACCGCCCCTTTATCTGCACCATCCAACGACAGCACAATTGAGTTTCAACTACAACAAACCACCATCATTGTGATCAGTGTTTGCATGTCATCAGCTCATTTGCATTTTAAATGGCACACCAAAAAACGGCACACTTTTGATCAGGCCTACAAATTTGTGATTTTAACATGCTGTAATTATTTATCTATATGGTATTTTGAGCTAAAACTTCACATACACACTCTGGGGACACCAAAGACTTATTTTACATCTGAAAAATATTTCATAATATGACCCCTTTAAAAGTCGCACTGGCGTGACTGTTGGAGATAATGATTTATTTTATTACCATTTATGTGTGTTTCTTTGAGTGTTTCCTTATAACCAGAGGTGGTGGAAAGAGTTTCGCTTATCTAGAATTAACATACAGCTTCACCTATAGCCTAGTACTAAGATATTTTTAGATATGTATGTGTGTGTTAAAGTCATGAAGCATTTTATTGCCTTTGACTTATCTTTTTGGGTGTCAACTCATCTAAATAAAATAAGATTGCAAAGAGAGAATCAGAGAGAGAGACAGTCTGAAGATATCTTTATGAGATATGCTCTCTCCTTCGCGAGAATTGTGAAACCTTATTTGAGGTCTGAGTGTGTCTTATTTTGTTAAGGAATAAGTGAAATATACCTGACATTTTGGTCCTTCGAGCCGGATTTCATTATACCCGAAGATCAGCAGTGGAGGAGACAAGCGGAAGCCCGACGTCGGCCGAATTCATCTAGGAATTAGAAGAAAGCCCTGGGTGGTGAAAAATCCTCGCCAGGCCGGCAATTAGGTTTCCTCAGCTGATGATCCCAGATTGACGGAATTCGTAGCAAGACACAGTTCAGGCGGAGTGAATTGGGCGAGTTGAGATTACATTACAATAAGATGAGGGGATCCTGAAGCATCGCCCAGAAAGTAGACACTGAAGTGTATACTAAAAGAATAGACCCTGAAGTGTGTATTATACACCCAGCAGTGTTCATTTAACTATTGCATTTAAAATTTCACCTTTCTTAATCATTTTATTATTACTTTCTTCAGAAAAAGAGTCAAAAGTAATTCACTACTTATGTAGTTGTTTTACATTTGTTCAAAATTCAACCTCACACTCGTGAGTTATTGACCACAGCAAATATCTCTGTTTAAAACACTATCTTTTAAAATTAATCGTTTTCTGAAAAATTTTACTTTTACCCCTGCTTTCCCCTACCTTTTATTCTGGCAGTGAGTAAAGTCTGACCAGATTCATTTTCTTTGTAGGTGCTTCACTTTAACACATATTTTGGAATACAAACCAAAGCTTGTTGTGTTCATAAAAATACGCATAATAATATAAATTCTTTGTATTTTAAAAAGACTGGTATATAATTTTTTTTTGCTCTTTTCTTCTAATTTGCTTCGGCCCCCTTGCGCCACGCAGCCCCCACTTTAAAAACCACTGTGATAGCCCAGATAGCATGCAACCATTGAAACAATGTTAAAAATCGTTGATTTGTCAATGTTAATACCATTGAATCAATATCACGTTTGCACCCTCCATTAATATTGAAAAATATTGAAATGTCAACAAATCACCATTATCGTGATCAGTGTTTGCTTTAGTTGGGCCCTTTTCTCTTGTGTTTTAATGGTACGTTTTCTTTGGCTGCTGAAGCAGTGTTTTAACAAAGATCTTTATGTTATCAAGTAGTTTAATTCTTGTAGATATACCTAAATTATATTAATGAAATACTGTTAAAGTTATGCAAAAACATCTTATGATTTTACAGTACTAGTTGGAAACTGTGTCAGGTCTGTTATTTTGAGGATTACAAAAACACATTTAAAAAGTTAAACTAATGAATCTATCTCTGATATCATGAATCGGTCTATGAATCTCATCAATGGTGACGATAAACAAAAGAAAGCTTCATGCTCCAAAGCATGCTGGGTATCATCGAAGTACTAAACTAAATTTTTACTCCCAGCATGCATTGCAGTTGATTGTTTTATATGAATTTGTTTGATGATTGTCACCATTATCGAGATTTGTAGGATGAGTAATGATGTCTGAATGTGTCAGCAATTTTTCTGTTTGTCTTTTCACAGTGTATTTACAAACCAAAACAAGTATAAATGTCAAAAATGGATCAACATAATCATGTAAAGCAGCTTAATTTTATATAATCTTGAACTCTTCACAAAATGCAATCAGTATCAAGTTCAAATTAACTTTGAAAAACATCTTTATTTTCCAATGCAGATGTGTTATATGTACATAAACAAAAACAAACACTTAAAAAAGCAAAGAAAGATTTAACTTAGTGAATAAAAAGAGTCAAGGACCCAACTAAAGCAAACACTGATCACAATAATGGTGATTTGTTGAAATCTCAATATTTTTTCAATATTAATGGAGGGTGCAAACCTGATATTGATTCAATGAAGTTAACATTGACAAATCAACTGTTTTTAACATTTTTTCAATGGTTTGCATGCTATCTGGGAGACCACACTCGTGAGTTATTGACCACAGCAAATATCTCTGTTTAAAACACTATCCTTTAAAATAAATTGTTTTCTGAAAAAGTGTACTTTTACCCCTGCTTTCCCCTACCTTTTATTCTGACAGTGAGTAAAGACTGACCGGATTCATTTTCGTTGTAGGTGCAAAGCACTTGAAATACAAAGCTTGTTGTGTTAATATTGTGTGCATTTACATTTAATTCTGATTTTTCATTATGATCAATAAATGAGAACTATCACAAATAATATTATGCTAAAAATGCTGTCAATCAATATAAACTTCTAGGGGCAGTTTCCCGACAGGGTTTAGATTAATCCAGGACTAGGCCTTTATTAGGACATTTAAATTGTTATTACAAACAAACCTTACAAAAAACAATAGAAAAACAATTGCACTGATATATGTTAAGATGTGTCAGTGCAAGATGTTTTTAATTAAAGCAGCTCAAACATGCGTTTAAGTCTGGGATTAGCCATGTCTGGGAAACCACCCCCTAGTGTTCCTGTAATATTCCTGTATGCCTGTGGTTCTTTATCACTGCACACCGTGTGTCTCCTTTATTTAAAACACTGGTTCAATATCATATTATTGCTAAAACTGCTGACATAAACTTAAAACAAAATGTAATGATCTTTTGAAAATTCTGAGTAAGGTTACTTAGAGATATTTTATTTCAAAAAGCCCATCTGAAAGTTACACAAACTTATCAATAGATTAATAATTCATTTGATATATAAACAGGGTGAGGGCAGATGTGCAGATGGCTGATCTGAACCTGACTGGAGTTAATAAACTTCGCAGACATCCCAACATGAAAAGCATCTCTAACAAACAAAAGATGTTTAAAACAATACTGGGTTTACCAGTTGTTGCACTTTTTGATCTTTGAAACAGTCTGCATTTACATCATTACACCACTGTGATGGTGGTGTATTGTTATCAACTGTAAACTGTAAAAAAATGTAAGTAGAATCCAATTAAATGTATAAGTCATTTTAACTTACTATTTTAAATGTTTGCAATTTTTAAATAATATGCACTCCAACCATGAAACCACCAGTGCAAGAAAATAGAGAAAACAATTGACAACACAATGTAGTGTTTCAATTTCAACAATCCACCATTATGGATATACCATATTATCAAAATAAAGTGATACAGTTATTAAGCTTCCACTGTTTTAAAAGAAACATAAATCAGAAACTGAATTGAATGCAACAATGACTTCATAATAACTGCTTAAAATCACAACAAAAGAAGAAAGGACCCTATTTCTCACAAATCCATCTTCTTGTGTTTGTGCATGGAAGGTCATTCCAGTTGTTTAGGACAGGTTTTGTAGGATTCAGTTCAGCACGTCTTCCCTTCCAAATGCGATTGAGGATATATATCTCGGTGTGTGTATAAAACGTAAAAAGTGCCATTTTTGCCTTTATTGGATACACAGTGTAAGGAGATGACAGGAAAGTATAGGGGTATGGGATTGGTAAAGGACCTCGAGACGGAATTCAAACTCAGGTCGCCAGAAGTGTATCTGCACCATGTGTCGGAGCACCGTCCACTACACCAGTGGTTCCCAAATCCAGTCCTCGGGACCCCCCTCCCAGCATGTTTTAGATGTCTCCTTATATGAAACACCTGATTCCACTCATCAGGCTAGGCTGGAAGGCTTGATTTTTTTCCCAAACCAGTTCAGATAGGAGTTTTACTTAAACATGAGCTCAGGGGCAGAAAGAAATTTGATTGGTTCACAAAAATGACCAATGAAAGTCCTCAACCGGAGCCTTCAAGGCAGCTTCTGCAGTGAAGCAGTTCGAGCTCACCGTTGGTCAGGTGAGTAGAGCAGATGGTTAGATAGGAATGTGACTGGTTTTGAATTCAGCTTGTAGTGTTTCGAGCGTTTAAGTTACGTGTTTTCACGTTTTCACGTGTCTGTGGCACGACCTTCATTTTCGTGCCAGATTCACGTGTTGAATACTCATTTTTTTCCTTTTTTCAAACCATTGTTGATTGGGGTTAGATTTGTGGTTTTTTTAATTTTAGACTGTTTTCGCATGAAGTTGGGTCTGGGTTAGAATGGCAGTGGTTTATACGTTTATTTGTCAGAAATTTAAACTGGTTTCACTTGATGTTGGGGTTAGAGTTGGGTTTGGATTAGGATGTCATTTTTTGTAACAAAGTTGTTCTAACCCCAATCTTAAGAGACAATGGTGAGAAAATAGGAAAAACAATTGAGTAACTGGCACGAAAATGAAGGTCATGCCACGGACACATGGAAACACGTAACTTAAACGCTCGAAACATTTCAAGCTGAATTCAAAACCAGTCACATTCCTATCTAACCATCTGCGCTACTCACCTGACCAACGGTGAGCTCGAACTGCTTCACTGCAGAAGCTGCCTTGAAGGATCCGGTTGAGGAATTTCATTGGTCATTTTTGTGAACCAATCAAATTTCTTTCTGCCCCTGAGCTCATGTTTAAGTAAAACTCCTATCTTAACTGGTTTGGGAAAAAAAATCACGCGGCTGGAAGGAGCCTGATAAGTGGAATCAGGTGTTTCATATAAGGAGACATCTAAAACATGCTGGGAGGGGGGTCCCGAGGACTGGATTTGGGAACCACTGCACTACACCATCAGCTCTGACGCATCCAGTTTTCTTGACGTTCTTAGAACGTTTTTGTATTGTCTGAACGTTAGAGGAATGTTACATTTTACCATTTTTAAATGTTATGACAAAGTCATGTTTTAATGTTCACACAATGTTTAAAACAACAACTGTTTATTATATTGACTTGTTTGACTGTTATGTAAATGATAGAGAAACATTGCATTTATTTTTTTTATAAAACATTATTTCTGAATGTTCAGTAAATATATTGCTGTAGAAAACACAATTCACTTATTAGGTTTAGATGTTGATGTTTTGTTTAATTTTAAGTCACCGTTATTGTGATTAGTGTTTGTTTTAGTTGGACTCTTGACACTTGACTTTTTGTTTGCTAGTTTTTTCCTTGGTTGTGTTAACTCTGTGTTAATACACCACATTTGTTATGAACATGTAAAGTTAATAGTGTCATTCTGTGGCAGTTGGTACATAATGGTAAATATTGTCACCTTTTTATGTGTACTAATCAAAAGTTTATTTTCTGTCAGTAATGTATATGAGATCCAGCACTTTCACAGCAGTTAAGATTCATACTTGGATTCTCAATGTTTGTGAATCCCAAATATACAGCGAATATTTTTTGTCCAAAGTTTCTAAAACTCCATAATGACAAACTGCTGTGAAAGTGCTGGATCTCATTTACATTATTGACAGAAAATAAACTTTTGATTAGCAAACTAATTAGGTGATTAACGTTTTTGGGAACTTTCAGGGAATGTTCTTATAACTTTTTTTCTGTTAGCCAGGTCACATCCTGATAGCAATTACTATGTTAAGTTGTTTAAATGAATTTGTAGAAATTTACGTCATCTGTAAAAGGCGTAGGACCAAAACATTTTCAACCAATCATAGATCTCGGTCCGAACGGACTTGCCTTACAAAAAACAATACTGGTAAGCTTCTTTAGACAAAACAATGGCACTGATGTTAAGATGTGTCAGTGCAAGATGTTTTTTAATTAAAGCAGCTCAAACATGCATTTAAGTCTGGGATAAGTGTTCTTGTAATATTCCTGTATGCCTGTGGTTCCCTTTCAATACGGTTCACTTCGCATTGCGTCAGTTTGCTGACGCTATGTGGGGAAACTCCTGTTTACTCCGTGATTGAAGTAAATTCTCCGTGATTTGTAAAAATTACAGACCAATGGTGTTGAAACCTGCGATAGGGCGGGGCTTATGCTCTATATAACGTGGATTAGAATGCCATTTCGCTTACCTTATTTCTCCTTCAGTGCAATTCTCTTGCTGCTCCTAGAGAAGCCCTACTTTGCTGTCGAATTAAGCCCTGCAGCAGATTCCATGCCTTGCATCTTCCCCTGCCTGCTTTCCGGCAGATAAGAAAGAGCGAATTTCCAGAGAGAATTTCCCCTAAAAGAGCATTTCAAAATGTCGCTTCGGCATTTAGGCTCGCCATGGAGGACTGTCATTTGGAGTGCGTCACCTGCCTGGGTCCTGCTCACGCTGAGTCCGCGCTCGACGGAGCGTGCTGCACCCACTGCGAGCTCCTTCCCCTCGCTGTGCTGCGTGCCAGTATTACCACCTTTAAAATGTTTTCCCGTGCTCCCCCGCCCAAAAAGCAGCGGAGACGTGAACCGGAAGAGCAGCCCGAGATGAGTACATGCCGGATCTTCCCCTGCGTGCTCTGTCTCCAGGAAGACCAGCTCCCCCTGCCGAGCGCCAGTGGCATGGTCTTCTTTGGCGTTGAGGATGCTCTCAATTTGTCGTCCTCGGAGGAACTGGAGGATTGGGCGGCTTTGGATAAGGATGCCGCTGCTGCAGAAGAGCCCAGCGAGACACGCCCCCAGCCTGACTCTGAGCTTTTGCGGATCCTCACTGGTCTCACAATTGGAAAACATGACCTCGTCATTAAATTCCTAAAAGGCGCCCGTCGGCTCAACCCGCCACGACCGCACACGGTCCCGCCTAGGGATCTATTGGTCCTTAAAGCTTTTACGGGGTCCGCCCTTCGAGTTGCTCGAACAGGCGGACTTATGAGCCCTCTGGTTTAAAATCGTTCTCCTTCTGGCTATACCATCGGTTATACAAGTAGGCGGTTTACATTCTTTCTCCGTCTATCCATCTTGTCTCAAATTCGGTCCTAACGATAGGAAAGCAATCCTTAGACCAAGAGCGGGTTACTGTACATTCCTTAAGTTTTATTTACGCCATTCAGGCTTCAGGTGGTCTTTTTACTCGCTTTCCCACCGGCGGACTGCAAACAGCCTCCTAACTCTATCTGTCCTGTAAGAGCGCTAAGAATTTAAACAAACCGCTCCACCACTTTTCGTAAGTCAGAACAGCTGTTTGTGAGCTTCGCAGATCACTCTATGGGCATCAGTTACTAAACAGCAACTATCTAAATGGATCGTCGAGGCTATCTCTTTGGCGTATGCCTCCCTGATTGAACAATGTCCACTTGGTGTCAGAGCGCACTCTACATGGAGTATGGCTGCATCTTGGTCTACAGCAGGGGTGCCCAACCCTGTTCCTGGAGGGCTACCGTCCTGCAGATTTTAGCTCCAACCCCAATCAAACACAGCTGAAGCAGCTAATCAAGGTGTTCAGGGTTGCTTGATAATTACAGACAGGTGTGTTGGAGCTGGGTTGGAACTGAAGTCTGCAGGACGGTAGCCCTCCAGGAGCAGGGTTGGGCACCCCTGGTCTACAGGGATTTCTATCTTTGACATTTGCAACGCGGCTGGCTGGTCATCGCCATCTACGTTTGTCAGATTTTACAGCTTAGACGTCCCTTCCCTACAAGCGCAGGTTTTGTCTGCTTAAACTCACACACACGCATCATGGTGCACTCATTGATTTCACCTGTATGCCCGCTGTTTTATTAATGTATGTGCCACGGTGCATTCGGTTAGCTTACTCTCATACTCTCTATTGAATTACACTGCATGGCGCATTTAGTTAACTTGCCGTCTTACCTTCACTTACACGGAAACACATGCGGCACGCTATCGCGGGTTCGAACACCATTGGTCAGACGTTAACCAATAGGCTTCAGTCACGGAGTAAACAGAAGTTCCCCCCATAGCGTCAGCAAACTGACGCAATGCTTGTTCCCATTATTTCAGGGAACCATGGTTACGTGAGTAACCGAAACGTTCTTTATGCCTGCACACTGTTTGTCTCCTTTATTTAACACACTGATTCAATCTCATTTGTTGTTGTTGTTTTTTTTTTTTGCAGAAATTTATGAAGCGTGAGTGTGATAAAGAAGACAAACTGAAGGCTGGGTGCTGTGGATGATCAGGACCATCAGTTAACTCTGAAAGTACAAACTTCCCTTTTCCATAAGCCACAATACACTTCTCTTTATATCATTGCTAAAACTGCTGAGATAAACTTAAAACAAAGTGTAATGATTCTTTGGAATTTTGAGTAAGGTTACTTTGAGATATTTTATTTCAAAAAGCCCATCTGCAAGTTACACAAACTTATTCTCACTCAATAGATTAATAATTCATTTGATATATAAACAGGGTGAGGGCAGATGTGCAGATGGCTGATCTGAACCTGAGTTAGTAAACTTCACAGACATCCCAACATGAAAATCATTTTTAACTAACAAAAGGATGTTTAAAACAATACTGAGTTTATCCAGTTGTTGCACTTGTTGATCTTTGAAACAGTCTGCTTTACATGATTACACCACTGTGATGGTGGTGTATTGTTATCAACTGTAAACAGTACAATTTTTAAGTATAATCAAATTAAATGTATAAGTCATTTGAACTTACTATTTTAAATGTTTGCAATTTTTAAATAATATGCACTATCCAACCATGAAACCACCATTTGGTGCAAGAGAGAGAGAGAGAGAGAGAGAGAGAGAGAGAGAGAGAGAGAGAGAGAGAGAGAGAGAGAGAGAGAGAGAGAGAGAGAGAGAGAGAGAGAGAGAGAGAGAGAGAGAGAGAGAGAGAGAGAGAACAATTGACAGCACAATTTAGAGTTTTGATTTGGTGATAATGGTGGATAAATGTCCTCTTTGATGGAAGTCAAGAGTTGAGGTGTTTATCAGTTTGTTTGTCTACATCTGGAAAATAATTACATTTCCATCTAGTTCCCAAACAATTTTACACTATTAATTTTACTCTAAAGTAGATACATGTAATCAAAATAAAGTGATACAGTTAATAAGCTGCCACAGTTTTAAAAGAAACATAAATCAGAAACTTAAGTGAATGCAACAACGACTTCATAATAACTGCTTAAAATCACAACAAAAGAAGAAAGGACCCTATTTCTCACAAATCCATCTTCTTTTGTTTGTGCATGGAATGTCATTCCAGTTTTTTAGGACAGTTTTTTTAGGATTCAGTTCAACACAGTCTTCACTTCCAGAGTAATCATTTGGCTCGTTTTCAGCCCAAAACCTAAACAGTGTGTATGGGATAAACAGATCAGAATTACAGAACCATTACTGCATTGCAAAGTAAATATGCATGTACACAGTGACTGTTTTCTTACCCTTTATTCAGTGTTGTATTATCCACCCATTTCATCTTTCCTTCCTCTGCTATGTCAGACAAACCAATCCATACTACGCCTGTGGCGATTGAAGATATGTATCTCTGTGTGTGTAAAACAAATAATACTGTATGGATAATTTTTGTCATTCTGTAATACACTAATACTCACTCACATAAACTCTACCTGCTTCTCTCCAGTGTTGATAATGATCAGATCTCCACCACAATCCCTGCAGAACTGCCTGCTATCAGACCAACTCTTCTCCTCAGTGGATATGTACACTGAAAAAAATGAAACTTTGGATCAACGTAAAAAAAATGCTGTATATAGATCAACTTAAAAAAATTGCTGTAATTTGTTACAGCTACATTTATTCGTTTTTCCGAAACTATATTTTTGATTTGGTTAAAACTTTTTTAATTTAATATCAATCAAAATAGTTCTTCAGCCCAAGATAAACAAATTACATTGAAACAAAGTTAAAATATTGTTTTTCATGGAGACCAAATCATTATTTTTACTTTTTGAAATTAAACTATCTCTAATTTCTTATAGACTGGCTCTTTTTCTGGAAAAAGTAATAATAAAATGATGAAGAAAGTCATTATATTAAATGCAATAGATAAATGAACACTGCCGTGTGTAAACATGAATCCATCTTACACTTTTAAAAAGTGTAAAAAGCAGCAATCTATCACTTTTGCGTCTCTATCAGCATCTCTGTTTGAAAACTAAAATTACAATTTTTTACAAAACTTGCTTGCAGAGTTACATGGATGAAGAATGGCTGTAAATCTGGTTAATAAAGTTAGTCACCACTGTGTCGATTAGTGTTTCCTGTAGTTGGGCACTTGGGTCTTGAAGTTTGGCATTGTCTTCTGTTATTTATGACAGTGTGTTTCTAAAGCACATTTGTTAGAGCAGAAGATTATGTAATAGATTAAGTCTGAAACTGTTGATATGCTGGTGGTTAATTATTGTGATTCAATAATCTCAAACAAAAAAAGTCCCTGAATTTAAGTTATTTTATGTTCTGTCAATCCTGTTATGCTTCTGTACTGTAACCATAATCCATAAAGCCTGAAGAGTTGTTTTATTCACATAAATCTAATCTGTGGTTTTCTGCTGACACACTGAGACTTCAACAATCAGACTATGAAACCCCACAATGGTGCACAGCAAAATCACCAGTGTTAAATCAACACTGCTGGTGTTTATATGGGGACCACCAGGTCTAGTGTCACTCATATAAACACCAGCAATGTTAATTTAACACTGGTGATTTTGCTGTGTGACAATCAACAACAAAGCATCATCTCGCAATGAATGCTGGGTACCAGGATTGTAGAAAACTCATTTATTACTCCCATCATGCATTGTGCCATGATAAAATTGTGCAACTTTCTTACCATTTACTGTCACCATTGTGGAGATTTGTATCGGAAGTGTTGATGTCTTTCTGATGCAAAAAAAAAAAAAAAAACTAAAGCGTTGCAACAGTCTTTTTCAAAACTGTGTCATTATAATGGAACATGATTTTTTTATACTTTATCTCTTTAATGTTATTTTACAATTTCACGTTTTAATTTTAGGCAGCCTTATATGTCATGATATATTTCCCTTTACATCAAACAATGAACAAGTAGGGTTAATAAAACTCTGTTATAATTGCTAAAAGAGGAGAGTTAGTTCAACGAAAGGCAAAGAACAAATGCCTAACTAAAGGAAAAACTAATCACAATAATGGTGACTTCAAATTAATCTAAAACAAATGCAAACTGGAGATTTAATGTAATAATTTTTTGTTAAATATCCATTTGACTTGTGATTACATCACATCAGAAAGAAGATTTGTTTACTAAATCACGTGTGTGGATGCTGGAATAGTTGAACACTTGTATCTTGTTCTGAAAGCAGTTGTTTAGAAGTTAAACATCATCCATGTTTAGAAAAGAACTCTGGAAGCAAGTTGTAATGTTAGTAAAAAAGTAAAAATAATGATTTGGTCTCCATGAAAAACGTCTCGGTTACGTATGTAACCCTCGTTCCCTGAAAGAAGGGAACGGAGACGTCACGTCGTGACCGACGAATTGGGAATCCCTACCAAAACGCCACTGCAGCTGAACCCTTCCAGTGTCTATAAAAGCCCTCCGCCCTCCACATAAGGGGCGGAACCTAAGGCGAAATGCAGAAGGCCGGTCACTACCTGTTCCCTAACCCACGATAGTGAACCAGCGAACTGGGGAAGCGTCTAAACTGAGCGGAGCTAGAACACTGCGGAAGCCACCCCCTAAGGTTAAATGGATGACATAAAAATATGAAACAACCGACAGGTTGCTCATAAGAAGTCTCTGAACAATACATGGTATGCAGAGAGATGCAGAGCAGGCTCTGCTAAGGAAAAACGTGGAGGATTAAAACCCCACGGACTATACACACAAATGAACCCCAAGTAGGGGACAAATGTGGACGCCTAGCCTACACAGGTTTACAGAGAATAAATCAGTGATAGGCTGACAGCGGATGCTCTGCAACATTGGCTATCAGGGCGGTGGAGGAGAGCCAAAAACTGTTTTTGTGACATTTTTGCCTAGACGGCCTTCCATAATGGTGCAAATGTGCAGCACCAAAATAGAGGCTCCAAGCCGACACACGAGCCGACCCTCTGTGTTCTTAACTGGTTAACAGAAAGAACCCGCGAGGATCCCGGCTCGACACGAACACTATAGAATCTTGTGAACGTATTAGGTGTCGCCCAGCCTGCAGCTCTACAAATATCCGTTAGCGAGGAACCGCGAGCCAGTGCCCAAGATGATGCCACACTGCGTGTAGAGTGGGCACGTAAATTAAATGGACAAGGCACGTCTTGCTTCTGATATGCAAAGGCTATAGTATCCACAATCCAATGGGACATCCTCTGCTTGGTGACAGCTTTCCCTTTCTGCTGACCACCGAAACAGACAAAGAGCTGGTCTGAGGTCCTAAAGCTTTGCGTCCTGTCTATATACACACGTAGTGCACGAACAGGGCACAACAAAGCCATGGCTGGGTCTGCCTCCTCCAAAGTCAGCGCTTGCAGATTCACCACCTGATCTCTGAAAGGAGTGGTGGGAACTTTGGGCACGAAGCCGGGCCGGGGTCTCAGTGTTACGCTGGATGCAGCTGGCCTGAACTGAAGGCACGAATCATCGACCGAAAATGCATGAATATCTCCTATCCTCTTAACAGAAGCCAAAGCAAGGAGAGTTAAAGTCTTCATAGTAAGAAATTTAACACTCACACTATGCAGAGGCTCAAATGGGGCTTCCTGGAGTGATTTCAGCACCAAGGACAGGTCCAAAGGAGGAATAGAGGGAGGATGCGAAGGATTCAGTCTTCAAGCACCTCTGAGAACTTTAATGACCAGGTCGTGCTGACCCACTGTCTTACCGTTTACGGGTGAATGGTGAGCTGATATCGCAGCAATATCGACCTTAATAGTGGATGGTGACAGCCTATTCTTCAAACGACGCTGGAGATACAAAAGCACAACACCAGTCGGGCATTCTCGGGGGTTCTCACTTTGGGAACAACACCAGTCGACAAACAGGCTCCATTTAAGCGCGTAAGCCTGCCTCATAGACGGCGCTCGCGCTGAAGCAATAGTGTTATATACCTCTTGCCGTAAATCACTCAAATCCTCTGTGCCCCGTCCAGAGACCACACATGGAGGTTCCACAGGTCGGGGCGCGGGTGCCATAATGTGCCCTCTTGATGAAAAAGAAGGTCCTTCCTCAGGGGAATCTTCCAAGGAGGGGCTGTCGCGAGGAGAGAGAGTTCTGGAAACCAACTCCTGGTTGTCCAATAAGGTGCCTCCAACAGCACGCTCTCCTCGTCCTCCCGGATCTTGCATAGGGTTTGCACAATGAGGCTCACCGGAGGGAACGCGTATTTGCGCATGTTTCGCGGCCAGCTGTGTGCCAATGCATCCACGCCGAGCGAGTCGTCGGCTAGTGAATAGAAAAGGCGACAATGGGCCATCTCTGGGGAAGCAAACAGATCTATCTGCGCTTTGCCGAAACGTCTCCAAATCTGCTGAACCGCTATGGGGTGGAGTCGCCATTCGCCGGGACGCGCAGGCCGAGAGAGTGCATCCGCCTCTACATTGAGCGTGCCCGGAATGTAAATGTTACGAAAAGACCTCAAATTCTTCTGACTCCAAGTGAGGAGGTGACGGGCGAGATGCGACAGGTGACGCGAGCGTAAACCGCCTTGACGATTGATGTACGCAACGGTCGCAGTATTGTCTGTGCAAACTAATACATCTTTGCCCCATAACTCGTTGCTGAAACGGACGAGCGCAAGATATACAGCCACATTTCTCGGCAATTTATGTGCCAATGCAGCTGGGGTGCCGTCCAGACCCCCGAAGCCGCAAGCCCATCGTACGTGGCCCCCCACCCCGTGTCCGAAGCATCTGTGCATACTATTGCATGCCTGGAGACCTGTCTCAGAGGCACACCGGCTCGAAGAAACGCACGGTATGACCACGGAGGGAAAGTGCGACGACACGCAGGTGTAATGACAACACGGTGAATGCCGCGCAGCCACGCTCTCCTCGGGACTCGGTCGTGAAGCCAATGCTGAAGCGGTCGCATATGCAGCAGCCTGAGTGCTGTGACACCACTCGGGCTGCTGCCATATGCCCCAGGAGCTTCTGAAATAGTTTCAGCGGGACCGCGCTCTTGCTCTTGAATGTATTCAGGCAAGTCAGAATCGACTGTACACGCGCTTCTGTTAAACGAGCTGTCAAATCGACCGAGTCCAGTTCCATCCCGAGAAAAGAGATTCTCTGCACGGGGCAAAGCTTGCTATTTTCCCAGTTGACCCGAAGACCCAAACAAGCGAGGTGTTCTAGAGTTAAATCCCTGTGATCGCACAGCGTCTGACGTGTTTGAGCTATTATGAACCAATCGTCTAAATACGCGAGAATGCGCACACCTTTCTCTCTCAGGGGTTTTAAAGCCCCCTCCACTACTTTGGTGAATACACGGGGCGACAGAGAGAGCCCGAATGGGAGGACTTTGTACTGGAACGCAAAGCGGAGAAACGGCCTGTGCCGGGGGAGAATCGATACGTGGAAGTACGCGTCCTTCAGGTCGATAGATGCAAACCAATCGTTTGGACGAATGCATGGAAATATGCGCTTGGGCGTCAGCATCTTGAACGGCATTCTGTGAAGTGCACGGTTCAGCGAACGCAGGTCCAGGATCGGTCGCAAGCCGCCCCTTTTCTTGGGTACAATAAAGTAAGGGCTGTAAAACCCTGACCTCATCTCAGCTGGAGGGACCGGCTCGATCGCGTCCTTCGCCAATAGGACAGCGATCTCCACACGGAGGACGTGCGCATCAGCAGCTCTCACCACAGTGAAACGAACGCCGGAGAATTTGGGGGGACGCCGGGCAAATTGGATCGCATAGCCGAGACGAATCGTGCGTAAAAGCCAACGCGACGGGCTGGGAAGCTGTTCCCACGGCCCCAGACACCGTGCGAGAGGGACTAAAGGCACGATCGGTGTAACCGCGGCGGGCGCAACGGAGGAGATCGCCGGTGTGTGCGTATTGGCGGCACCGACAGCAGTGTTGTGTATGGTAACACTCACCTGAGTCCGCTGCTGGGTGGGTGAGTAAGAGAGGCTCTGTTGAAGACACCTCACACCACTCGATGCACCCTTTGGTGAAGGAGGAGGAAGACGATGGGTTATGAGCCCATGATTGTCTCCTACTCCCTGAGAGATTGGAGTGCGCGGTGGGGTTATAACCCCGTGCGTTGCTCTCGTACTCCTCTGATGAGTCAGAGAACGATGGGGGGTTATGAGCCCGCTCGTGTCTCCGGCGCTTATCTGAAGACCAAGAGATGAAAGTGGAATTCGCTCTTTCTGTGATTGTGTGGGTGCCGACTGAAAAGTCGGCGGAACAGAAAAAAGAAACAAAGGATTCCCCAACTGGCCCTCCTCCGGTGGGGGAGTGGTGCCTTCACCCTCTACTGAAGAGCGATCTCCTCCATCTCTAGGTCGCCCGTCTCAGGGCCGCTTCAACTTCCTTTTTCTACCCTTTGAAGCGGGCTGAGCGGACTGCTGACGACCGGTTCCTCGCTTCTTAGAAGAGCCCTCGGCGAGGAGCAGGCTGAGGTGCCGACGTGGACGTGGCATGATCTGAGCGATGGCCTCAGTCTGCTTCTTGGCCGCGGAGAATTGGTGGGCAAACTCCTCGACCGTCTCGCCGAACAGGCCAGCCTGGGAAACCGGAGCATTCAGGAGCCGGGTTTTATTAGCATCCTTCATGTCCACCAGGCACAGCCAGATATGGTGTTCCTTGACCACCAGGGTGGACATCGCACGACTGACGGCACGAAGCACCAGGTCAGTAGCCGCTCGGAGAACTCCGCCAAATCATGACCCCCGCGTGCAGGTCCCTCAGAGCCTTAGCCTGGTGAACCTGCAGCAATGCCATGGCATGCAGGGCTGAAGCTGCCTCCCCACAGGCTTTGTAAGCAGTGCCGGTTAGAGCGGACAAAGGCTTACAGGCCCGTGAGGGGAGAGTAGGCTGGTCCCGCCAGGAGGAAGCGACACCGACCGGACACAACTGCATCGCGACCGGCCGCTCCACTGACGGGATACCAGTGTACCCCCTGGCATCTCCACCCTCGAGGGAGGTGAGAGGTGAAGGCTGAAACGGCCGGTTCCGGGAGGAAAACGGGGTTTTCCACGACCGCGTCAGCTCTTCATGCACCTCGGGGAAGAAAGGCACTGGGGGCGAGGACTGAGAAGCCCTGGCACCCCCGAAGTACCAATCGTCGAGGCGGGACGGTTCGGGTGGGGGAGGTTCAGTCCACTCCAAGCCGACCGCTGCCCGAGCGAGCATGGCTGCCGTCTCGGGGTCGAATGCAGGTCCCGCAACCTTTCCCGAAGGAGGGAGCAGGTCTGGATCGGCGTCCGAGGTTGACAGCCCCCCCCCTCCGATGCTACAGTGGACAAAGTCTCCGGTGGAGGCTCAACAGAGCGCGAGGACACCGTAGAACACGGGCCGCTCGTCTCCATCGGGACCTCCGCAGGCAATGGATCAGGGCGCTGGGAGCTACTGGACGAACCAGCAGACCGACCCAGCACCGTTATACGGAGATCATCCTTCGCAAGCCTAGTAACTGCGCTCCTAGCAGTACTAGGCTTGGAAGGCGGGGGCTGTTCCTGGAGAAACGACACCCGTCTTCGTAAATCCGCCATAGTCATGCCCTCGCAGATGGAGCATGAACTATCACGGAACGTTGCCTCTGCGTGCTGGAGCCCCAGACACGAAAGACAACGCTCGTGGCCATCCCAGGGAGCGATGAACACACCGCATCCAGAAACGGAGCACGGGCGGAATGCCATCTTTAAGAAGACGCACCCGACCGTGAAACGAAAGAGTGGCTGTCTTTAAAAAGACACAAAGCTCAAACGTGCTGCTCTTTTAGAGAAATCACTCTTTGTGCAAGCTGGTGAAACACACAGGGAGAGGCAACGCACTCACTCGAACTCAAATCCTAAATGAAAGAGATAGAGATAGAGAGAGAGAGAGAGAGAGAGAGAGAGAGAAAGGGTGGAGAAAACACTGCGAGCCTCCGCTGAGGTGTCTTTGCCCAACCAACTTCGGCAAGCTGAGATCTTTTTTCTCTACAGCACAGGATCTACACTGCAAAATCCCGGGAGTTAAAGGGGACATATTATGAGATTTTTTTAAAGATGAAAACTAAGTCTAAAATAGGTCTGAGCAAAAGTGTGCCGTTTTGGGTGTGTCATTTAAAATGCAAATGAGCGGATGAAGTGCAAACACTGATCACAATGATGGTGGTTTGTTGCAATTGAAACTCAATTGTGCTGTGAAATATTTTATCTCTCTCTTTCTCTCCATACTAAATGGTTGTGCTGTGGTTGGATAGTGCAGATAAAGGGGGCGGTATTACCTTATTCTGACATCACAATAAGGGCCAAATTACAATGACCTATTTTTCACATGCTTACAGAAAATGGTTTACCAAAACTAAGTTATTGGGTTGATCTTTTTAACATTTTCTAGGTTGATAGAAGCACTGGGGACACAATTATAGCACTTAAACATGGAAAAAGTCAGATTTTCATAATATGTCCCCTTTAAATTAATACTGCTCAGTGTTTATATAGGTCCATCTCTAGAGTGTTACAAAAGTAACACCGGAGAGAGTTAAAATCTGCAATCTGTGACTTTCTCCTCTCTATCACCATCTCTGTTTGAAACCTAAAATTGCATTTTAGATCTTACTTGTAGAGTTATTTTCTTATTTTAGGATTAGATGTTGGCTGTTTCATTTAAAGTCACCATTATTGTGATCAGTGGTTGTTTTAATTGGACTCTTGAGTCTTAGTCTTAGCTTTTCAGCTTTTTTGACTATTATAATTACATGTGTTTAACGCATGTTTGTTGTGGTTGAAGAGGAGACACTAGTGCATTTCTATGGTTGTTAGGATTTACTTTCAAATAACACTTTATTTAAAGGGGACATATTATGAAAATCTGACTTTTTCCATGTTTAACTGCTATAATTGTGTCCCCAGTGCTTCTATCAACCTAGAAAATGTTAAAAAGATCAACCCAGTAACTTAGTTTTGGTAAACCATTTTCTGCAAGCATGTGAAAAATAGGTCATTGTAATTTGGCCCTTATTGTGATGTCAGAATAAGGTAATACCGCCCCCTTTATCTGCACTATCCAACTACAGCACAACCATTTAGTATGGAGAGAAAGAGAAAGATAAAATATTTCACAGCACAATTGAGTTTCAATTGCAACAAACCACCATCATTGTGATCAGTGGTTGCACTTCATCCGCTCATTTGCATTTTAAATGACACACCCAAAACGGCACACTTTTGCTCAGACCTATTTTAGACTTAGTTTTCATCTTTAAAAAAATCTCATAATATGTCCCCTTTAAAAATGATTGCTTACTAGAAGTAATTATGTTTGTTAATAATATGATACTGTAGTATGATATCCAGCTCCCTCATAACAGTTTTTCATTCTGAATCATTTTTAAACACTGACACTTACAGATTAACTGCCATTTAATGTAGACACTTAAACATCAAGAATCAGAGTATGAATCACAATGATGGTGACAATAAAATGAAAAGCTTCATGCTGCAATGCATGCTGGGTATCAACAAATTACAAATCTCATCCAGGACTCCCAGAATGCACTGGGGCATGAATAAATAATGAACTTTTTTACCATTTTCTTTGTCACCATTGTTGAGATTCATACTCTGATTCTTGATGTCTGTGCATCTACATTGTGCAGGGGTTAATGCTTTATGTGCACCCTATCAAAATCCTTCAGAATAACAAACTGCTATGAGAGTTCTGGACCTTAAACTGTAGTATTTCGTTTTTAACAGAAAAAGATGCTTTTGATGAGTGAGGAAAAACTGTATTATTAAATCTGTTCATTTAAATGTTTATATTTGACAGTGTACATTAACTATCAATATCAATTTACACAACAGTTTTTTTCTTTGCTATAACAATATGTTTTAAACACGGTTAAAAAAACTAACAAGCTAACAGTCAAGAGTTAAGAGTCCAGCTAAAACAACCACTGATCACAATAATGGTGACTTTAAATGAAACAGACAACATCTAATCCTAGGATAAGAAAATAACTCTACAAGTAAGATCTAAAATGCAATTTTAGGTTTCAAACAGAGATGGTGATAGAGAGGAGAAAGTCACAGATTGCAGATTTTAACTCTCTTCGGTGTTACTTTTTTCAACACTCTAGAGATGGACCTATATAAACACTGAGCAGTGTTAATTTAACTCCTGGGATTTTGCAGTGTGACAATGTGTTAATACCTACGTATCTTTATGATTCTATAAAAAAATTCTCCATTGTATTCTGTTCGATGAATCAACATAAGATGTTCATAAGATGGCACTTCTGTTTTGGACAAGTTATTAAAACAAACAAAATGCTAAATATTTAGCTAACGTTATGTTATTTAAAGAGTCACAAGCAGTGGGTTTGAGCAGTTGCATTTAATAAAAAATATTTGTTACAATTGTCAAAATTGTCTAAACATTTATTTTTATAACTCATGTGGTTAGGGTGATCAGAAATGAATGAATGAATCAATACCCAGATAGCATGCAAACCATTGAAACAATGTTAAAAACAGTTGATTTGTCAATGTTAACTTAATTGAATCAATATCAGGTTTGCACCCTCCATTAATATTGAAAAAATATTGAGATTTCAACAAATCACCATTATTGTGATCAGTGTTTGCTTTAGTTGGGTCCTTGACTCTTGTTATTCACTAAGTTAAATCTTTCTTTTCTTTTTATTAGTGTTTGTTTGTGTTTATGTAGAAACACATGTGCATTGGAAAAGAAAGATGTGTTTCAACGTTAAGTTGAAACTGATTGCTTTTTGTGAAGAATTCAAGATTATATAAAATTAAGCTGCTTTACATGATTATGTTTTTGACATTAATAATTGTTTTGGTTTGTAAATACACTGTGACAAGACAAATAGAAAAATTGCTGACACATTCATACATCATTAATCATCCTACAAATCTCGATAATGGTGACAATCATCAAACAAATTGATATAAAACAATCAACTGCAATGCATGCTGGGAGTTATAAATTAGTTTGGTAATACGATGATACCCAGCATGCATTGCAGCATGAAGCTTTCTTTTGTTAATCGTCACCATTGATGAGATTCATAGACCGATTCATGATGTCAGAGATAGATTCTGTAGTTTAACTTTTTAAATGTGGTTTTGTAATCCTCAAAATAATAGACCTGACACAGTTTCCAACTAGTACTGTAAAATCATAAGATGTTTTTGCATAACTTTAACAGTATTTCATTAATATAATTTAAGTATATCTACAAGAATTAAACTACTTGATAACATAAAGATCTTTGTTAAAACACTGCTTCAGCAGCCAAAGAAAACTTACCATTAAAACACAAGAGTAAAGGGCCCAACTAAAGCAAACACTGATCACGATAATGGTGATTTGTTGAAATTTCAATATTTTTTCAATATTAATGGAGGGTGCAAACGTGATATTGATTCAATGGTATTAACATTGACAAATCAACTATTTTTAACATGGTTTCAATGGTTGCATGCTATCTGGGATAACTTGCATTTACAAGTTAGTTTGACAGTGTTAGCAGAAAAACAAGACAATTTAAGTGGTTCTGCTTTTATTAAACACAAATTACTGAATGACTGAAAATGCAGCGAACACATTTTGAAAAGTAAACGTTTTTTTTTCCTGATTGCAGCAGGCAAACCACGCGATCCGCCATCTTTTCGTCATCTCTTGCACCGGCTTCCCTTGTTTTTTCCATGAACAAAAGCTGAAAAAACGTATTCCGTAGTTCAGTTTCCTTCCTGAACGATCGCGTGACCTGCTTGATCGAGCAGTACTGACCAAACATATCGAAGTTTATTAAAATCTCGACAGAAAATACAAAAACAACCTCCAACACATGAACTCTAATACAGCGGGATAGGACGCGATCCTGCAAATATGGCGGATTACTCATAATGCAACAACTCGTGACGTCAACTCCACATTCCCTATAGACATGATCTGCACATTGGGCAGACATCTTATATTTGCTGGTTATTTTTAAAAAAATGACAAAAGAATAGAAAAAAACTCCAAACCAATTAATTTCTACATACCTGATTTCTTCATTAGTGCATCATTCAAATTCTTGACTTTGGTCTCTAACTCCAGTTTCTTTTGGCTCATAGAGTTAAATCTCTTCTGTAGTTCTTCTCTCTCTTTTGTCAGTTGACTGTAATTCATCTTCAGGCCGTTCAGAGTTTCATTATATTCTTTAGATATGTCCATGTAGCTCATCTTCAGGTCTTTCTCTGATGTGAGATGGATATACTGCACTATAAGGGCGGCCACCAGAAGAACACATATGAGCCCAAGTAACACCGTGATCGGCACAAACCATCTGCTTCTTCCTGTTAAAGAGGACAAAAACAAAGACAAAATGACACACTTTAAATTATGAGAAGTAAAGTTTTAAATCAAGTAAATTGCTAAATTGTCTTGCACAAGAATAGAGAAAAGATCAAAGTATTTGCAGTAACTTTTCGTCAAATTTGAGTGACATGCAACACCAGTTCAACCCTCCCTCTTACCTCGGTTCTGACTCGATGTTCGAGGTTCAGATTTGCTCCTGTTAGCATTTCTATGTTGAATATTTTCATAAAAGTCTTCTAATGCCATTATTTGCTCAGTATGTCCCGAGATGATCTGTGGTTTTCAAAATAATGTGCACTGTGATTATATATAGGGAAGAGTGGGGACAGTTGCAACATGTGGCAGTTGCAACATTGCTTGGTTTTTATACCGCACTTACTAAATCAGACGAAAACAGCCACATGTGCCAATTCCATCCACACAAAACACATTTTAGGGTAAAACAGTATTTTTTTATGATCAGAGTTTTTGTCACACAGCCTGAACAGTTTATACAAGGAATTCTAAAGTAATATAATTTTAATCTGTGTTTTCTCAGTTTCTAACTGGTATAGCTATCATTTGTCTAAGATATTTCTTATGCTAGCATAGGAAGTTTTATCATGGCTGTCAGTGTAGGGGCAGTGTCTCTACACAGTCACTGAGGTATCATAACGTAACAAAACAGTAATATTATGAATTAATAAAGAATCCTTTCAAACAGTCCAGTATCTTCTCCTTTTTTTAAACTAAATAGATTTTTAAAAATCAGATTAGGCCATAATGTAGCCCACTAGTTTTGTATTTTCAGTATGTCACTAGAGAAAAAGCCTGTGACAGATAGGGATGTCCTTCTACCTCTTCTCAGATCAGCAGAAAATATACAAATACATACAGTTCAGTTCTCTCTGTTTTATGAAATTTCAGTCTCTTGATTTTAAATAAAAAAAATTTGTTAAAATGTGGGAATAATTAAATTAAATATTGTTGATTAAAATGTTACTGATGTTACATTTGTAATGTGTTACTTTAACCTGCTGTGCACAAAAAATATGAAGTGCAAGGATTGAGATAAAGACTGATTTTATTACATTTTAATAAATGTTCAAGATGATTTCACAAATATCCGTGAAATAGTCACGCATTATTTTGCTCAGTTTTGCGTGACATTGTCACGTATTTCCACCACATTGCGTGCCCCTGACACAACTTTCTTTTCCGTGACAGTTTCACGTATTGGTTACTCAACTGTTCTTCCTATTTTTAAACAATTGTCGCTTCGGTTTGGGGTTAGATTTGCTGTTTGCACTAGGATGTCACTTAATGTATTGGTTTATAAAAAAAGTCGTATCCTTTTAAACCATCATCACATGACGTTAGGGTTAGAGTGAGGATGTCATTTTATGTAACAGAAAGTTGTTCTAATCCCAAGCGACAATTGTACGATAATTAGGGATGGCTGACGCGAAACAGTTGTTCCGAAGCTTTGCGAGATCCCGAAGCGCAGATGTGTCGAAACACTGATCCGAAGCGTGATTCAAAACAGCCATGTCACGTGACTATGACCAAACGAAGCCACGAAGTGTTTCACTAAGTGTTTCATCAGGTGTGGTCTGCCGAATCAGCGTTTGATTGGCACGGTCGGGAACAGACAACACAATCGCACATCTGTATAAAAGTGAAATAAACGCATATCGACCTTGTGGGTTTTTGTGAGAGGAGTTTTTCAAAGGCTGGAGAAATTATCTGTAAAAAAAGAAGTAGGCTAAGTCCTTCCACACACAGCAGATATTTATATGTGACATGGTGGCTTGATATATTTTATTAATTTCTTATTGTTCATGTGGTATTTATCTCTATTCAATTTATTTATTAAATAGACCAGCTTATAGTTATTGACAATGATGAGCCTAAAAGCTCATGTAGTTGTCAAACAGATGTTAAAACAACAACAAAAAATATGTAGCTTAATTGTGACGACGGTAATAACAATGCGTTTCCCGGGGTTCGATCAAAGGGCTTTTGCATGCGAGTCGAGGACACTATCCACTCTCCCACCTGATCATTTGTATCAACTACACAACATGTGGGATACAATTTGTCAGCGCTCTTCTAAAACCTTGTCAAGGCTGCTCTATGGCAATACGTGCAAATGACCACTAGGTGTCACTGTGGAGGCAGTTTCAATCCATGTTTCGAGGCCTCGACACAATTGATTCAACTGTTTCAGTGTTTCACAAAGCCTCGCTCTGCCCATCACTAACGATAATAAGAAAAAGAATGAGTTACCAATACGTGAAACTGGCACAAAAAAGAAAGTCGTGCCACAGACACGTGGAAACACATCACTTAAACGCTCGAAACATTTTGAGCTGAATTCAAGTACAGTCACATTCCTATCTTACGATATCTGCGCTACTCACCTGACCAACGGTGAGCTCAAACTGCCAGAAGCTGGCGGAAGGCTCGATATCTAGAACCAGTGCTGTGATTGGCTGAAACGCTCGGGGGCGTGCAGTGTCTTCTAGGCAGCGCTGCCTTGAAGGCTTCGTTGAGGGCTTAAAACACCAACGAGTCAGGAGGTCACCTCCTGCTGAAAAACTGTGCTAATTAACAAATCCAGGTGATTGGAACAAAATACTGGAGAGGACTTTTACTCATGGCACATTTTACACCTCTGTCCGCAACAACCCCGAAAAACAGACCAGAAACGGCTTCGGCCTGATGTGCGTTTGGACTCAGGAACGAGTCCGGCTCTATCGTTTTGCGGTTGCGGTCCTGTACATAGTGAAGCGAAGGGGTGGAGGTGGGTTTGCGATAATTCCGGAGAATGAGGGTAAGGAGTCTTTATTATTTATAGAGCTGGTACTAAATTGTTGTGTTGATTAGTGATCGAGAGCCAGCCTTGTTCATTGACTGATCGGCTCCTCCCAAACCTTGTTTATAAAACATCATTTGTTCACCATTAATTGTAAACCATTTTTTAACCAATTAGATTTCAGAATCAATTTAGGCCTTCTTGTGGATAACACAAACAAAAATCCATTGCACTGGTGATTGAGTCCCTTTGTTTATGTCGGCAAGTTTTTGATGGCTAGAAAGATTCAAGAATGATTTCAAGAATGTGTTTTATGTTATTTAAAGAGCGCATTAGTATGCGCCTATAAACGGGAGGACAACGCGGGTTTGCTTATCACAAAGTACATGAATGCACAGCAGCACAAAAATGCTTTTAAATATGAAAGATTAAAGGATTGAATGTAAAAGATTATTATTGAATCTCTTGGACATAAATGAGGACTAATTATGAGACCTGCAGCCTGGTAAGTAAATAAATGCTTTGCTTTAAACAAATGCATTTTAAATGTTTTTTTAAATGCTACCTCACGGATTTATTATATGATGACTCTGTACCTGCGGATATGGTGAGATGAGAAACATTTTTAAGTCATGCTTAAAAAAAAACTCTGCTAAAAAAACCGCTGTCCAAAGTGCTGAAACGCGCATAGAGCCGTTTGTAAATTCTTTATCTCCTTTTTGTTACAAATAAAGTATTTTTAGAGTACAAACCTTATCTTACATACTTGTAAATTATTTTTTGATGATATTGGATAGCCATACATTTAAAGGAATTACAAGCCTGCTTTTTTACTTCCATGACTAAAAGAAAACGGGTTTTAAAGGTTTTAATAAAAAAATAACAATTTCAATACAAGTGAAAAACAACACAATTATTTAACATTAATCTTAAACTGGGGATCTTCTTCCTCCGCTTAGTTTTTCAGTTTACAAAGTCCGTCATCTAAATAGGGATTAGACATAGTGCCAGAGCAACAGCCTTTTAAAGGGGATGAGAGCTGAGACTCTCATTGGTTTACTGCACGGTACGCCCAAAATACTCCCATTACAATAGGACCAACCCTTTTCGACCATGAGTCAGCGCACAAACCATTTTTCCCGTCGTTAAATTAGCAAAAGTGGATTCGGACATGCCCATTTACACGTTGCGCTGTGCACTTTAGACAATGCGCTTAGATCGTTAAAATAGGGCCCTACGTCTGGGACTGCTCTGTAGAGTTTAATTTTCACCTGCAAAAATCTGCAGGTCCAATCAGCGAACAGAGGGGGGTGGCTAAGAACGATGATGTTGAGGTCGTATGCCAGACTGAGTTACATACGTCACGACCAAACGTTAGCGATTGGTTATGGCAGATGCAGAGTGGGCAGATCTAATAGTTTTAAACTTCAACAGAGGACCCTCCTTAACAGAAGTAACGCTTTGCAATGGAGCGTGGCCAGACTCTCTGTACAAATGAAATGAATGTACGAGAGTCTGGTTGGACCAGGCTACTTTTTTTAATGTTGTAAGAACGTTTCTGGGTTGTCTGAACATTAGAGGAATTTTACATCTATAATTTTCAAACAATATGATAATGACAAGTTTTAATATTCACACATTGCTTAAAACAACTGTTTTCTATATTTACTTTTAAAGAACATTTTTAGAACTTTTCTCTGTTAGCTTGGTAGCCAGTTATTTCTTATCTTTTATTATTTCTTTTGGTTGTTCTGGGTTTGGAAAATTCATTTTGTGTGCAAGCAAGACTTGGCAGTAAAACTGTTCATGCTAGACCATCTTTATTTCATCAGTTTGCTTACACGTGGATAAAGGTTTGTATTTTAACATTTGCGCTGATAATACAACAGAAGAAATAAGCAGAAAGCATTGACCAGCCGTACAGTTGTCTTCCACAAATCCTTTATAGCTGAAACAACAATACTTAACTGTCTATATTTAGCTCAAATTTAACATGCAAGTTCGGTCCTGTATGTTGATGATTCAAAGCACAAAGCAGCGATCGGCGGTGAACGCATTTATATTAACATCCATAGCGGAGGTCGTGCTGGAGACTCAACATGCCATTATATTTGGCTTTGAGCTGAGGGCTGGACTCACTTTCGGCCTTTGTTGGCCAATGCTCCACCCATGTCCTTTCACCCAGAGCGTACTGACCACTGAAGAAAAATCAAACAGACACCCGTTCAAACAAGGTTTTTAATAACTTACCAACGAATGTGTGTAACAATGTGTGTAACATCACAGGTTAAATATGATAACGTAAAAATGCACTCACTTTCGACCATCCAGTTGTACATCTTTAGTCTGGCCCATGATCAGATAGCTGGTGCCCTTCTTTAGACCCAGAGCTTTTTCGCAGGAGATTTGTGAAGTAAAAATACGGTTCTTCCCCACAACGTCTTTCTCTGGCCCTACATAATTAAAAGTATGTTGAGACATGACCGATGCATAGTTTTAACTTCTATCATAAAGCAAAACAGAGAGACATGATGGGTGAGCCATGAAGCAATAACTGAATACTGAATTAAAATGACCAAAATCGTACCTTTCTTGAGGGACATCTCAATCCGCATGGTGTAAGAAACAAATGAGAGGTCGTCGTCTTCATTAAGAAGAACAGCTTTAAAAACTATGAAAATGCATTAAAATGTCAGTAGTGAATTATTGCATGCACACACAAAACATGCAAAACATACAAACAAATACGTAGTACACAGATGTATTTTAGGGGGTTTACCATAATCTATTGTCGGTTCGCAGGCTTTTTTATTTCGCAGAGCTTCATCGATTTTTTCTTTTCTTTGAATACTGCAGTTTTCTATAACAGCAATGAAGAGAGACATTAACATCCTGCAGATTAACAGTATTACTGTATTTTCTTCATGAAATATTGTAATACTGTACCTTCGGCACACTCACAGACTTCCTTATTGCAGATTTTTTTAAGAGCTCCTTCCTTTCTGGTCGGATGGTAAAATTTCATACAGCGATTTTCTAAACATAGAGAAACGACATCACAGGGGTACATTTTGTTGTGGTGGTACCACAGATAATACAATATTAAGAAACAATGGTTTCAATGTGCATCTGACATGTTTTTTGTAAATGAGTATTTTTGATCAGTTTCTTATGTTTAGGCTCTGTACTTTCTATTTTATTGCAATGAAAAGGTTATGGTTGTTATTTTTTACAAATGTCAAAAACCTTTTCAATCACATCACTTCAGAACAATCCCATGGCAACAGGGACATGGCTGCACTTGTGTCAAGTAAATGCAACATTTTTCAACTTTCTGCTAAGATATATGTGCGATCGCATAATTGCGTTTTTCTGGAGGGATTGATTAGGGGGCACTGTGATGCATGTGGCTGCAACTTTCGGGTTGTATTCAGGACCAAGTGCTCATAAGGAACACAAGTTTAACCAGGATCCATGGTTGTTTCACATTCATATTTCATGCACTTTAAGGACTTGAATGTTTGTTTGGATTCTGCCAACAACCCGATATTTCTAAATGGTTTGAGGACGGGATTAAGCAGATTTGAAGCAAAATGATTTGATTAACATATAATACATGCCGGGAGCATTAAAATCATTGTTTAATTGATCCATTTTTACTGAAGGTGGTGTTTAGGGGCTTTTGCATCTGAGCACTTCATTTGATGATATTATACATGTCATAGAAGACAATGATGTTTACTTGTACAGTGTTATGTTAATTCATCTTCTACATTTGTGGATATTGCAAGTCTTTATCCAACATGCCTGTACTGTAAGTGATGCAACTGAACGGAGAATGGGATTTTTAATAAATAAGGTGTTAATGAATTTGTTTCATACCTATAGAGTAATATTCATATACAGTGACTGCAGCTGGCTGAAGAAAACCTGCATCCATAACCCTGTGCAGTCTGAAGGTCACTTTGTTTTTCGATTGATGAGGAATCTGCAGTGTGTAAAACGATAGCTTACAGAAACTGAGCATTTACAGTAACAAAGTACAGGTAATACACACGTCGTAAACAGAAACAGCCCATGTGGATATCAGTGCATATGTAAATCAAGATTAGCTTTTGTTTTTCTCTGTGAAAATGGAGAAGTGGCCCTCTGTATTCATAGTCATATTGTAAACTTGAAAAAGTTTTAAAATCATTGTTAGTTTTACATTTTTATTGTTTTCAATAATGTTTGGGACTTAAATGTGTCAAAGTCACACAGATACCTTGTCCAGGTAGAGAATGAGAGATCCTCGATCTGACAGCTGCGTATTCATCTCAAACTTCTGAATCAGTCTGCCGTGTCCTGTCGACAGCTGCAAGAGAAGAACAGAGAGTTGGAGAGCTTTCATCATCACCTCTATCGTCAAGATTTAAGCCAGTTTAGTTTGAAAAAAATTGAATAAATTTTTTATATTTTCAAGAAAAACATTTCTTAGTATTTTTGTCTTGTTTTCAGTAAAAATATCTACAAATTCTTAAATTAAGATGTTTTTTCTTGATGAGCAAAACGACCCAAGAAAATAAGTCTAGTTTTTAGACCAAAAATATCTGCCTATGGGGTAAGAAAAAACTCTTGAAGATAGACAAGAAAAAGCATCTTTATGTAAGAATTTTTAGATAATTTTACTTAAAACAAGACAAAAATACTAAGTAAATGTTTTCTTGAAAATCATTTTGTGCAGTGCAGTTTTAAAACTGAAACTAAATTTTGAATCATGATGCAAGCTTTTTACCGCTTTTAGATCGGCCTCATCCACAACAAAGCCGGTCAGTAAGGACACATCAAGTATAGACATGGTGGCGTCTCTATCAGTAGACAGATATCTGAAAAAAAAATCAAAATAAACCTCAGAGCATTTCCAAAGAAATATTCACATGTAATTCTGCAGATTAACAGAGAAGCGTTTGTCCACCTGCTGCTGATGGTGAGTTTGTAACTTTCACTCGCTCCATGATAAGTGACTAGAGAGAGAGAGAGAGAGAGAGAGAGAGAGAGAGAGAGAGAATATGTTAAGGCAGGGTTTTGCAGATTGGGGTTTGCGAGCCCCTGGTGGTTCGTGGGGAATTTCAGGGGGATTGTGAGTTGAGTTTTTTTCAGTTATAATGAAATCATGAAAAGTAAATAAATAATTGAAGAATTTAAATATATAAATGTTACAAAACAAATACAGTATACCACGACATAAAACTGAGAACTCATGCAAAACAGACAGATACGTTTTATGTACCAATAAACAAATACCAGATAAAGGTCCAATAACAGGCAATACTAATAACTAGTCTATGTAAAATACTACAGATGAAAATGGATGAAAAATAAAAGTTTTTGTTAAACATGCAAATGTGCTATTAAATAATTAAAATATTTATTTAAATACTCTTGAGGGTACGTCAAGTAAATAATTAAGGTCAATGGGGTTTGGCTGACAAAAATGTGAAAACCCATTTGTTTAGGCAAGGCACATTTCCCTTAATGCCTCACTACTGTATGTGATATACTGCAAAGTATATACTGTATAAAGCACATATTCATAATAATAATAATGCCATTTATATGCAATGAAAATCAGACCTCGATCCTCCTTTTCAAACAACAATTCGAGCTCAAAGTTCTTGCAGTCAGTGCTTCTCTCTTTAGGTTTGGCATAGTACGTAGTCATAACCTGAAAGTAGATTAATAACACATAGGTTAAGTTAAGCAAAGTGTCTAAGTTTGGAGCATTGCTTTTTATTTACTTACGGTAACAGAGGCCTCTCCATAACCTGTGGAAGTGATGGTGATCTCTCTGTTAGATGGGATCTGTCAACGAACAATGTGATGTAAAATAATAAAACAATAATCAAAATTACATTCACTAAACAGATCCTTCATATCACTTGTGTAGATTTCTGTCTAACATCTGTCAACAAACGCACACACAAACACACTCTGGTTTCCATGTTTTGTGGGGACATTCCATAGACATAATGGTTTTTATACTATACAAACTGTATATTTTATTCTATTCCTTTCCCCTAACCCAAACGTTAACCCCACCCATTACAGAAAACTCTCTGCTACCTTAGATTTTCGAGAAAAATCATCCTGTTTGATTTATAAGCTTGTTTCCTCATGGGGACCTCATAAATGTCCCCACAAGGTCAATATTTACTGGTATTCCTATCTTTCTGGGGATGTGATAATTACCAGGTACACACACACACACACACACACACACACACACACACACACACACACACCTTCTCTGTCCTCGTAAGATAAGCATTGTTTTTGTTGAAAGTCCACACAACGGGCCGCATGCCTTCCACCCGGATGGTCAGCTCCATGTCCATTGACTTGACGTCTTTTACCTGGATCCTGTACTCGGCCACAGCCTGGAATACCATGATGGTGGCCTGGAATGGTGATGTGTGAGAAGAACTAAATTTTAAGCTCTGGGTGTATGGTCTGTTCTTATATTTAGCCAACATGCTAATAGATATGCATGTATGTAGCCTACTACTGTCTGTTAAATACCTGAGTGGTGCCATATCCGCCACCGGAACGCGCTTGGTTATTGAGCCATTTGACAATTGGAGCCGCTCTCTGGAAATCTCTGGCTTTGACAAATGCAAGGAGCGCATACGCGGAGGCCTCCAGGCCATAGTAAAAGCTCCCACCCACAGGCCAATTACTTCCATCTGTATTAGATCGAATGAGATAAACACTCACATATTAAACGTAAGTCAACATAAACACAGCATAGTGTGGAGAGGATGAAAATCTTTGGCTCGTATTTATTTGAGGCTGCTTGGTACTACAGAGGAGCTGCGAAGGAATGCTGAGTTCTTAATGATTCTCATTCAAAACTATTGTACAGCAATTTTGTTATTATTGTCTTAGTGTTCATTACATTAGCACTTACCAGTTTATCACATTTTTACTTTTTTCTATGTAAAATCATCTTACATAATGTAAAAAACACACTGTGAAAATTTAACCTTGATATCTTTAAAGGAAAACACCACCGTTTTTCAATATTTTACTATGTTCGTACCTCAACTTAGACTATTTAATATATACCTATCTTTTATCAATGCTTTCAGTTAATCTTTGTACAGCGTATCGTGAATGTGTTAGCATTTAGCCTTGCCCCATTCATTACAGGATCCAAACAGGGATGAATTTAGAAGCCACCTAACACTACATGAGTAGTTACACAAATAATTATGGTGGCACAAAATAAAACGTGGACATTTTTTAAGCGGATAATAAATGATAACTATCTTGTATGGGGGAAGAGCACTTAGTTTGCAGCACTTTGACCTCAGGTGCAGTAATATTGACGGAAGTTTGAGCGAGAGGGGGAGGAGTCAGGAGTGATGATGTTACTGCGCGCCAAAGTCGAAGCAAACTAAGTGCTCTTCTGCCATAAAATATATTTCAAATTTTTATCTGCTTAGAAAATCGCTTAGAAAATACTTACTCGTGTAACTACTCATGTAACAGTCTTTAAATAGGGAAAACATGGAAGTGTTTGGTGGCTTCTAAATTCATCCCTGTTTGGATCCTAAGGAATGAATGGAGCTAGGCTAAATGCTAACACATTCATGATGTGCTGTTCAAAGATTAAGTGCACGCATTAAAAAGATAGGTATGTGTTAATTAGTCTAAGTTGAAGTAAGAACATAGTAAAATATTGAAAAACGGTGATTGTTTTCCTTTAATATCGACATAGTAAGGTCATGTCAAGGTTTTGTGTCTGTATCTTTAAATACAAATGAGCTGCTGCTCTTTACTTATTTACCAAAACCGACAGAAGCTGCATTTCCATTAAAATACAGCCAATGGAAACACAGCCAATGGCAACTGATGTTTTTCTATTGGTCGTATTTTCAATTTGCAATGTCAATTTGTGCAATTCAAAGGTTAACTGAAACGCAGCTAGTCAGAGCTTTCCGTTTAAGCGAGAGTTAAAATAGATTGGATTCCTGTGAATTCCTGTCATCTCATATTGAGATATGCCAGCCAGTGAACAACTTACTAGGGGCTGAAACTATCACGTTAGATAACAATGGTTTTGGGGAACACCCCCTAGATCAAATGTGTAAAATAATGTTCATATGGAAAATACTGGGAAGTCTTTTTTCTTTACCTGCAGAGCCTTTGCTTAACAGGACTTGTTTATTAAGTGCATTTTCATTGGCCAGAGCGTAGGACACCATGGCAACAGCGTACGGATTTGACAGAGCATGTAATTGAGCTCTCAGGTAGGCAGTGGCTTGAGTAATGCTGTTGTGGAAACTCTGGGGAGTACAGAGGAATGAAACGCAGAAAAGATTAATGAAACACATTAATTTATTTTTTATAATATTTATAAACATCAATGATGTTTAGTTTTAGCAGACTTACAGGAATACCGCCACACATTCCCCGCCCCTCCTGAAGAGCAATAAGCACGAATGCCGTCATGGATGCTAGAGAGTTTTGTCCCTTGACGTTTCCCTGTTCAGAGCAGCAGTAAAAAAACACAAATGGACCACTTAGTATCAAACTGAGTAAATATGATTAGGAAATTTGTGACCCGTCACGGAAACCAGGGACTCAAGTCGGCAGCACAAGTTTCGAGAAAATGAGAAACAAAGGTTTTTTTTTCGAAATTTGTGATTTTCGTTTTATTGCAGAATCTGTTAGTTGAGATCACGAAGAAGCCTCTCCATGTTTGAGATAGCAGTTTTTGTATATTTAAAAGCGTACATTTTGCGGTTAAAATAGGCTTGTTTTTCCGGAGATTCTAGCGTGCAGCGGGGGCGTCATTGTCTGTGTGTATATTTACATACTGTATAAGCTTGTGTTTTCGCCTCCGCCCCCAAAGGGAACAGCGTGACTACTAAATAAGGATAGTTCGCCCAAAAATGAAAATAATGTAATTAATGACTCACCCTTATGTCGTTCTAAACTCGGAAGACCTCCGTTCATCTTCGGAACACAGTTTAAGATGTTTTATCGTTAGATTTAGTCCGAGAGCTTTCCCCTTCATTGAAAATCTATGTATGGTTTCCATGTCCAGAAAGTTAATAAAAACATCATCAAAGTAGTCCATGTGACATCAGTGGGTCAGTAAGATTGTGTTGATGCATCGAAAATACAGTTTGGTCCAAAAATAGCAGAATTACGACTTTATTCAGCATTGTCTTCTCTTCCGGCTCGAGCGTGAAGTCACGTGACTGTAGTGACGCGCTGCCCTGTTCCTCAGACATGTTTGCTAAGTTTTTTTTTTTTTTTCAAACTTATAGCCTGCGTCTCCCCAGACTGTAAAGCTCGGGCGCACAAAACAAAAGAAAAATAAAAGAAGCTGGGGCGGAACAAATAACAGTCAGCCGCATCGTACGTCAGCCGCGTCACTGACTTTATGCGGCGCCGCAGTCGGATGACGTCAAAGTACCGCGAGAGCTCTTCAAGAAATCTTACGGAGTAGTTTAATTTCGACTCGCTCTCGCGGTACTTTGACGTCATCTGTATGTCAGTTCTTGCAGCGCAGCATGAGTCCAAACACATAGAAGTTACACAGATATAGTGGTATTCTTCATATAATTGGCTACATGTTTTGTCTATCAATATTTTCCATGAAGTCATTGGCTGATGGAGAAACGAGCGAGCCATTGGTAACCTCTCTAAAGGATGTCACGTTTTCGACGGCGCTGTTTGGATGATCTATTATACTACTTCCCTATTTTAAATACAAACTTTGAAGGCGGGTTCATGTGTTTAACGGAGTGTAAGCTAATATACCCTTACATGTTACGATTTAAATAGTCTTCAGATTATATATTATATTGTATTACCAGACATTCATGCGAAATCTGATGTAAACAATCTATATTTCACGGATTATACGCATTTGTGGACAAATATGGTCATTGGATAATCTGAAACAGACTGGATTCGACTTGTGATCCCCACAAAGGTAAAAGAGTCATGTTTATTTTTGCGGGTTGTCATTTGGTCATAAAATACTACATATGATGCTAGAACATCTCAAAAAGGGTTTTACAGGGGGCATGGCTTAGCTAAATGAGATGTAAATGAGCCCTATTGTCTCCCCCAGCTGAAAAGAAGAGTCCCTTTCGTCTCGATTTTCTCGGTTTGAGTATTTCTGAGTTCCTATATTCAAATGGCCACAACTTCTCCAAATCTTATCAGATTTCCATGTGTTACACATCGTTGGAAAGCTTAGAAACTGCACTTTTAGAATCTGTGAATAACTCAAAATGCCCAGATCCGACTTGTGTCCCTACTTTCCGTGACTGGTCACATTTTATATTATGACTCACAGTCATTTCTCCATGAATTACAGGTGCGTCTTCTCTGTAAGACCCGTCAGGCCGTTGCCTGTTCAAAATCAGCCACCCAAGGGCGCTGCAGATGACATTTCGGTCTATGTTCACAATGTTACTGGACATTGCAAACACTTTCGCGACATATGCCGTCAGCCTCAAGGAAACATAAGATGAAAGCACAAATTAGAGTCTTAAGCGGAGATCCCTGAATGATAAAAATGCAGAGGTAAACATCAACCGTTACCAGGTGCTGCTTGGACGGTGCATCCATGCTCCAAACGATCCGTCACCTTTACGGTACGCCAGCTGTTGATTGTAACCTGTCAATCACACACATAAAAGTAAACAAACTCTATCCATTTACTCTGCGTTTGCAACGCTGATCGTATCCAGAGGCTTGCAAAATAGATGTGACCCCTCTATCAAATGGATTTTAAATTCAACTTTTGAAAGAGTTTTATATATGAGGCTGAGATATGACCCCATAACATTTGGCAATCTAAACTCAATTTTTAGACTATAGCATTTTTCATTTGCAATGAACTGGTGAAAATACTCCAAACTTGTGATGAACTACCTCTGGTGATATATGTAACAGCTTTTTGTCTGAGTCCAACGCCCACTGTGCGCCACTGACTGGTTCGGTCCAGGTAATGTGTGGCAATGACGGGCATGGTCAGTCCAATCATGTTCTGTTCTCCGCAACCTCCAGGCTGGTAAATCAGAGATCCCATGGATTGACCACTGATGGCTTTCTCAATGGTGATACTGATCGACTCTCCTGCGCACAGAGTGATAATACGTTGGTAAATCAGGTGTGCTGTTATGTTTAAAACATCTGACAGATGTTAGTAAACTCACCTGTGGCAGTGATATACGTGTTGGCAGGAGTGTTTGGTGCTTGGTCCTTTAGTATAAGGCTCTTGACCACCTGTACATTAGGGGTAACTGTTTGGAGAGGCAGAAGTTGTGTGATCGTGCTTTACTTACACACATTTTTAAAGCAGGATGGGAATTTGAATCAGTGTGGCATAAAGGCACAATATGTAATTTTCACCACACAATGGGGCTGCTTGATGACGCTGTGAAGGAATGTGTTATCATGGGACCTGTACAGTAGTCTTCACCTCCACTGCCAATTATAATCACTCAGACTGGAGCCACAAATCATGACGTAATAAATCATTTTTTATAACGAAAGCCTACAAAGTGACTTACACCGTGTTAGTATTTTATAGATATTTTAATGTGAAAACGTAAACCATAACCAATTTAGCTAAAGTAATAGCGAAAGAAGAAATTATCAATTTGGCTTCATTTATCATTAGCCCGTATGTTACATTTAACCAAGCAGCTATATAAATTATTTATGAACCTATATTATAAAATGCTACGACTGTGGCCAAAACGAAACACATAGTGGTTTTGTGGTGTGTATCTCCAAATGCTTCTTACCGCTCTTGGAGCTTATTTGTAGATTTTCCCCTAGTTTGGTCGAAACACCTTCAGGCTGTCAGACAGACAAGAAGTCATCAGCAGGTGTTTTGTATAAAACCAGAACAAATACATACAATAAAAACTGATTTCTTTATATTCCAAAAGTACTAAAGAACCAGCCGTGTATTTTTGGTTGAGCTGGTAAACCACAGTGGAGACCAGATCCTTTTAGGTTTGTTTAGAAAGGTTTCTTGGCCTCACCACAACCAGGAGATCTTTTTTCACGCCGTCGCCCCCACGTCCTGACGCGGCGGCCTTCACCTCGATGCTGTGACGTCCCAAAGCGAGCGGCACAATGACAAAAGGTACCGAATAAGACGATTTGGCTTTCACTGTCACTGTGGTGTAGTACTTGCGTTTATTACTGGCCATGCTGCAGACATCCTTGGTTTCCTTTAGTTCCACACGTACCTATAAGACGACATGAAAATCACATCTAACACACACATACATCAGCAGTTTTGGGGGTTACGCATTACAAGTAGCGTGCATTACGTAATAATATTACTTTTCAGAAGTAATGAGTAAAGTAACGCATTACTTTATAAATGTACATATTAATATTTGAGTTACTTTTTAAAAAAGTAATGCGAGTTACTTTCCAGTTTAATTAATTCAATTAAAAAATAAAATAATGTACTTAATTAAATTGAACATATTAACGTAGAATTACGCACTCTGTGCGCCTGAGCGGGAACAGTTTGAGTCAGAAACAGAGATGGCAGGCCAGAGCTTGACATTTTTGCAATCATAAAAAACCTGCAAGGCCTGAAAGACATCAAGCCTCAGCCAAGTACAAAAAAGTAACGCAAAAGTAAAGCAAAAGTAACGTAAGCATTACTTTCCATGAAAAGTAACTAAGTAACGCAATTAGTTACTTTTTTGGGGAGTAACTTAATATCGTAATGCATTACTTTTAAAAGTAACTTTCCTCAACACTGTACATCAGACATCTAAACCTGCTACAAGCGTGTGTCATGACAGATCATAATGTGTGACATGGATCTAATAAACTTGGGTAGGATATGTATCTAGACTGTACAATAATGACACTTACTGTTGGTAGGCCACAACGCAATTTAAAGTGGTCATTTTATGAAATTTTTCAAGATGTAAAAGAAGTATTTGGTGTCCCCAGAGTGCGTATGTGAAGTTTTAGCTCAAAATATTACACAGATAACTTATTATAGCATGTTAAAATTGCTACTTTGGAGGCCTGAGCAAAAATGTGCCGTTTTTGGGTGTGTCCTTAAAAATGCAAATGAGAGGTTGACATGCAAACACATTGATCACAATGATGGTGGTTTGTTTAAATTGCAACTCAATTGTGCTGTCAAATATCTTTTCTCTCTCTCTCTATCTCTGCACTAAATGGGAGTGCCGTTTTCTAACTTTTCACACTGTAAGATTTCCCTGTATTTACAGTAATACTGAATATTCATCATAACTATTGCAATGTTAAGCTCAGCAGTGTCTTTACACAGAATTTAAATTTTACAGACATGTCGCCTTGATCAATACTTTATATTGCATTTTCATTGGTTACTCAGTAAGATCATAAAAATAATAGCAGGTTATCTCGGATCGCAGGACCGTGACAACATCCATCTTTGAATCTGCCATTTAGGAACTAAAATCATAAAAATCATCGCAAATTCTGTTTTACGATGGCCATCATTCAGCCCCGACAGCAGATAAATCGCTTACACATTTATTTTTATTACATTTTAGCATAGTTACTGTAGTTTAGCTAATCTTACCTTTACTGATGAACTGTAAAAGTTGTAAATAACGGCCTTGATTTCAATCTGCTCATTGCGCACAGCAGAGTAAGGAATCTTTAGATCGATGAAAAATACTTTTCTCACTGTCATCTCATGGACATCTGCCACACAAATACCTTCATAGAGACAAAGAGTGTGTTTTATTTTTTTTATAATTATATTATCAGTTTATTAATTTGTATAAAATAATGTTTTTCAACCTAATATCAGGGTACCGTCCATGTGTGTGTTGCTGTTAATACTCATAGACAGTACTGTTATTATATTTGTATGTAACAGAAGCTTTGGATGCTAAATAAAAAACTAGACATGCTAGCCCAGTGTTTGAACTGAGTCTGTAACAAAAACAGAAACATCGAAGGAGTTTTGTGTATATATACTGAAATCACAAACAGGTGGGAGACCTACTGTAACCGAACGCTGAACCGAGAAAGCCCAGTCTGTACCTTGAGTCTTGGACAGGCTGATAGCAGTGATTTCCCACGTGGTGATTGAGTCTTTCAATTGGATATCATTTTTGGAAACAGATGTTGTTTGACTAAAAAGAAAGAAGCTTTATTGAAACAGGATCATAATAGGTTGTTCGAAACTACTGTATATGAGCATCAAAGCCACGCTGACCAGTTAGGGTTCAGTGATGGACAGTTAGGCAGTGTCACTTCCTCCCAAAGCCAGCTTTCAGGGAAGAGGGTTCGACTCACGATGCTATCAGAATTCATGAAATTCTCTGTTTCACCTGTGGGCCAAAGAATGTTTCATTTATAAAAAAACTAACATTTGACACTTGTAGAAAAGTAACAACTGTCAAATGTCATTTCAAGCCAAAAAAATAACAAAAGCTATTTTCCCAATTGTATGAAAACAGACCAAGCAACAGTAACTAAGAAAGCTAAGTGTAGAGAAGTATAAACTGAGCAGAAGATCAGACTCAAAGCACATGTGCAGCAGTGAAGGTGGTGTGATAGTGCTGAGGAAGATCTTACTGCGAGCTAGAGTCAGGTCAGAATTCTGTTCAGACTCCGTCATTACACGGGTCATCTCCTCGCAGCAGTGCAAGAAGGCGCGTTGGCATTCTTCTCCATCCACAATGAATGACGACCGATATGAGCAAGTATAACCCTGAAGGATCTTCATTCCATCAATACAACAATCCTTCTCAAGGCCAGTGTACTTATTCACTAGAGGGAGGTAAAAGGACAGAGAGACAGATGATGATTGTGTCTGAAACCCAAGATTTAAAATCAAACAATGTTAAACAAAGTTACCAAAACAATATATATATATGATCTCAAAGTCTTAAGAAGATCTTAAAACAATGTGGTAGAAAGCTGTAACATTTGGCACACTTAGTATATTAGGAGTGCTAGGATTTTCCCTTCTAAAAAAATCCACTTCAAGTCCACGTTGCCCCGTGCTGGTCAAAGGTTGTAAAAAATTTTTTACGCTTCGAACAGATAATCTGATTATATTCTGATTATGGTTTGTATTATAAAAATCTTGCTGTGTTAAGCCAGCAGTCACACATTTATTTTATACATTATTTAAATCTTACGTAAAGAATTGGAGTGCTGCACGACTGTTACTTCTCGTTTTTTTCTCAGTGATGGAGAAGGACATTCAGGATCTGGAACAGAAAATAACGGTAAATTATTAAGATTCATCCATTAGATGTTTAGGCATCATATGGATCATTCATAATGAAGTACAATTTCGGATGCTGGTTCCTCCAGCGGTGCTGGACTCGAACAGCAGGCCGGCGTCACTGAAAACCTGCATGCTCCCTTTTCCACTTCCTGCCGTGCAACCGGTGTCATGTTTCTCGACGACATCCCAGATCTTTTAGAGGAAGAACGAGTTTAGGTGAGAAAATCTCTCCTCTTTTCTGTTACCAAAGAAGTGTTTTATTCTTCATACCTTTGACTGAGTGAGTCTATTCTTGTTGTTGAGGACATAGACGCCTTTATCCACGGCCACCAGCCCAACCTTGGCTCCAGGGTCCCCTTTTAACACCAGGCTGAACCTTTCACCGGGTGCATAGACATTCACAGCATCACGAACTTCCACTTTAAGCTGGAAAAGCATATAGAAGATGACAGATTGAACGCATGGCGATTGGTGCATGGTATCACATAAACAGGGCTAACTCACCGATCCCATGCAAGTGTCTTTCACATCAACCCAGACTGAATCAGACACCACCTCATTTGAACCCACATGATAATAAGCCACAAAGCGAAAAGATGGCACCATGTCTTTGGTTACAGGTAGAGACAGAGTCACCAGAGATTGTCTTCTTCTCTTAAACCTGCCCGACGTCACAATCTGCCCTTTACTTAGGATCTGAAAATATACATTAGTAAATGTGAGTAAAAGAAAGAAAGTAATCTGGGATTAAAAGAGACAAGCGTAAGGATTTACAACACTGGCAAACCTTTTATGGTTTATACGAGTTATTATTTAAAACAGTGCTTCCCAATCAGTGCCTTTGGAAGCAGCATTCCAAAGAAAGAAGGCATCAAGGGACGTCCAAATCCAATGTTAGGTTTATTTCCTGTCTCACAATTCCATATGTGGGCATGGACAGAGAATTTGATAGGTCAAGCCTGGTCGAGTTAAAAAAAATATATGGCGGCCAAGAAAGCAGCTCCCTTACGAAAATTAACCATGGTATTACTACAGTTAAAAAAAAACTTGATTACTTTGGTACATTTTAGACTTTCTGGGAGGGGGTACTTGAGGGCCAGGATTGAGAAACACTGGTTTATAAGATTCATACGATCAAAGGGCTTTAACAAACTTCCGAGGAGTCCTCAATATAACTTAAAATTATAACCAATATGACCTAACAAGCATTTAAATAAGATAAAACAACAATAAATTACGTAGAAACTATGTGGACTTCAAGTTTTGTGGTCTTGAAGTCAATCACCGATGTACATCATACAAACAAAACTTTTAGATAGTATTTTTTCTTTATAAGATCTTATCATAAAACATGAAGTGAATGTCACTCACCATGTATGTGTAATCTTGATCCCCAACTCCAGAACTTTTTAACGTGTTCAGATTGACCTTCATCTGGTCACCAATCTGAAACTCTGCGCCATCAATACCGATGTGCAGATAGTTTTTGGAGGTGCCTGACACGTAAGCCTGAGCTGTCATCGTCTTCACTGCCTGTTGATCACTTTGCAACTGTGGATCTCTGGTCTTTATCTGTAAAGTACAGTGGCAAAAAAGTCTGTAAAAAGATTTTAAGATTGCTGTCCTTAAGAAGCATCAGCTCTTATGAATCATCCCTTGCAAGAAGGAGCTCTCTAAAGATATCTGATCAAGAGTTGTTGCAAGACTGAAAAGGGATACAAAACAATCTCAAAATTTTAAGACATCCATCAGTTGACAGTTTGACAAATTGTATATAAGTGGACCTTTCATAGGAATGGGTGCCCAACCAAGATGACCCCTAAGGCACAACCAAAAACTCAATGAAGAACCCCCAAGTAAAAGCTTAAGACTTGAATGCATAATTGGAACTGGCACACATCTCTGTCCATGAGTCTACCATACGTAAGTCTTTGAACAGACACAGTGTCCATGGCAGAACACTATGGATGAAGCCCCTGCTCTCCCGAAAAACATCGCTGTGAGCCTGAAGTTAGACCAAAAGCTCGGTAGAAGTTGGTTGATGCAAGTAAGCTTACAATGGGCCTGTATGGGCATAGCCTAAGGGCCCCGCACAGGTTTGCTCACTGGCGAAACGTTGGCCCCTTAGCGCTGGCCCTGCATGGGCAGCCCTCACTTAGCCCCCAGGAAGCCCTCAAATAGAGAAATCCAGAGTTTAATGAACACTGCTGGATGTATATATTGTCCCAATCTTACAGAATCTTAAAAAGTAACAATGAAGCAGAATTAAAAGCACTGTTATCCTCTCTCTCACCATCTCTGTCTGAAACCTAAAATTGCATTTTTACATCTTATTGGTAGAGTCATTTTCTTACTTTAGGTTGAGATTTTGTTTCATTTAAAGTCACCACTATTGTGATCAGTGTTTGATTTAGTTAAACTTGACTCGTGACTCTTACATTGTTCAGTTGTTTGATTGCTATAACTTTGTGTGTTTAAGACATGTTTGTTATAGCAGAGTGCGATACTTTGGTGGTGGTCAGTTCAGTAAATAAAGTCTAAATATCATCATATAAAAACGTGTGTATTAATTTATTGTTTGCACACTAATCAGAAGGATCTTTCTCTGACAATGTTCAATGAATTTTATTTATTCAAAATATGAATAAATAAAATTCAGAAAATGAAACTGTCAGAATGTAGTTAATGCAAGTTAATCTAACAACCAAACTTTCTGTATCCGCATGTTATATCTGTGCATCTCTAATATTTATGGAAGTACAACATTTGTTTGTTATCACATTTTTCATTCAAGTGTAGAATTAATCGAACTGTCCGTTTCCGGTACTCGATCATCAGTGAAACATTTGATAGTCAGATCTTACGGTGATATCCAGTCTGGAAGATCTTCCAGGAGTATTGATGGTGACCTTTGCAATGCCATTGGATTTCGTTTGACTTCTGACCCCTCCAGGGTTAACCTCTATATCCACATTCACAGCAGGCGTCTCATCAGGATTTGTAACATAAACCTTTAAGCAAATAAAAATATGCTAAATGACTAAAGGTATACTTTTTATATCAGAATATGTGAATCAAACCCACAACCTTGCTGTTGCGGATCTCATGAAGCAATACCAAGAACTATTTATGTAGTAAAAAAATTCAACATTATGTTTTACAGATATCTTAACTAGTTTTAATTCACTTTAGCATCCAATATTCCCCCTTTTAGATTATTAGATTTTCTTAAGTATTAAAGCATTTTTTCCTACCGAGACATCAAAAGGCATCCCAGGTTTGAAGAACTGAGGTGTCCTCTTGAAGTGGATGGTGTATGGTGATGTCACAATCTGAATGCCTCCTTTCTGCGCTTCTACCATTTCACTGCCTGAAACACACATACATTAGTGATAAAAGTAATAATAATATTAATTATTATTATATACGTTAATAATACACAGATCAATATGTAAACATACATAAATCCAGATGCTTCCAGCCACACAAGCTTAAAATTTTAGATATTTCTGAAAGTATGTGCTGCATTCTCAGCATCACCACAAGGGGTGCCATACTGGACAAAATTTTGCGCTGAGCAAGTCATTTAAAATGTCTAACTTGAAAAATACCATTCGACTGACAGACAGGTGAAGGTAACTGTATCAGCCCCTAGTAAATTTAATTACATTCAGTCGAAAGAAGGAGCGCACATGTTTCTGACCTTTCAAACTGCATGTCACAATAGTTTTGTACTTGTGCTCTTTGTCTCGCCTCTAATGTAAATAATGGATATATACGTTTTATTTTTTGTTAATGCTTCCAATATAAAGTGTATCTAAAAATAAATTTCAAGTTATTTTATTAGTCATTTCATTACAAAACACTGAGCAGGTGTGATTGTCTCTTACCAGTCTCGGTTAAAACACTGACGGCGATATACAGTGACTGGCCGACAACCTGATTTATATTTGGGAAGGTCCCCAAGATGTGTTTCCTCTTCAGCTCCGCTTTTCCACTTCCATCCCAAATCTGAAATCACACACAGAAGCGAGAGTGTGTATACAGTGTGTATACAGTTCACTATTTAAATTTAGTACCAAATAACGTTATGCCAACATATAAAGCGTCCAGTTTTTTAAATGTTTTAAGAACGTTTTTTGGTTGTGTTATATGAAAATAATTATGCAGTGTTATGTTTTAATGTTCTTACAATGTTTAAAACATATGTTTTGTATAGTTTAAGAACTTTTTGTTATTGTAAATGATAGAGAAACATTAAATTATATTATTTTAGAAATGTTAGAAAATATTATTTCTGAATGTGTGCGTGTGTACTACCGTCACTCTCTGTAAGGATCCTGGAATACTGATCTTTCCTTTATCGTTGGTTATCAAGCCAAACACAACAAACCCATAACCATTGACTTTCTCCCCAAACAAATACCTTAGGGAGACACACAAATTGATGTAACAAACATGCAGTGACAGCTCTCTGAAAACATTACGAAGAAATGTAACATGAGCAAGTATATAAAAAACATGGAGTAGAGGTTCCATACTTGGCTTCGATATCGACTGTCAAACTTTCATCTTTCACATAGAAGTAGGCCTTCTTTGGTTTCAGGGAAACCTCAAAGCTGGGAAGGACTGCAGGAGCAACAGAAGGAAACTGAGATTATGTAACCAGATCTCTAGATATATCAGATATCTAGACCTCTATGACACACCTACCATACTCTTTGACCTCAAACTTGGTGGTGAAGTTTAGCTGCGGGTTGTTCTGGTGCCAGGCCACAAGGCTCCACATCCCCTGACTAATAAACCACCAGGGTGAAAGAATCATTATTCATTATTTTATTAGCTTACCAAAAAATGACTTTTTCTTGAAAAGTGTGCGCAAGTTCACCCAAGAAATGAAAGTTTTGTCATTAATTACGCTCATGTTCCACACCCATAAGACATTTGTTTAACACAAATAAAAAAGATGAAATATATACATCAATGTCCCATTAATCTATGGAGCCGTCGGATGAGGCATGTATATATCTATGTCTATGGCTGATGCATGATGCCGACTGACTTTATTAACACAAAATGTATTGTCATTACTTCATGAAATAAAGATTGAACTACTGCAGACACACAGACTATTTTAACATGTATTTACTGCCTTTCTGGACCTTGAAAGTTGTGAGTTACGTTACTGGCTATGAGGACTCAAAAGGTTATTGGATTTTATCAAAAATATCAACACGAGTATGAGTAATTAATGACAAAATAAAAAGGACCTTTAACTGATTTCCCTTCAGCCATTTTTTGAAAAGTTGCCTGCCAGTATATTTTTGTGATTTTCCACAAAAGTTTTCAGGAAAATGTTCTTTTAAAAATATATAAACATACTATATATATATATATATATATATATATATATATATATATATATCAAATCAAATCAAAGAACAGACCATCTGCTTTCAAACAAACAATAAACAAACAAAACGGGGAAAAAAATACGTTTTATCCTATCTATATTTTTTCTTCTGTTAAATATGGGTATGTTTCTTTAAAAACACAAACTTGTTTAGCAAAAAGCTGAATAATTGCTTTTTTGTGAAGGATTTTTGTAAGAAATCAGATCCAGACAGCTCACCCCTTCTATTCAAAACGCATAGAGAAGCTATGGTAGCCATCACAGGACAAACATGTTGTCATCTGAGACAACTCGCTATATAGAGCAGTTTGTCCATTTAGGGCAACTGTAGAAACATGGTGGTGCAAAATGGCCACTTCCATGTATGGGGACCCACAGTTTATGTAAATGAAAACAGCTCATTTTAAGGTAATAAAAACAAAACATTTCATTATGTAAGGTCTTTATAAACCACTAATAATATAGGTATAACTATTATATTGCATTTCTGAAGTTACACAATGCACCTTTAGGTCAGAATTTGGGACACATCTGAAGTAAATAATATTTTTATTAACTATAAATTAAATAAATAATCATCTTTATGATAATTCAATGATCATATAATTAGTTGTAACACTGTCTGTGGAATCCAAGTCTCATAATCTAATAATGAAATCAGGAGCATCAAAGTTTGATTTCAAATTGAATTCAATCTTAACTTCATTGATTTCAACAAGGTTATATTTTCACAGAATGTTCTTTACCTGATGTAGGATGATTTTATGAACAAAACAGTAAATCACAAAACAGGTTTTCACAGAACGAGTACAAACTTAGATGAGAATAGAGAGTTCAAGACCATTGAGATCTTTAGCCACAGATATTGTTTTTAAAACTATTTACTGTTGACATTAATTTCATGTTGTCTAACATACTAAGAATAGTTCTCAGACTAAAGAACAAACAATATGTGCATTAGGTTTAAACTTCAAAATCCTAAAATGCATGAAATCATGCATCTCACGTGTGCTCACCTTGCTGGATCAGTGAGGCTGAAGGTTCCTGAAGTCATCCCACCATTAGAATTGACAGATTTTCTCTCAAGACTGATGCCGTCAGGTGTCTGTCAGTATAACACAGACATATTCCAATACAACATTACAAATGTGACATTTAACATCAACATCAAACCATATTTCCCGACATACATGCACAGTTATACGTATCTGTGCACACAAATACACAGATATAATGTACATTTACCAAGATCTCCACGCGAACTCCGCTTTCAAAAACCTGCGCCATTCCTGGTCTGAGTGAGAAAACCCTGTAATACACTAGAGAAATATAAAAATTCATTATTCAATAAACAAAAATCCTGCTGAAATTTTGAACAATGTTAAAAAAACTACTCTAAAAAAAAAGGGTTATTTTCAACCTAGCCTTGGATAAGAAAGGGACAAACCCAGCTGTTAGGCCAAATTGACAGAGAAAAGGTTAAATTAGACCCAACAATGAGTAAAAAAACAAACCAGCACAGGCTAAATTACAACCCAGTGGGTTGGGTTTGTCCCTTTTAGACCCAATGCTGGGAGAACAATAAATAGACAAAAATTTCCAAATATTTCATATAAATATGAAGAACATTGCACCACTATCATAATCAATCTTATAGTGAATTTTAAGGACGTACCCATGCTGTTTGGGGTGTAGATGGTTTTATCAGTCTGTAAAAATATGTGTCCTGACTGGAAGGTCAACAGGACCTTCTTCTCCAGCAGCTTCTGTGGAAACTGAGCTTGAAGGACAACATACTGCTCAAGTCCCTTCTGAAAGGTGTACGCGTTACTAGGCACCTGCAGGTAGAGACAGAGTAAATAGAAAGTAAAAACACAGAACGTGAGATGAAAATGAGCACGGGTGAGCAGATCTCTTACCGTTATTCCCACAAGCTCCTGGTAGTTTCTGGCAGCTGTCAGGAAAATTGTTGTGCTGGTTAGTTCACGTCTGTCGCTTTGAGAACTAATCAATGATATCTTAACATTCAGACTCGCTCCAGTATAGTCCTGCGCCTCCACAAATATTTTCTCTGGGGACCCCACTCGTAACAGGTTCGGAGATGAGAGAATGTAACTTTAACAGACAAACAATGGTGAATACATCAAGAGAAATCCGTTTTACTACTTGCAACACATTTCAACACATTTCAACACAAGAATGTATATAGTGCTCAAACCCACAATTAATTTATATCATGTGAAACTAAGGCTGGCAAAAGTAACAGGAATTCCTGAAATGCTACATTATGATGTTACATTTATTTGTGATTTATTTAAACAGGGTTTACTGTAACATATAAAGCAGTTAATGCATTTGACTAAGTGGTAGCGAAACAAATGCTGTACACACTTTACACATACAATATTCTATTGACAGTAATGATGGAGAAAGACAGGCTGTATATAGGAATTGTAAACTTGTACATTGTGATTGCAATACAGCATGCGTTTTATACTCACAGGGGCAGACCGTGTGTTTGGAGGGGTGAGAAGACCACCACAGCAGTCAGTAGCCACACATACATCATGCCTGTTTGTCCCGCACCGAAAGTGAACCATCACATGCTCATTTTCAATTTATCCTTGGTCTCCCTCCCATCACAGTGATTGTCGTTATTAGGCAACACGGGCGGGGATCTGACCTATGATTCAGCACTGATCTCCTCCATGAAGGGACAGTTGTGAAATCAACGTTACGCAGTTACGCTTCCATTTCGCATTACAGTTTTCTCACCCATCATAACAATAGCTTTATAATTTGAGAATTAGAATGTTCATATAAAGTAAAAATGTTCCTAAGTGCAATTCTCAAAATCTGTCAAGAAGTTCTTGAATATTTAGGTCTTAATTTTTTTTCAGATGAATAAAACAACACTGTTTGACATTGATCATTTTGGCCAGCTCATGAGGTAACAATACACTTCTTTATCCATTAACATTTTTTAAGTCACACAGGTATATTGCTAGAAATAGCCAACAGTTCATTATATGGGTCAAAATAATACATCTTTACACCAAAACTCATTAGGATATTAAGTAAAGACCATTTCCATAATTATATTTGGTAAATTTACCTCAAATACATAAAACAAAGATTTATCATAATTAATATGTGTTGCCAAGGACTTCATTGGATGCATTTGTTATACATGTGACAAAGAAGGACAAAATTTTTTTACAACATACTTTTTATGAATTCTGTGAAAGAAAAAAAAATGCACAAACCAGATAACCAGAAATAATACTACTCAAATAGAAAGAGGACAGCTCTTCAAAGAACATAAAAAAATATTTAATTTTATTTTTGTGTGTACACAAATTGAGTCAAAACAACACCAAGGAGGTGATGATAATAATAATATGAAATAAAATGAGTGAATATAATGGGTATCAGTATTATGTTTTATGGTAAGGTTGACATTTGCATGGAATTGCTAATATATATAAATCTTTAAAAAATAAATCTTAAAAAATACTGTGAAAATATCACATGAATATTAAGATTATTAAATGATACATCAGTGTGTTCTCTGACAGGGGAATGCTACGTAACCTCACGGTACAGTTTTATCAATTGTTTAGTCTATAGTGTGCATTGCATTTATACGCAGGTTAGCGGCCACTGACTTGGGTCAAACACCGTTTGGGTGGAGAAGGTTTAGGAAATGTTTTATCTACACAAAACTGCAAACTCACAATCAACTAGAAATCAACAACCACAATTGCATAATCACTGGAGTTTCTGTTACACTAACTGTTTTTCTATTTACTCTATCTGTGTTTGCAGCTGTAAATTATTTTGACAATTGACAACACATCATGATTGTGATTATCTATTTAATTTAATAATTCATTTATAATAATTTACATTGAACAACAGAGAGCTCTACATCATTTGATCTCATCTGGTAACATATCTTTCATAAAAATAAAAATCTGTCTGTAGTTTCATACAAATACAGAAGTGTGATGTTACAAAGTAATATATTAAGGTCATTTCTAATTTTGCTTCTAAAGGGCTACTGCAGAAACATGACAGAGACGTGCATTTTATGTCTATATATTCTAAATTCCTCATTCTAAGGTAATAAAAACAATAGAACTCATTATGTAAGGTCTTTATACAAAGTTACAAATTGCACTTTTAAAGGCAATGGAAATGTCCACCAGGTTTTTTGTAGTCAAATTATCTGATCTAAAAAAGTGTGAGGTTGCTAACCCCAGTGTGCCAGCCAGTGCCAGAAGATAAAATATGGATAATATTATGGATAATATCATATTATAAATGTGTAAGATGACAAAAAAGAAAATTTACAGAATCATGTACACAGCTCATGAGAATTTTCATGTTGTGCATCCAAAGTTGAAGAGCTGGTCAGCTAACGCAGTGATGCTATTGTACCGATCCCTGTGTTCTGCAGTCTGGGACTCTTGTAGTGTTGGCCAGTATTCAATCCAAGTCCGTTCACCCAAGCTGTACCTCAGGCTGAAAAACCAACATAGACATGGTTGACGACACATGCCACACAACAACCCCCCAATGAACCTAAGTATAGAGATCTTACCTTGCACCAATCCTGGGAAGGCTTTTGGTTTGGCCCATGATCAGGTAGGTCTTGCCTTCTTCAAGCTTTAAAAACTCTCTACAGTGAGGGTGAGCCAGAAAAGATTTCATGGTGCCTTCAACAGCTGGATCAGTGCCTAGAAAACACAAAAACACATTTTAGCTCCAGTGAGCTTGTGTTTGTATATTTGCAATTTTAGTCCGATAACAAGCCTTATCATTAATTGTGTAATCATCAGTGTGGACTGCAGCACACCATAACAGAAGCTCAAGAAACACGGTATCATGAAATCCTTAGTACTTAGTAATTTCACAGCAAATAGTTTCCTCTGTTTACACCATTTCACTTCAGCTGAAATGGTTTTGAACTCTGAATAAGTGTGCATGCACTACCAGCCATTTTACTTTAAACCGTGTTAGTCAAAGGTTGATTATTTAGGAAAGCATCATACACGGTACCTTCCTTCAGTACTTGTTCAATCGTCATGTTATAGATGTCTGCATGCAGTGAGAGATCCATACTTTCCACCCTGGTTTTATAAACTAGAAAATAAATGAGATATAGTTTACTAAACACCAGCTTTAGTCCATCACATTGCTCCAAAGGGCAAACACTTCGCACAAACACAAATCTTTACCATAGTCCACTTCGCTGGCGCAGGCCTTGTCGGCACGCTGTGATTCTTTTATATGATGCTTCTTTTGAAAACTGCAGTTTTCTGTTAATGCAAAAGGGGTTATCTCTCATTGGTTTGTAACTCACACGAAGACAATAAACATACTGATCTAACATTCCACATTTAATTTCTCTTTTACCTTCAGCGCAATGGCACAGATCCTCATGGCAGAGTCGATTCAGAGCTCCATCTTTCTTATGAGGATGGTAGAACTTCACACAACGATCATCTGTGGATTTACATGTGTAAGAGCAGTGTGTGTTTGTGCATTATGTGGTCACTTGAGGTATATGTGATACCAATATACCTGGAAAGATGTATTCATAGAGAGTGACTCCAGCGGGCTGCAACATGCCCACTTCATTCATCTTATGGATTCTGAAAGCAATCCTTTCCCTCTCTTTACGAGATATCTAGAGAAACATGGGCGATTGTTGGTATTTATATTCAAATTAACAAATACAGTTGTTTTAATTTTGCTACATAATCGTACTGTTTTTGAGTATTTCACAATCACTAAGTGAAGACAAACCGCCACATTGCTTGCATATTTATAAAATTTCTATACTTAATTTCATGTTTTGTTCATCATTTGAAATAGAGATTATTTCTCCACATACGTTTAGCACTGAATTTAAATGATTACTGAATAATTCCTGTTGTGCTGTGTAGCAGCCAAATTTGTAACACTGGCAAATAAAAGGTATTGTGGAGGATTTTTTTTTTCAGGGTGGATCATCAAGACTATTGGTCCTCCTAGATGTCAATCAGGAGTGTTGCGCAATTGCATTTTTTTTTTTAAAGTGGAGAAGGTTCTTTTCTAAAATTTGAGAAAATCATCCACTACACCTTTAAATTTGGTGTCGGATAAACATCTCTTGCATTACTCTTGTTCATGCTATGTAATAAAAATAAATTTAATTTAAAGCCACAATATGTAAAATTTTTGTAAGAAAATATTCAAAAACCACTTATATTTATATTTAATGCAGTTGTGTAAATTCCTGTTTTAAAATAATGGTTCATCGCTTGTTTCCCTTGTATTTGTCTTACTGTGTAATAGTGACATCTAGTAGTGAAAATTTACATATTGTGGCTTTAAAACAATCCATTTAACTGAATCACCATGAAATTCAAATAAAAAAACTTAAATTTTTCATGGAAAATTGTGGTATTTTTGTATAAATTACTTATCTGTGAGCTTCTTTTTTTATTTATGTGCCCTCATAATTTGTAATAAAAAATGAATGGCGCAAGGGCGGGCTATTGGAGATTTGTTATAGCCAGAGAAAATACTGCAGCAATTAGCAACATGGTCCAACTTATTACAATCCAATCCATTCTCAATGGACGAAATAAGGGCTGTGTCCGAAAATTTAGGCAGCTGATTTGTTGCTCGATGCCTTATGAGGCAATGACAATGAAGGCAGCTCCGGGAAATGAATTTGGACAACCTTCATAGGCAGCGTAAAGAAATTTTAGTTTGAAATATAAACAGAGAGCGCCTTTGTGTGATAACTAATACCATATTTAAAAATTACAATACAAATTTCTCACCTGAAATGCAATTAATAGGTGTAAAAGTGAAAATATAACTTTATTTACACTAAATTTGAGCTCCAGGTACTTTCTTGCCCGCCATTTTATTTTTACGAACTCGACCAGGCTCGACCAATCATTGCGCACACAAACGCAAATAATTGTGGGATAAGACGATGAAGGTCTCTCAGGAGACAGAAAGTAAAGCAGACATTGAATATGTGCCTTGATGGCTTTGAATGCTGCCTCGAAAGGCAGCATATTAGAGATTTCGGACACAGCCCAAGTTTATTTTTTATTTCTAAGGCCTTTTCACTCGGATATACGTCACAGGAAGCAAAGAAAATAACTATTTCCATTTCATGTTGACTTTAATTAACAAAAATATTTTTGTAAATGCTGTATTGTCTCAGAGACCGAAAATGTGGGCAAACCTTCTTCAAGAAGATCATTAGAGATCCACGTTCTGAAAGGTCCACATTCTTCTCAAATCTGTCAATGTATTTGTCTTTCCCTTTAGAGAGCTGATAGATCAAGAGGAGAAATATATTATCATACTCAAATATAATGAATTGACTTCCAAGTCCACATGAAGAACTTATTTCTCATTTCTTATGAATGAGTTTATGATGTATGACTTTTGGATTTCAGCACGTGGCTCTTGCTGCTATAATTCATGTAATAATATTTTACCTTTAAAAGATCATTCTCATCCACTTTAAATCCAGTCAGCAGGCCAATATCCAAAACAGACACTGCAGCGTCTCTGTCAGGATTCTTGAAACTGGACAATGCAACATAGATCACCAGGGGAAACATTGAACATGCATTTCAAAGATGCATTCCCAGATGTTGAAACAACATTAAAAACTGTTGATTTGTTAATGTTTATCCAATTGAATCAATATCACGTTTGCATCCTCCATTAATATTGAAAAAATATTTAAATTTCAATAAACCACCATTATGGAGATCAGTGTTTGTTTTAGTTACGCCATTGATTCTTGTGTTTCAATGTTAAGTTGTCTTTAGCTGTTGAAGCAGTGTTTTTAAGAGAACAATTTATAACATTGTTTCAGTGGTTGCTTGCTATATGGGTTATCCGTTCATCAAATACTTTCACTTTAAATCCACTTAATCCCGGCCTTAGGTCATTCAGAAATAATAAGAGTATTAAGAGTCTGATAAAAAATGCTAATTTACAAGAAAACATGTCAGACGCACTTTGAGGGTTTTGCATTCGAGCTCTGTAAATAATACTATAGAATAGATTATACATGGAAAGATTCAAGAAATCGTATACCTACTTGGTTTCGATAGCAAGTAGGTACGTTTCAATTGCCCCCGGATAGGAAACTTTATGCAGAAAGACAACATTGTTAAATGTTACTAATAGCTGATGTATTACTAAACAAACATCCACATTAAAATTGTGCATGCTATGCATTATTACCCTGATGCTCTTTTTTCATCTGCACAGTGAGATCAAACATTTTACAATCAGTGTTCTTTTCCTCGGGCAGAGCATAATACAGAGTATATACCTGTGAGACCAGAGCGAGATAACACACTTAGATCCTTAGACTTACATAATAATGGCTGGACTTTCATTTGTGGGCAAATAATAAATCCATTAATTGTTTGCAATACAAAAAAACTAGTTTAAATACTGACAGAGAGAGTGGCCACCCCGTTTCCTCGAGCAGTGATGTTGAAGTCTTGTGTAAGTTTCACCTGTAATGTGGACCCGAAAAATCTTAAAAAATATTTAGTCAATTAATAAAACAAATATTTTTACGCGTTTGAAATTTTCTCTCTCACCTTTTCAGAACGAGTAACGTGGTTGTTGGAACGCGTGAATGTCCACTTGTTATTCAATTTCCTTCCCTCCACTGAAACTTCAACATTCAGATTAAAATCCTGCTTCTTCGCTTGAGTACGATATTCAGCTACGGCCTGGAAAACTATCATGGTTGCCTAACAAAACAGACAGAAATCTTGATTTAAAAGTAACATGAGGGTAAACGTAGAAGGCCATTTCTTTCACTTTTGGATAAACTGTACCTGTGTGGTACCTGGACCTCCATACTGATCTCTTTGTCTGCCCAGCCAGCGCACTGCCTGTTTTGCTCTCTCAAAATCCTTCACCTTCACCAGGGCGAGTACAGCATAGCCTGTGGCCTCTAGAGAGTGATAGTGTGGCCCGGAAACTTGCCAAAAAGTACCAGCTGTTTAGGAGACATGTTTCAGACAAGGTTGCCATGTCTATAATATATCCTGTTTAAGATTTTTTTTAACTATGGCACTGTGAAATTTAGAAATTTCATAAAAACAAATGAGACACTTTTGCTAGTTTTATTTGTTTACATATGTTTTGTCATTTCTGTCTAGAGATCCTTCTAAAACACAATGCACCTTAATCTCTTTCCCTGCCATTGATGAGTTATCTCGTTAATTAAGAGAAAACGCTTCCCTGAAAATGAAAAGTTTTTATGGCAATTCATATTTCCGCTATTATCCACCAGGTGGCACTATTACCCAACTTATAAAACAGCTTGTTTACAAAACTCTGTGTATGTTTTGATTATCGCTCTGAATCTGATCTTTATCAAAAGTCCTTAACAAAAATGTAATAATATCAGCTTTTTGCTCAAAATTACCTACCCATATTTTATGATCTATTTATATATATATACATATATATATATATATATATATATATATATATATATATATATATATATATATATATATATATATATATATATATATATATATATATATATTAAAAGTTACAGACCTTCATTCTGGCTGGAGTGGCTCATCAAGATGTCTCTGTTGAGTTTGCCAGCATTAGCCAAAGCATAAGAGGTCATTGCAACAGCATAAGGATTGGTTAGACTGTGAATTCTGACAGTCAGGTACTGAATGGCTTTGTCCACACCTCCCTTAAGATTCTGATATTGAAAAAGAAACACAAAGTTAGAAACCCTCTGGTGTTAAAATGCTGTGACATCACAGGACTGTATCCAAATCTCTGACTCACATGGACAGATCGGGCACAAATCTCACTGCCCTCTTGGATGGCGATCAGGACAAACGCAGTCAGCGAGGCTTCTGCATCTTTACTACGTACATCACCCTGCATCAACACAAACTTATATGTGAAATCTATGTTGTTTACAGCAATTATGCTACTGCAGGATTTGATTAACAGCATACAACATATTGGGCCCTATCTTGCACCCAGCGCAATTGACTTTGTCAGTGACGCATGTATCATTCGTATTTTGCGCCGGCGCACAGCGGGGTTTTTCCCTCCACAGATGCACGTCAGCAAACTAGGGAATGAACTTGCGCTCCCTGGGCGGTTCAGCGCAAAAAGGAGGCGTGTTGCGGCGCAAACCATCTCTTATGCTATTTTGCAGTTTCAAAAAACAATTGCGCTACTAACCAAAAAAAACTAGTCTAAAGTCAGTGGCGCGTTGCGCGTGGTTCATTATGCTATTTTAAGGGCGCATGCTTGACCATAATGTATAGCGTGCACAACGCGCATACACTTTGCTTATCTAATCTACACAGATGCAACAGTTATTTTTGCAAATCATAAATTGTTACACTTAAAAATATTAATACACGAGATAAGGGGAATCATAGTGGTGAGCATTGTGGTGATATTTTTTATTTATTCTCATGCAAATAACGATTAAAATATTTTCATAACTTTGTTGTGTGGCTGTATTACGTTTATTTTATGTAAATAATAGTTAAAATGTTTTCATAAGAAACCTTAATGTATATGAACTTGATTTGTAAGAGTACTTTGGGGTTGGACCTTGCTTGCGTTTCTTGGGTCCGATTTCAAAGCCCCCAAACCCTTTCAGCGGTGAGGGTGGACGCAGCGATGTCCTCTGCTGGCGTCAGGTCCTGAGGCAGATCCACCTCCCGTTACACGGCGTGCCCGATTTATGCTGGCAAGCGTGGGATTCCCCCGTACAAGAACGTGGGTCTCCTCGGCTGTAAACCGCTCCTGGCGTGCGCCTGGTAAATCCGTCATAATAATAGCAACCCGCCATGGAACTTGCGCCCTTGCGTTTAAAGGGAATGTTGGCTAGCGTTCTGATTGGTTTATTTGACGTTACGCCCAAACCACACCTATGAATAATGAACCTACTTCAGACCAACCTCTTATTGATTTGCGCCCGGCGCAAGAGTTATTTCTCACGCCGGGAAAATAGCAACAGCGCCCAAGATCCGCCCACAAACTCACTTGCGCGTTGCGCTTCGCACTTGCGTTTCAGATCGTTAAAATAGAGCCCATTGTCTATGATCACTATCTGAAAATGTATACATTTAAAACAATATTTGATGTCTTTCTCTATTGTCGAAGTTGATTATAAAACTATTTGCTAAAGCCATACTTACAATCATCTCTTCATGATCTACGTGCGCGTCCTCTTTAAACATGCCATTTGCTTGCTGTTTCTTGTTGATTAACCACTTGAGGGCGCTGCAGAGCACATTTTCATCTACGTCGATAAAATCATTGGCCATCACAAAGACTTTAGCCACATATGCTGTCAGCCTTTATCACAGGAAACATATTCAAATAAGAGAACAGTAATAAATCATATCCTTAATGGAGCAGATTACTTCTAAGAATCATTATGTAAAAGCAACGAAGTCTGACCATGTTCTGCTACGTGTGCTCATCAGGACGGCGTATGACCCATCCCCTTTACGGAAATGCAGCATTTGTTGATAGCCTTAAAGAAAACAGCATATGAAATATAAATATTCTTGTCAGACTTTCAAAAAATATTATAATTTTTTTTTCTGTTTTACATATTTTTGTCTTATATTTTTAAAAAAATTGTGCACCATGTTTGTACATCTTGAAAACAAATAACATAATTTTTATGTTAACTAAAGCAGAATATTGGTACTGTGCATTATCAATTCATCGTCGCTTGTGATCTAAATGCATCTTATTTATTAAATACTAATTCAGTTTTCGCCAATAGCCATGCTGTCTGCATGTTGACATATTGTGCAATAGCATTTGCGTTCGAGTCCTGGCGTGTTGTCGTTTTTTCTAATAAAGCTACAAAGGACAAAAATTTAAATGACTTGCAATGACATCATCAATCAATGCAAAGACTATAAAATTTTAGTATATCATGCTTTACTATAAGCAGACTGGTCTCATGGAAAGTTGTGTTATAGTCACGAAAAATTTTATTCATTTATTTGTGTCCATGGCACGAAATTTAGCTTTTTTACGTGCCTTGAGCACTAATGTCTTTTTCGTGTCAGTTGCACAAATTTCTATAAATAGTTTTTCTTGGCCGTGGCACAACTTTCTTTTTTGTGTCATTTTATGTATTGTTTTTTCATTGTTTTTTATTACCATTGCCGCTTGGGGTTAGGCTTAGAATTACTTTCTGACACATCGTAGACATCCTAACACAAACCTCAAATCTAACCCTAACCCCAAGCAACAATACATTAAACATAGAAAAAAGAGGAAGCAATACATAATATGACTCGGGCCACAAAAAACTATGTATAGAAATTTGTGCTCAAGGCAAGTAAAAAAGCAGAATTTTGTGCTATGGACACAAATAAATTAATAACATTTTTTGTGACTATAACACGACTTTCAGTAAGATCATGTTGTATAAAAGCATATCAGATTTAAGATGAGGAGTTCATATTAGCGGGAGGGTCTGCTGACCTGTGTTGATATGGTTAACAGCTTCATTTCTGCGGTCCATGCCGACAGCGTCCCACTGATTGGTGCTATCTAGATAATGGGTGGCAATGAGAGGTAGAGTCATGTGGATCATGATCTCCTCTCCATTACCGTGGGGCTGGACAATAAAGCGACCCATGAAATCTCCGCTGATGGCCGGCTCAATCATAGCACTAAAATTCTTACCTTGGGGAACAAAAAAGGTCAGATGATAAAAGGGTTAAGTTACAGCTTTGACAAAACTGTTATATCAAACGGTAATTTAAATCTGATCTCCTACTTGTAACTGAGATGTATGTGTTGGCAGGGGTGTTCGGAACCTGAGTTATGGGTTTGCTGCTTCTGATGGACACATGTTGTGCACCTGTTATATAGGTAAGGATTGACAGATGAAAGACAGTACTGAAAGATGTGCAGTTTAAGTTGGTTGCGGTTGGTATCTGATGCTTTGGGATCTTTTGGAGTAAAAACTATGATTTAAGTTGAACTCACCTGTTTTAGAAGGGTTGAGCTCAACGTTTTTTTCTTGCACCATGGTCAGCAGGCCCTCAGACTGAAAACAGATGGAGATAAATGGTCTGTATTTGTTCATATCAGTTACTGATTGAAGTGACATCCAAAGCTATATAACCCTGATGTTTGTCACATATTCCTAAAGCACATATTCTTTCTGAGGCCATGTCCACACATATATGGGTAATTTCAAAACCGTAGCTTTTGCGGTTTGGTTGTTTATGCACACGCAAATGCCGTATCAAGTGACTGAAGCCAAGCTTTTATGAAAACTCCTACTAGTGTGAAGATTTTTGAAAACTCCTGTTGCAGCGCTGTCATGTAGCAATAAAATTAGAATTTTTGGCATGTGACGTTGTTTTTCATGCCGGGGCGAGATTTCTAAAGGGGTACTAGCATGATAATCTGACCTTTTTTCCATGTTTAAGTGCTATAATTGGGTCCCTAGTTCTTCTATCAACTTAGAAAATGTGAAAAATAACATCTCAGTAACTTAGTTTTGTAAACCATTCTTTAAGATTTTGCCTGTTTTGTGATGTAGTTAGCAAGTCCTATTACAATAATCTATTACAATAATGCAAACACTGATCACCACAATGGTGGTTAAAATTGAAACTCAATTGTGCTGTCAGTTATTTTTTTTTTCTCTTTCTATTTCTCTCTGCACTATCCACCCACTGCACTGCCACTTAGTGCAGAGAGAAAGAGAGAGAGAAAAAAAATATAATAATTGACAGCATAATTGAGTTTCAATTTTAACAAACCACCATTATGGTGATCAGTGTTTGCATTTCATCAGCTCATTTGCATTTTAAATACCCCAAAAGGTATATTTGCTCGCACCTAGAGGGGGCAATTTTAACATGCTATAATAAATGATCTTTGTAGTATAAAACTTCATATGAGCGCACTCTGGGGACGCAGACTTATTTAACACCTTAAAGAAATATCATAAAAACGTTCAGATGAACTTTTGACGTACCACCACCTTTAAGATCTTCTTCACTCCATCAGTGTGAACCGAGTCATATGCTGCAGCCTTAACATCAATCCAGTGGTTGCCCAGCTCCAGGGGAATAACCACATGCGGGACGCTCACGGAGGTCATCGAGTCAACCTCGATTTCTTTCATGTATGTGCCCTTCCGGCTGGCAGCGCTGCAAATGTGCTCCGTCTCTGCGAACTCAACCCGCACCTTGAGAAAAAAATCACAAATGCAATGAATCTATAAAAGATACACATATGAGCAAAGGGACGTCATCTGCATTAACAGCGGATGTGTGTCTATGCAAAATAAACAATCCCTAAACAAATGGCAATAAAATGACTGTGATTATTTACCTTCAGTTTCTTTTTGGTGTAATTGTGAATGATGGCTCTAATTTGCAGCTGTTCATTGCGCACTGCTGAGTACGGGACCTTCAGCTCGATAAAAAACCTCTTATAGACGATCATCTCGTGAGGATCGGCCACACAGATACCTTTGGAGAAGAACACCGTTATAGACAATTAGGCTTAATGTAGTAAATGTATGTCAAACTGTCTAAAACAATTTTACACCAAAACATGTAAATAAAAACTAAAATCACCATGGGTTTTTGACAGACTGACAGCAAAGATCTGCCAGGTCGTGATGGACTCTTTCATGTAGAGTTTATCTCTGATGAGGGACGTTGTTTGACTAGATAACAAGAATTTACGTGTTAGCTCATGAAAGAAAGAATGACATTAAACATGCCTCCATTGGCAGAAGTTTTGTTTCTGATGATACAAGTTTCTTCAGCATGCATGCAAATACACAAACAAATACATAAATAAAGTGCAAAGCTAGAAGAGTAAGGACAGTTCCCTTAGTGCTACTTCAAACCTGTGCAATGAATTTCATGCTGTTTTACTTCATGGACAAACCGCACGTGTGATACAATTCAGAGTATTGTTTTAATATGTAACAGTTTATTTGTAATGCCAGAGGAACATATTTTTCAAAATATTGTTTACCAATGTTATTTTTTATTTGCTGAAGGAAATAAAATATAAGTCACTAGGAGAAGTCACACAATACCAGACGTTTCGAAACTTAATTTTTAGTCCTCCAGGTTTTTCAGTGTACAATGCTTTGTTAGCTGGGATGAATTTTTAGCTCCAATGTCTGTGGTTCTGAACTCAAGATCAGCTTTACTTATTTGCAACCCTGAACTTATATGTGCTGCTTTTAGTAGATTGCGTTGGTCATTATGGAAATCAGCGGCTGTGCCTGTTTTATTTAATTTGCGCTTTTTTAGTAAATAACCTGCAGATATTCACACTCCCATCTGCGCTCCTTCGAAATTGCTCTCTCACGCTTATTTACCCCATTTGGTAAATCTGGCCCTAAATCACTTGTTTTGTGTCTTACCATAACTTGTTATTAGCCGGGCAAAGGGGCAGAACCTCCTCACTCCAGAGCCAGCTGTCTGGAAACTGTGTACGGGATGTGATTTCATCAAAACTCTCATAATAGTCATCATCTTCACCTGTGTAGGTTAACAGAAAATTTTAATACAGAATTTAAGGAACAATTCATCAAAATGTTGTGGTCTTTAATGCAATCTCATATCACACCCTTAGTTAAACCGGATGATTTTATTTGGTAAAATCTGTATTTGCAAGGATTCAATTTTTTAGTCACACAAGGCTGGAAAAGTACAATAAACAAGCACATTTAAATGTAAATAACGAAGTTGACAAGCAGCCAAATAGATTTAGTATTTAGGTTACGTACTGCGAGCCAGAATCATCTCCTGCTCTCCGGCTTCAACGCTTTGAGACATTACGTCATGACAGCAGCTCAGAAAGGCCTGAACACACTCCTGTCCATCTGCGATGTACGTGGCTCGTCGTTCGCAGCTGTAACCCAGTTTATTTTCCTTCATTCCATCAACACAGCACTTCTTCAGATCACCTGAGTATTTACCAGCTGAGAACATAACAACAGTGTAGAGCATTGAGAAGAGATAATATAATAAAAGACAAAGTGACTGTTGGAAAACATTTATTTTTGCACTTGAAAAAAATTCATATCCGTGCTTTAAAAACAGTTGTAAAAAGCACAGAGCACTTTCTTCTGTGATATAAAGTGCTCTTTCATTCAACAGATGTAAAAAGTAAAAAGCAAACTTCTTACCCAGTGTAGTGCTGACTTGCCAAAGATTCTTGGATCTACGTCTTCTCTTTGAAACTCTGGGGCATTCCGGCACTAGAAGATATTTAGTCATTCATATTTAATATAAGATTAGATCATGTTTGAATGTCACTTCAGAATGTTGTTTTAGCCTCCATCATATCAGATCATAGAAATCAATCTTTAACATTTAGCACTAAGCTACAGTAACCTGAACTTAAAGAGCATGTATCATGCAAACTGTTTTCAGGTGTGTACCTCCAAATGCAAATGAGCTACAGCTCCTCCCTCTCTTATCAACAGACAGTGATTGCTTTCAATTAAGAAATTATATGATTCCTGTGAATATGGCACTACAATGTGCTAACAAACAAATTTAGTAAAGTTTTTGGATAAAATTACCATTCACTCAGTGCCTGTGGGCGGGGCTTTATCAGTGTGATGTCACATTAACAAATAAATGTAATGAGGTTTAATGTGGATTAAAAAGGAGTGGGATGTTATTTGTAGGGTTGTTGTGTTCACACACTGCCAACACACATTTATGTCCAAACTAAATTTTGCATAATATCTCTGGCAAATGCCTTTATTTGAATTTATAATCTCTTAATGACGAATAAATATTCTGATATTTAAACGTTTATGAAACACTTAAGCTGTGGTTTGAATCTGAAAACCGTACATGGATTAACACAAATCTGAAAGATACATTACTTGTTCTGGTGCTGGTTCCTCCAGCAGTGCTGGACTCAAACATCAAACCAGCATCATAGAAAACCCCCATACTGTCTTTACCACTTCCTGCTGTACAACCACTGTCATGTTTCTCAATGACGTCCCAGATCTACAGAGAGCAAATAGACCGGTCAAGAAATCTTTCTGCCAGTAAAACTCATGAACTGTTTGTATCGTGGAGTCTGATGAGGCTTCATGACCTTAGACTGAGTGAATCTGTTCTTGTTGAGCACATGCACAGCTTTGTCTACTGCCACCAGTCCAACTTTAGCTCCAGGATCTCCGGTTATTTGCAAGCTGAAGCCATCACCAGGTTCATAGAACGGCCGAGGCTCGTTTACTTCAATTTTTAGCTGTAAATGAAAAAAGCGAAGGATATTAAAGACATTTGATGTATCGAATTTATATATAATAGGTCTCTCACTTACAGTTCCCATGCATGTGTCCTTCACATCAACCCAGACTGAATCAGAGACCACCTCAGATGAACCCACATGATAATAAGCCACAAAGCGAAATGACGGCACCATTTCTTTAGTTACAGGTAGAGACAAAGTCACTAAAGATTGTCCTCTTCTCTTAAACCTGTCCACCTTTACAATCTGTCCTTTACTTAGGATCTGAAAAAAAATATGGAGGACATTGATGAAACACATGACATTTAATAACTGCAGGGTGCACGAATATTCTATTATTTATATACAGTATGGCATATTTTTACATAAATCAAATAACGTATTACTGCAATGTACAGAGCCAGAGCATTCCCTATCCGATCTTTCTTTCCACATTCTAAAAAGGTCCATAAACATGACGTCATCTAAAAAAATACTTGCATACACACGAAACCACTGAAATCAACTCAGATCTACAGTACTGTATGTAGTATACATGCCAGACCAGTATGTGACACTGTAAATTCTGCCAAAGAGATAGAGAATACGACTCTTGAGTATATGGATGAACTTTGATGTTGTCATTTGTTGCAAACTGTCGTAACAAAGGAGCAGACGATTTTGCTTTAATAAAGATAATCTGCACGAACACAAGTATGTAGCATCGTTGCTGTCATTGCTGTTACATGATGTAGCGATGTCTGACTAGGGTCGGGATGTGGGGGGATGACATCCTTGTATCATAAAATATACAGCTTTACGGGTGTCGTGTTCAGTTTTTCCATGTTGGTACCCAGTTTCAGGTTCCCAAAACGATAGATCCGTCTGGACGAAACACCGATACGATATTTTTTTTTACCTATACAGCTAAATGTGTCTCCATGTGCAGGTGAACACATTTTTGGTGGAAGCATTGGTCAACCAGGAAAATCAGTAAAAGACTATATTTGAATATCAAGAACTCAGTCCAACATTTTTGTCAGCACGTAGCAGTGGTAATATGGTTTAATGCTATGTAAGAATCCTAAATAATTGACTTAGGGTTACAGATTTGATCAGATAAAATATAGGTATCACTCACCATATATGTATAATCTTGATCTTTGGCTCCTGGACTTCTTCCAGTATTCAGATTGACTTTAATTTGATCTCCAATCTGAAGCTCTATAGCATCAATGCCAACGTGCATGTAGTTTTTGGAGTCACCTTTGGTTATGTAGGCCTGTGTTGTCATTTTCTGCACTGCCTGCTCTTCATCTGCTAAACGTGGATCTTTGGTTCGTGCCTGGAGGTAGAAAGATTTTTTAATGCCATGCCACACTGAAGAAGAACGACATCTATTTAATAAAGATAAATGAACATGAGAGCAGATGAAGGCAGGTCTAACCGTGATCTCAAGTGTAGACGTTCCCTCTTGAGAATTTACAGTAAACTTTGCAATCCCGTTGCCCTTTGTACGACCTTTGACCCCTCCGGGATTGACCTCCAGCTCCACATTTTTAACAGGAATCTGTTCAGGATCTGTTACATAAACCTTTCAGAAAGACATTAAAATCTGCATGAAAATCATTCTTTTAGATAAATGAAATTTCAGCATGGTTACAATTTGGAATTTCGTGTTTCATACCGAGACATCAAAAGGCATTCCAGGTTTGAAATACTGGGGTGTTCCCTTAAATCGGATGGTGTGTGGTGTTGTCACAATCTGAATGCCTCTCCTGTGTGCTTCTACCATTTCACTGCCTGAACGCAAACAATATTAAGACAAAAAACTTTCAGTTCAGCTCACAAACTGGAAGATGTAGTATGAACTGCCAGGGTGGGCGTTCCTGGTCCTAGAGGGACACTGTCCTGCAAAGTTTGTTGCATAGGGTTGGTGCTAAACTTTGCAGGACAGTGGCTCTCCAGAACCAGGAATGCCCATCACTGGTGTAATGTGTAACACTAATCAGAACTACAAAAAATATGAAACTCTTCCTGTCTGCCATTGGTCAGTCCAACAGAATCTTCCACACTCACATCACTCAGCTAATATTATGGTAAAATTTCTTACCAGTATCTGTTAAAACACTGACAGAGATGTAAAGTGATTGTCCAACCAAAGTGTTAATATCTGGAAAGGTTTGAAGAATCATCATCTTAGTGAGTTTGACTTGACCCTCTCCATCTAAAATCTGGGTAAAAGTCAAAATCAGTTTATATAACTTGAAAACGTAAGCTTGGGGTTACGCACATTCAGCTGTAAAGCTCACCTGGACTCTTTGTAGAGAGGACGGGATGCTTATTTTCTTCTCATCATCCATCACGCCAAACACCACAATTGCATTTCCGTTTACGTTGTTTCCAAATAGGTACCTGGAAAAATAAAACTTCATCTTTAATTTCAGAATGTATTAGTATCACGAGAATTGTTATTTTGTTGGGTAAACATCAAAGTATTTAAAGAACACATTTGACAAAAAACAAACACTGACACAATTCACACAAGTATATTTGTTCTTACTTGGCCTGGATTTCGACAGTAAGACTTTCATCATTGACACAGAAGTACGACTGGCTGAGCGATAATGTGACTTCAAAAGTTGGAAGCACTATAAAAAAACACAAAACAAGAACTTCAAAACAGCTGATGATACAATTGTGAGGTCTAAAAATCAAATTGGTTGGGGCAGCACAAAGGAGGAAAAATGCCACACAGTGAGATATCAAAAATAAATAAATAAATAAATAAAAAATAAATGGAAAGTAAAAACAAATCTATTTTCATTTCCAATCATAAAATGTTCAATACCTAATTCCTATGGGTTTCTTAAAAGCAACCAGTTATATAAAACATGTAAGCTATTTTAGGATTTAAGTTATTTTGATTTGTTAAAATGTAATTCATAAATTACATGTTCTGTAATAATTTAAATTTAAATCACAAAAACGTGTATTCAAATAATTAATTTCATTATTTACAACTAAAATAACATAATTGTATATACAGTATAATGAAAAACAGACAAGAACTTTTACCATATTCTTTGACTTCAAATTCAGCCGTAAAGTTCTTCTGTGGAGTGTTCTTGAACCTTGTAACCACTTTCCAGATGCCAGGACTACATATAAAAGCATCAACCACATCATCAACAGATGATTAAAAGCTAGATATAGGTTTCAATGAGCCAATCAAATTCATATATAGTATGAACGCACCTGGCCAATGCAGGTATGCCGTATTTCCCTGACTTTATTCCTTGATGTGGATAAACCACTTCTCCCATTGTTGTAATGCCTAGAGGATTCTTGGAATATGATAAATAATTGATTTAATAATAAATTATTTGTTCACAGAGAACTGTTTGTACATTATGTGTAAAACCCCAACTTGTGTAAACAAGACTTGTTAAGTCTTGCTCGCACTTAAACCCTCCAAAGAGTACAATACTGACAAAACATATTTATCATGACTGCTTTTAACAAATCCATACAGATGTCAACTCAATTTAAAACAGTACAGCATCAACACGTCAAACTCTTAATGCAACAGTTGCAAACGCTAGAAAACGCTTTGCCTGTCAATCATTGTGCGTGTCAAAGTTTGCTGACATCTGATTGGTTCGTGGATGTTTAAATGGTGGGAATTTGGAGGGAGCACGTGTAAAAGTGAATTTGCAAATGAGCATGCATTGTTCATTTAAACTTAATGTTATACTGTCTTTTATTAGGAATTATAAAATCATCGATATATATATATATATATATATATATATATATATAGTGAACAGAAGCAGTGTTAAATACCATAATATCAAGTGAAATTCCAGAATTTTCCATAGGTTGAAGGCTGGGAGTCACGGATAAGATTCTGTACTGAACTGTAGAGAGAATGGAATTAAATGCTTAAGATTTTATTAAAAAGTTATTTAGTAAAACTACATTTTTATATTTCATTCAATGAAAACACAAGTTACCTGTGCTAGCAGGTGTGTAGATGGCTTTGTCCGTTTGTACAAATATATATCCAGACTGGAATGACACCATGAGCACTTTCTCCAAAACTTTGGATGGAAATTGAGCTTGTAAATAGACATACTGCTTCTCCAGAGGATCATCGGAAAATAAATCCTTGTTGTCTGGAATCTGCACCACAAGAAATAATTTATATGAACAAGGCTTTGTATACCCTAAATCACAAACTAATTCATACAAGCAATTTAGCCGTTTCACCTGTATGTCTGCAAGCATTTGAAAATCATTGTCCCTTGTCAGCGTCACAGATTTGGACAGTATCTCCAAATTTTTGCGTGGATGGTTTTTCACTACAATCCTCACATTCAGGTCTTCTCCAGAGTAATCCTGGGCTTCCACAAACACGTTCTCGGAGGAACCCACCCTCAGTAAATTAGGAGCTGACAGAATGAATCTGGAAAGAAAAAAAATCACATTTTATATATAAATAAATAAATCTATAAGTTAATAGCATTTTAAATACTTACAGTGGGTCACATAATGTGATCAGGGGTAGGGAAAGAAGAGCAATCCACCACAGCAGGGGCACCTTCATCCTTCCTGTCTGTCTGTATGTTACTGTGAGCATTTGCTCATGTTTATTCAGCCCAATAATACGTCAATACCCCTTTGCCTACATCACTACTAGGCAGCCACACACTATCATACAGTATATAGATTTTTGTAGTCTGTATTTTATCTTAACAGATCTTTAATAAAAGAACAGAGCCAACTCTTAATCTAATGATTGTATTGTGTGTCCTTGTGTTCAGTCTATGGGCATTTAATACAATTTATATTTACCAATGTGATTGGAAGACAAGTTGATTCAGAGAGTTAGTTTCACTTACACTTTATGTTGTAATGCATTCATGCTCATGTTGCGATTTTTAATACACATACACAGATTAAGTACTGTTATTTTCTTTATTTAACAGATTGATTTAGAGATGTGTCTGAGAAATAACAGTCAGCCACAGTGAGATTTCCCAAAAGTCACGTGACATGCGTAAACATGTTGTGCAAATTCAACCTTTGGTAAATTTGTTGCCTTTTTATTGATTAGTGAGAGTCGGAAAACCCTGCACTTAAAGCATAAGTTTGGTCTCATTTGAAAGCAGGCACTTGGAAGTTTATTAAGAAGTCAAAATTACTTACAGTCATAAAGAAAAAGTTGTTATAAAGGGGTTGAATGGTAATAAATCCACAAAACAAATATGTCTTTTTTATGAAAAATGAAATGAAACTGGCCTTGAAACTAGAAATGCATTGCAGATAAAGCCACAGGTTTGACCATTTTCTGTCTCTGAAGATGATACCTCTAAAACTCAGAATTTCATTATATGTTTTTTTAAACATGTCATTGTCAAGTTATTTACAGAAAACAGCAAAATGCAGTGTTGTATTCGAGACCAGCTCATTCGAGTCCGAGTCAAGATCGAGTCCAAAGGAGGTCGAGTCCGGGTCAAGAACGAGTCCACATAAAATTGGATCTGAGAAAAGACTTAAGGTCATAGTCTGATCTCAGTCAATTCATGCTTTGTTAAAAATGTCAAAGTCACCCTCAGTTTAATGATTTGAAATCCATTCTATAATATTTGGTCCTACAATATACACAGGTCCACTGTAACACAAACCACAGCATAACAATTTACAAAATATATGTATTCTTTATGAAACAAAATAATAATTTAGTTAAAGATATTGCTAATAAGCTACAGTAGAGTCCAAAAATGTTTAGGCCACCAGCACCAGACTTGTTGTTTTAGAAGTTTTAATGTCCATCCATATTTATTTTTCAAACTATTTTATTAAGATACAAAGAGAAAATACATGAAATTAAAATGTTTAGGACTAAATTTCTTCTTTAGGCATCGTCTGTGTTTAGTGTGACCTCTCTTGGCACTAAACACGTCTTGAGCGTTTTTGACCAAGATGAAGTAAAAAGACTAATTTCTTTAAAATTTTATTTTATTTAGGTTTAAGAGATCCTGCAGTTTCCTTCTATTGCTCAAGTGGAAGGGGAATTTACCATAAAAACTTGACACTACAGTTTTTTTATTATTATTATTTACAGTTTTTAATACTATATACACATTTCCTATATTTTCTGGATGTATTCTATTTAAGAGTTTAAAATGATTATCACCAACCACATAATAATTTCTCTTCTAAGATATAAATGAGGAATAAAATATAAATAATAGAGAAATATATGTAGACTAAATTTACAATATTCTGCTGACTCGTTTACTGCTGGAATTATGTGTAGTGCCACTCTGTGTTTTAGTGCCACCATCTTATCATTTTGGGTAACAGCGGCTTATATAATGCTTTAATCTAACTGGACTGAGGTAAAAGTCATGGCAGTGCAAAAACTTCCTCAGGTCTGACCTCGCGCCAGTCTGATGCACGTAAAAAATCACCAACCACTGTTATTGTCAATCTTACATCAGTTTAAAGAAACAGTAGTATATATTTTAAAAGGGACTCATGTGGACTCGAGAAGAAGTCAGATTCCAAATGTATTCGAGTACGAGTACGAGTCTCGAGTACTACAACACTGGCAAAATGCTAAGCTAATGTTTGTTTATTCATATCTTTAAGTTTATTGTCCTATTTTTCAGTGTGTCAGACAGACCCATTAAATAAGCATCCGGATGACTCACTAACAACTCTTAATCCGGCATATGGCTGTCTAAATGTTTATTATTTTATTATTATAATTAATTACTCAAAAATTTCTATTCAATGTTTTAATCCCTTCTTTCGGGATGGTACAGTGAAGGGTGGCATTTTTTCACATTTTTGCCTCACAGCAAGAAGGTCCATAATTAGCTCTAGGCACTCTCGTTTCTTCTCTGGGCAGGTTTCAATATTCAATTTCCAGCTGGTTAGTGTCTTTTGAATGTCATCTGCTACCAGTATACTGATTAGTCATCATTAAAAAAAAAGAAAAAAATGCATGCTCAAACCAGTGGGCTTTCATTTTTTTTACTACAGTGTTGCTGATCAAACCAAATCTGCACTTAGATTATGAAACTTTCCCTATTTGTAAAATTCAGGAGATGTACAGTACAACCAATGAATGAAGCCATTTGTGTAATTTATTTATCAATACCCAACGAATCTAGAAACGATGTGCATGTTAATTGGGCAGTAAAAATGGAGACGGTTTGCATTTGGCGTTTTTATTTGACTTAAGTTGTTTCAGGGTTATATATTAAGCAGTCTTGGGTTAAACATATTGCATAAAGCGAATATTTGAAAAGCTGTAAATACATTGGAATTAAAAGCAAAGTTGGCACCTGGCAGCATTCAAAGCCATTAGAGATGACAAAATTTCAGCTAATGAATATATTTAAGTGGTACATCCATCCAAGGTGAGCTTCTTGGCGAGTGTGGTAATGTCGTTGTACTTGTCTTTGTATGTTTCCGTCTGCCCCTCCACAGCTGTTGGCCAGTATTCAATCCAGGTGTCCTCACCCAGATGATACCTCAATCTGACAAAAGCACATGACATTTTAACATGTTTATCCATTTTTTAGATGTCTATAAGTGTTGTACAGAGCCCCTAAGGTGACATTGGAGTAAAAAAAATCATTTCATGTGCTCACACAATACCTTCATGCGCAGAAATTGTTTTAAGTTTAGTTTCACGTGCTCACTTGGATAGTGCAGATCAAGGGGCGGTATTATTATAAGCCAAATTTCAATGACCTATTTTTCACGTGCTTGTAGACTCGAGAGTGGTTTACCAAAACTTTACTAAGCTTTACAAAAGTTTACTAAGGTTTACAAAAACTAAGAATTTTTTTACATTTTCTATGTTGATAGAAGCACTGGGGACCCAATTATGGAAACTTAAACATGGAAAAAGTCAGATTTTCAGGATTTGTCCCCTTTAACATGAAACCAACACTCTAGAAACACTTCACATACACCTGCAAACAACAGAGATAACAACAGGGCTTTGATGACAAGATATAGATGAATACAAGGAAACTAAAGAAACTTGAAAACATAGAGGACGAACAAGCAGACACCAACTACATAATACAAATCTAAATTCAGCCAAGATCTCACCTTCCACCAATTTTGGGAAGAGTTTTGGTTTTGCCCATGATCAGGTAGGTCTTGCCCTTTTTAAAATTCAGAAACTGTCTGCAGTGAGGGTGAGCTAGGAAAGATCTTATGGTGCCTTCAACAGCCGGATCAGTGCCTAGAAAACACAATTTGTAAAGATGTATTATTTTGGTCATTTAGATAAAGACAAACACAGCATGGTGAACATCTTATTAATAACCGGTTATATTAGAATAAGATTCTGAATATATGAATACGACAAGTTATACCTTCCTTCAGTACTTCTTCAATGGTCATGTTATAGATGTCTGCGTACACTGAAAAGTCAACAGCCTCCACCCTGGTTTTATAAACTACAATACAAACAGGTACATCATCATCTTTAAAATAACTAAACATTATAGCTTCGCTGGCAAGGAAAACTGAGATAGACTTGATCATAATTCACGAAATGATTCTGGTTATTTACCGTACTCAATTTCAGGCACACAGGCCTGTTCTTCACGCGTTGCCTTAATGTCAATATTTCCTCTCTTTTGCAGACTGCAGTTCTCTGTTAGTAGAAAGACATATTGTGTTACATTGAAGAAATGTGTTTGGGTTTAAACAGCGGAGGTAAACGTGCCTTCTGCACACTGGCACAACGACTCGCTGCAGAGTCGATTCAGAGATCCGTCTTTCTTCTGAGGATGGTAAAACTTCACACAGCGCTTATCTGTGGAAATCAAAAGAAGATTTACTGATAAATTACACTGATGCTTGCCTGTATTGTCGTGTTTTTGGCAGAAATAATCGTTGTGTGTATTTCTCCTCAGTACTTTTCTTTCTTTACCGTGTTGAGCAGCATACCTGGAGAGTTGTATTCATAAAGAGTGACTCCAGTGGGCTGCAACATGCCCACTTCATTCATCTTATGGATTCTGAAAGCAATCATTTCCATCTCTTTATGAGATATCTAAGAAGAAATGAAAAGGTTAATATCTTACACAGCATTATCAAATCACTTGAGATTTCTATGCATCTCCAGTGAAGTAGATATGAATGAAGAGAAATAAAAAAAGATGTATGTGAAAAGTGTCAGCGTACCTTATCTATGTATATGATCAGAGATCCTCTTTCTGAAAGCTCTTTGTCCAACTCAAAGTTCTGAATGTATTTATCTTTCCTACTATACAACTGATGATAAACAAGAGTAAAACAAGGATGTTAGCAAATAATTATTATCTTAAGTAGCGTTAAAAAAAATGATTTACCTTTTTAAGATCATGTTCATCCACCTTAAACCCCGTAAGCAAGCCGATATCAAAAATGCTCATGGTAGAATCTCTTTCAGCATCCTTAAAACTGCACATGTAAGGCGACATCTTAATGTATTGCTGGCTTGATTAATTTACATACTCATCCAGACATTTATTAATAGTATACTAAAGACCTATAAATTACAAATGTTAAGAATGAACAAATTGGAGACAGTGGGTAAATGCGTTTTTTGGTTACTCACATGTATTCAAGGGTAAACTTGTAACTTTCAGTGGCCCCTGGATAAGAAACTACATGTAGATACAGGTGCATTAGAATTAATCGTTGTGCAATTTTTGAATTTATTTAATAGACAGTTATGTATGTAAGGAAAGGAAAGTACAGGGTGGAGAGTGGTGTATGGGATTGGCAAAAGACGTCGAGCCAGGATTCAAGCTCAAACAGTTTATAAAGTTTATAAAGTTTGCTATATGGATATTTTTCATATAAAATTGCATCCCTGTTTTCTACTGATATAAAGCTACGAAGAGCAAGGACATTTACTAAAATAACTTCAAATGTGTTCGACTGAAAGATGATGACACATGTATCTCGGATTGCTTTAGGATGAGTGATTCATAGGGTAATTTTGATATTTGGCTGGAGTATCGCTTTAATGCTGTTTGGATGTTTATGTTTTTAAGAGTTGTACTCGTGATCACGTGACATGCTCATACTGAAACATACCTAAGAGCTCTTTCTCCATCTTCACGTTGAGATCGAAGACTTTACAGTCGTTTTCATTCTCTTCTGGTAAAGCGTAATACAGAGAAAACACCTGTGAGACAAAAGCGAGTCTGTCAATCTGAGTGTGCCACGCGCAGCGGTGTGTTTAAGCATTAAAGCGAGAGTTTGCGCTCACAGAGAGAGTGGCCACTCCCTTCCCTTGAACCGTCATGTTGAAGCTCCTGGTGATATCAAACTGTTGATGTTGTAATCAGACATACAGAAAAAAACAGAAATAAATGTCATGTTATTCAATTGCTGGCAAAAGAAATAAAAAAACATGAGTCCTGTTTCACCTTTTCCGAGCGTGTAGTGCGCAAGTTGGAATTTTGGAAAGTCCAGCTGATTGGACTTTTCCTCTCTTCTATAGAAAGGTCCAGGTTTAAATTAACAGCTGTATTTTTCTTTATCTGAATTCGGTACTCAGCCACAGCCTGAAACACCATGATTGTAGCCTAAACAGACAAAAAAAAAGTTTTTTTTTTTTAGATTTAAATTAAAAGATAAAGACAATAGGCCATCTGAAAAAGATGGCGGCGCGCACGGACGCAGCGGCTTTTGGCTATCGGTCTCAGTGTTTTGTTTATATAATTGTATGGATATTATTGAGTGTTAGAAGGAGTAGGAGTGAAACAAAATATATCTACAATCAAGCTATGTTGAGGAAGGTGGGATTCTCATGTCGGGTGGATATTACGACGGAGTATCAGCGGTGTCACAACATTCCGCAGAGTATAGCGAGATCACCGGGTTCACCCTGGATTATTGTCGGGTCTACGAGACGGCGTAGGCGGCGGAGAGAGCGTAGGCAGAAGCGAGGCTGCAGGGGCGGCCTATTAGTTCGGCTAAGGAAACTGCCTTTCAAACCCTCGCTACCTAGCATCTTCCTAACTAACGCCAGGTCTATCGTACATAAAAGAGACGATCTGGAGTTACTTATAGCGAACAACCAAAACATCAGAGACTGCAGTTTAATGATCATCACAGAAACCTGGTTACATCCACTTATCGCGGACTCGGCTGTTCAGCTAACCGGCCGTTCTATACACCGCTACGACAGGACTAAAAGCTCCGGTAAGAGCAAAGGAGGGGGGCTTTGCATTTATGTTCATTCAGACTGGTGTACAAGCAGTAGGATTATATATACACAGTGCTCCCCGGACTTGGAAGTAATGATTGTGCAGTGCAGACCATTCTATATGCCCAGAGAGCTCACAACGGTGATTATATCTGCTGTGTATATTCCCCCAGGTGCTAATGTTAGCACAGCGCTCACACAGCTTTACAACATTATGAACAAACAAATGCAGGTTCATCCAGAGGGAGCTTTTATTGTGGCTGGGGACTTCAACCAAGCTTGCCTCAAGTCTGTGCTTCCTAACTTTGTTCAGTATGTACAGTGCTCAACCAGAGGGAAGAATACATTAGACAAGGTTTATTCCAATGTGAAGCAAGCCTATAGGACAGTACCATTTCCACACCTAGGCATGTCAGATCACCTCTCACTTTTTCTGGTTCCTGCATATACCCCTCTCAGGAGGAAATCTAAACCTGTCATAAAGAACGTACAAATCTGGCCTGATGGAGCACTCTCTCAGCTTCAAGATTGTTTTGAGCACACGGAGTGGAGCATATTTGATCATCTTGACCTACAGGAGTACACAGAGACTGTTCTGTTCTACATAAAAAGCTGCACTGAAAGTGTAACATTGGAGAAGCGTATCCGGATATATCCAAACCAAAAACCATGGATGACTTCAGATGTCCGTAAACTCCTGAGAACCCGTGACCATGCCTTTAAGTCAGGTGATAAAGAACAGTACAGTGTGGCGAGGGCAGAGCTGCAGAGAGGCATTAAAGCTGCTAAGAAGGCTCACAAGAGGAAAGTGGAAGAACAACTCGCCAATAACAACACTAGGCAGGTATGGCAGGGACTTGAGAGCATTACCAACTACAAGGGCTCCACACCTGTCATCACCAACGCTGATGCATCACTGGCTGAGGAATTGAACATCTTCTTTTCCCGCTTTGAAAGTGAGACACCATATATAGGAGCACGACCACCACAGACCTGCAGCTACTACACACTCACGCTCCAGGAACATCAAGTGCGGCAGGTGCTGAAGACTGTGAACACCAGGAAAGCAGCAGGTCCGGATGGAGTACTTGGTAAGGTACTTTCTGCCTGTGCTGACCAGCTTGTGGGAGTTTTGACTAGGCTGTTTAACCTCTCACTGTCACAAGCCACCATCCCTCAATGCCTGAAGACTGCTATCATTATACCTGTTCCAAAGTCTCCTGCCCCAAAGTGTCCAAACGACTACAGACCTATCGCTCTAACATCAACTCTCATGAAATGCTTTGAGAGGCTCATCTTAAATCACATTAAGTCCTGGCTCCCCCCAAATCTGGATCCACATCAGTACGCCTACAGGAAAAATAGATCTACGGCGGACGCCATCAATATTGCTCTACATACAGCACTTAGCCATCTGGAGCAGTCAGGGAATTATGTCAGGATGCTATTTATAGATTACAGCTCGGCATTTAATACCATAATACCTGATATCCTAGTGGAAAAGCTGACCACCATCGATATCCCCCCTTCCATTTGTGCCTGGATCAAGAACTTCTTGACTGACCGCCTTCAAACGGTTAAGGTAGGCACCACCTGCTCTTCCACCTTGTCGCTCAGCACAGGCTCCCCTCAGGGCTGTGTGCTGAGTCCTCTCCTGTATTCACTGTACACATATGACTGTACATCCGCCCACCCATCAAATACCATCATTAAATTTGCTGATGATACTACAGTTATTGGCTTAATCAATGGAGGTGATGAGACCGCATACAGGGATGAGATTAACAGGCTGGCAGGTTGGTGCACTGAACATAACCTACTGCTTAACACCAGTAAAACTAAAGAAATGATCATTGATTTCAGGAAACACAAGGAGGAGGGGGGACCAGCACCACTGAACATCAATGGAGACTGTGTTCAACGAGTGTCCTCTTACAAATTCCTAGGCATACATATAACTGAAGACCTCTCCTGGGCTGTTAATACATCTGTTGTGGTAAAAAAGGCTCGGCAAAGACTCCACTTTCTTAGGGTACTTCGAAGGAACCATCTAGAGGAGAAACTGCTAGTAGCATTTTACCAGAGCACCATTGAGAGTGTTCTGTCTTATGGAATTACAGTATGGTATGCTAACTGTACAGTGGCGGACAGGGGACACCTGCAGAGGGTCATTAAGGCAGCACAACACATCATAGGCAGTCGCCTACGCACACTGGATGACATTGCTAGTACGCAGTGTCTCAGAAGAGCTAAGGCAATCACTGCCGACCGCTCACATCCAGGTCAACTATTGTTCAAACTTATGCCCTCTGGCAGACGATACAGGAGCATTAAGAGCAGGACAAACAGATTGAAAAACAGTTTTTATCCTTGGGCCATTAGGTCACTGAACTCTTAATATCTTAAATCATGTGCAATGGCAGAACATATTGTTGTTTCTCTTTTACTCTTTATATTTTATATTGATTTTAGTACTTTTATTACTTATCTATTTATTTATTCATTTATTATTATTATGCACTGGCCGGGTAGGCAATGTAATTTCATTGTATACAAGATGTACAAATGACAATAAAGATTCAATTCAATTCAAATTACTATAAAGGGCAAATTAGCATGAGCGCGTAAATGTGACATCACACTGATAAAGCCTCACCCCCGCGGCCAGTGACTGACTGGTTAATTTTATCTAAAAGCTTTTCTAAATGTGTTTGTTTGCACGTTGTAGCGCTAATGCGGCTAAAGATACTATTGTCTCCAACTATTATAGCATAATATGTGTCCTTTAAAGGAATAGTCTACCCTTTTGCCATATTAAACTATGTTATTACCTCAACTTAGACGAATTAATACATATCTATCTTTTTTAATGCGTGCACTGTACAGCGCGTCGTGAATGTGTTAGCATTTAGCCTAGACCCATGCATTCCTATTGTACCAAACAGGGAAGCCACCAAATACTTCTGTGTTTTCCCTATTTAAAGACTGTTACATGAGGAGTTATACTAGTAAGTATGGTGCCACAAAATGAAACTTTTTTTTGGTACCATAGGAATGAATGGGGCTAGGCTAAATGCTAACACATTCATAATGCGCTGTACAGTGCACGCATTGAAAAAAGATAGGTTTGTATTAATTCGTACAGGTTGAGGTAATAACATAGTTTAATATGGCAAAAGGGTAGACTATTCCTTTAAGACATGCTTTGCTAGGCATTAAATAATGGCACAAATACCAGTAAACTAACAAGCGCAAACCTTAGTAAATTGCGTTGCATGATTTATTTGGAAAGAAAATCACATTAGGCAGAACCATGGGCGTAGATTTAGGGTGGGACGCTAGGGACATGTCCCTAGCAATATTCAGGGAAGAATGAATTGTCCCTAGCAATAATTTCGACCAAACAATTAATCTGTATTTATATATAACCACTAATGTCCGTCTTATTCTTGTGTTTTCTATTTTTTACTTATTATATTTTTTCAGGAATCATTTAAATGAGACTAGAAATCTTTTGCAATCCCGTTCTGTAAAAATGACGCTCTATGTGGTACACAAACGGTTAACAGCTTTCGTTCTCTGCAATGCCCGCCTCCGTAACTCACATCGCTAATATGATTGGCTTTGCATTTCTTTAGTCCCGCCTCTCTAATCACATTGCTAATATGATTGGATTAGCATTTCTTGAGTCCCGCCTCTCTAAATCACATCACTTTATGTGCTTGTCTTTACTCGCTACTTGTGATAGGATGGTTTCACTTTGTACAACGCGCCAAAGTTCACTCAACAAGACGCGCGTGATTATTCGGGCTACAGGTAAGTGAGGAAGAAAGTATTATTATACCCACTGTAACTGTTTCATGCACAAAAAAGTTGTGTCACATAATGATTCAAGGACAGTGTTTTCACCAAAACACGACAATCCCATGTTAACCTGAGGAGTTGCAAACTTTTGTCAACCTTTTATAAATGGGGTAGCAATGTTATTTGGGGGTCCCTAATCCATGAAAGAAAATAACCCCAACATGGTAAAAACATGAATTCATGTCATGATTGCTGAATACTTTACATTACTGCACTGTGGTCATTACTTGCACAGATGTAGACATAATGTGAGGTTGCATTTTAAACTTAAAACTTTTTTCACACTGATTAACTGTCTGTTAATGAAAAGAAGATTTAATGTGAACTACAGAAACGTTAATAAACGTTGTTCAGGAAACAGCATGATATGTACCAAGTTCAACACTGGGATTTTTTTTGGCAAAATTAAATTAAGAATTAAATATTAATTGCATATTCTTCATTGTTATAAAGTAAATATGGTTATATCTTACAATGTGATTTTCTTTTTTTTGACAAAGACTTAAACAGTTACTGTTTATTAGGCTCTAGGTGGACATAACGAATTGTTTATTATAAATTTGGGATGGCCGGGGGTGGCGAGTCAGATGTCACTGAGTAAAGTGCATACTGAGTTGTCTGTTGTTTGTGTCAAGTAAACGGTGATAAACAGTTTTTGCAATGCAACCATTTTATTTAGGTCCCCACCAATGCCAGAATCAAACCTACGCCCTTGGGCAGAACTAAAATTCAACCTTACACATGCATCATCTAACCCTTACATTTTACCATCTAAATACGTACCTGTGTTGTGCCGTAACCTCCGTAGCGGGTTTGCTGCTTCGCTAGCCAGCGCACAGCCTGACCTGCTTTCTCAAAATCCTTGGCCTTCACCAAGGCAAGTGCAGCATAGCCTGTGGCCTCAAGGGAGTGATAGCGCTGCCCGGGAACTTGCCATAACCTTCCGTCTAAAAGTGTCCGATATTTATAAAGGTTTACATACTGACGTTAAAAAATAAGAATAGCCCTATTAAACTGAAATGATGTCAAGCATGACAGCCATGTTAAGATGACCTGAATGGTCGTGCAAATTGCAGTTAAAGCAATGCATTTATGATAAATAAAAGGTTTCTCTATTTTTAATTGCACAGTATAGGCTGTGACACAAATGCTCTAACAACAGATATGTCTCATAAACTAATACTGCCTGATCCCTTCAACCTTATTAAAGCAACACCAAAGAGTTTTGGCTCTTTGCTCCCCCTACAGGTTAGAAGCGTAATTGTCCATTACCCACTGTCATAAATACTGAGGCATAGCTGGCTCTGATTGGATTGTAGGTCTGCCGTAAAGCAAGTTTTTGTAGTATTCACTCGAACTACAGGACCACTACCCGACGTTTGGAAACTTCTTTAGTGCGGTTTTGGCCGATAGAGGGCTGCAAAGCGAATGTGAAAGTGCTGTTCATCCTGTTTAGAGTGGATGAACGACTGAAACTGTTTTGGAAGCGTTATTTCAAGGTAAAAAAAACTCTTTGGTGTTGCTTTAAGAGTTATCTTGATATGGGAGATGAGAATTTTGTTACTTTTTATTTCACTATTAAATGTTGTATGTACGGTTTCTGTTGGGTTAAATAATACGTTTCTAACCTTTGTTTTGGCTGGAGTATCTCATCAAGACGTCTATATTGAGCTTGCCAGCGTTAGCCAAAGCGTAAGAAGTCATGGCGACAGCATAACGACTGGTCAGACTGTAAAGTCTGAGCGTCAGGTACTGAATGGCTTGGTCCATACTGCCTTTAAGATTCTGAAATTGAAAGAGAAACACAGAGTCAGAGACGCTCCGCTATGACATCACAGGACTGTATACAAATTTCTGACTCACATGGACAGATTGAGCACAAATCCTGCTGCCCTCTTGCATGGCGATAAGGACAAACGCAGTCAAAGAGGCGTCCGAGTCTCTACCTTGTACGTTACCCTGAATCAAATACAAAGAGATTTTGTCTAATCAAGTTTGTAACTATATCAAAAAAACAAACTAAACAATGTTCATTGAACAAATGTGCAGGTGAAGAATTGGTCTGCAGGAAAAATACTTGAAGTATATGTTATTTGAACCATCTATACAGGATGTGGCTTTACATGCTACATTTATTTAAATTAAAATCTTGACAAAGTTTTAAATATTAAAATATATAATATTTTTCCCTGTAGTTTTTAAATCACCTTTTATTGTGGCCTAACAACAATGGTCAAGAACACTGTTAAATGATATTGATGAACTGGAGTCAATTATTCTCTGAATCATCTGTTACGAATGAAAGGACTTTGTTATCACAAACACTACATTCTCAGCTTTTCATTTTCTCAGGTCAAAATAAACTTACAGTCATCTCGCTTTGGTATATCGGGCCAGTCTCTGTAAACGTGCCATCTGCCTGCTGTTTAGTGATTAACCATCTGAGGGCACTGCAGATAACGTTTTCCTGTATCTCAATCAAGTCATTGGCCATTGCAAATACTTTAGCCACATATGCTGTGAGCCTTCATAAGACAAAAGAGAGAAATCCTACACACATTTACAAGGACTATATGCAAGAATCTTCACATATTAATTGTTTTTTATTGCAATGGGTTAGGATACTATAAAACAAGAGCTAAACACTTTAGACATATTTTTATTTGAAGAACTCAGGGACAGTTTTTCCCAACATTTATAAGCTTTGCCTTCATTTTAATTTAATTAGCAAACATAGGTTTGCTCAAGTCACTTTAGGCCCAATCCCATTTCTCTGTCTTACCCCTACCCATTAGTTTTCCACGTTCACGTGAGAGGGCATGTATGGCCCAATTGGGATAGCCCTTTCTCTCTTGTGAACGTGCAAAACTAAGGGGTAGGGGGAAGGGGGAAGACAGAGAAATGGGATTGGGCCTTAGAGTGGTGCATGAAATGAACATGAGCAATAAATTGCTGTAGTTCACTTAACGACCACCGGTGTCGCTAATAACATTTCTGAATTCTATGTCTAGACAGTTTCAACGGAAACATCATAAACAAACTTCTTTCGTGGCCCAAACATAACTTCCGGTATACTTCCGCAAAAATACTTCCTCTCTTCACACAGCAGTGATCCATGCTCGCCATCTCCCCTCGTCTTAGAAACCCAAACATTTTAATTTTTGACAAGGTATTTGTTCCAGAGGTCAGTTTAGCCACTATTCATACTGATAAACAAACAAAGACCGAAAGTTACCTTCGGGCCAGACGTGCAAGGGTTAGGGTTAGGTTAGAAACCCACGTGCATCCGATGAAACTATAGAAACTTTAGTCTATAGAAACTTTAATTAAACAAACATGAAAAAGAGAAAAAGGTTTTGTCAGTAACAAACTAGTTGCCTACCATGTGCTGCTGGGATTGTGCGTCCAGGCAGCATAGGAGCCGTCAGGTTTCCGGAAGGTCAGCTCTGTCTGATAACCTTCACCGCAATCATAAATAAAAGATAATGCAGTTACATCATTTATATGGAGATCTTAACACTTCAGGAAAATCTGGGAGCGAACCACACAAGAAACACATAAGTTGTGCTGTCCAATATACTACAAAGAAGAAAAAGAAAGTACAAAAGAAAAAAGGCACGAGTTTTATAGACCATTACTATGAAGCTTTTTTTTTCATTTAGAAACTTGAGAGCTCTGATTTTGCAGATGGATCAATTTATATATACTTGAAGGGATCTATGTTCAAGTGGAAAGGCCATTATACGCCAAAGTGGTCGTTTGACTAGTCACTAGGGAGATTGCTCTGTACCCCGCCCAGGCATGGTTTGGTTAATCTCACTCAGGCCGGCTTGCAGAGGTGAGCTCAGGCACGATTCACTTGGGCTGGGGCGTGAAAGGCGTTTCAAAAGGAGAGACGTCAGTTGCGCAACCACTCACCTTCATCCGCCTTCTTAAAGACCTTCTGATGCGCGCAGCAGGGTTACATAAATGTCCGAGATGCACACACGACAGACTGTGTGTAATCGTGCACCAAACAACTCAGAATAAAAAAAACACAGACTTAACATTACTATGGGTTCTTGTATTAAAAGAGAGCTCTTTACTTCCTGCTTTGTACAGAGTGAGTGCATGCTTCTGGGGGAGTAGGTAGGGGGGACAATCGTGCTGGGGCATGGTCGCCCCCAAATGACCTATTCATGTAAAAATGATGATGGAGATAAGCGCGAGGCTTTGCTGACCTTTGTTGATATGGTTAATAGATTCTTTACGGCGCTCCATGCCGACAGTCTCCCACTGATTGGTGCTGTCCAGATAATGAGTGGCGATAACAGGTAGAGTCATGTAGATCATGTTTTGCTCTCCACACCCATTGGGCTGGACTATAAGCTGTCCCATGAAATTTCCACTGATGGCCTGTTCAATTGTTTGACTGATCTCCTCACCTGGAGGCAAAGAACATAGAGAAGACAGGGAGTAAACTTACATGGGTAAGTTCAAACATATACAAAGTTATATACTGTACGTCAGAGAATGAGATGTTTACCTCGTACTGTGATGAATGTGGATGCGGGTGTGTATGGGACTCTTCGATTTGGGATGCCACTCCTCATGGCAACCTTCTGCAGGCCATCTGTTTGGATCAAGAAAAAAAACCCTGAAACACTTGATACAAATGTTCTGATCTGTATGCGCTTAGTGCACGTTTCTGAAGCCGTACCTGGATACTTTGACGGGTTAAGGTCCACAACTGTCTCCTCGACTTCAGTAAGAACACCTTCAGACTGAAACAAAGTTGGAGAGATACAGAGAGCAGGAGCACTGTATTTATATTATTATTAGGTTTAGTTTTAGTAAAATGCTGTATGAGAGCTTCCTGGGGGCTAAGTGAGGGCCAGCGCTAAGGGCCCATCGTTTTGCTAGCCCTAAGTGGGCCAATAAAGGGCCATAATAGGCTTGCTTGCAGGGATGGTAATAAAGGTTGTGACTGACTCACCACAACCCTCAGGTTCTTCCTGATTCCATCATCATAATAAGAGCACCACGCCTTCACTTCAATCCACTGATTCTCTCGCTCCATAGGAATGATCACGAACGGGACAGCTTTAGAAGACATGGGGTTGACTGCAACCGTTACCCTGTTTTTGCGTTTTTTACTGGCACTGCTGCAAATACCATCTGATGTCTGAAATGTCAAGTGAACCTGCTTTGAGAAGAACAGCTCAAGGTGAGAATCGCATCTTCAGCACGTGGAGCACATTTACAGGTTGAAAAGAGAAGCATGGTGTTGGTCAGTACCTTTAGCTTTTTATTACTATAATTGTGAACGATAGCTTTAATTTCCAGTTGTTCGTTCTGCACAGCTGAATAAGGCATTCTCAGATCAATAAAGAAGATTTTCTTGACAGTGATCTCATAAGGATCTGCCACGCAAATACCTGCAGATGAAAAAGAGCGAATGCCAATAAATAGAAACTGCAAAAGTGTGATAAGAATAGATCACGGAATATTAAAAAGGACTTTCTACCATTAGCTCTGGACATGCTGATGGCTGTGATCTGCCAAGTGGTGATGGAGTCTTTCAGGTAAAGCCCATTTCTCACAAAAGGAGTTTCATAGCTAGGCACAATCGAGAAAAAAGTTTCGAGTTGGATCAGTAACTGAACCTTTCAACCACATCTGCTGGCTGTCATCAAAGTCGTTTTAGAAAATATGTGGCACTCAACAGATATAAGTCAAGCTGGACTAAAGTCCTATCTACTTGGATGGGGCAACACAAATAAGTGATATTCTCATGATATTCTTATTGGCGAGTACCTCACTAAACACACTAAACTTGTCGGCTTATTACAGAATGATGATTGGCTCTTTTAACTGGAAGGGGTGGGGCTTCCTTTACTAGAGTAATGCCCCATCTTGCTTTAGTGTATCAAATGGCTGACCTCAAAGGAGTTTATGAACTTTCACTCACCAGATCTGGTTTGGTGGACAGGCTGGTAGTTTGATCTCCTCCCAAAGCCAGCTTTCAGGAAACTGTGTACGGACCAAAATGTCTTCTTGGTTTTCATCAAACTCGTCTTCCTCACCTAAACAACAATTTTTTGTATGTATGCATGTAGTTTTAAAAAACAATTATACTGTGTTTATTGTGCACACTACTGAACCTCGGTCAGATAGAAAGGTTGATGTGTTGTGTATGTGGACATTGCTTTGAAATCAACTCTCTTATTATCGTTCTGATCTTAAGAGCTGTTTCTTCTCAAAGTTATGAGAAATTGGCTTGGGGCGGTTCACATGGGGCGTCTTTTGCGTGGGCAAATACATTATTTTGAAAGTAGATGTGCAGCAAGAGGGGTAAAATAGAGATCGACAAGTTCACGATCCATACCCGTTCTTTTTCCATGCGCGTTTGTACTGCAGCAAGTAAATAATACTTCAACTATTCAGAATGGAAAGAATGGATATTCAGAACACTGGAAGGAAGAAGGAAAATGATCTGGTCGTGTTTTTCACGCAATTTTAGATGCCAAATGTGAACTGCTCCTTAAAGTGCTACTTTTGCAAATGACTATATGTTCTTACTGCGTGCCAGGAGTTGTTCTTCGTTTGGATCTAGGACTTTGTTATGCAATTCGTATTCCCTGCAGCAGTCCAGAAAGGCATTGACGCATTCATATCCATCGAGGATGAAGGCGGCTCGCCGCTCACAGGAGTATGCTACCTGATAATTATCCCGATACATTCCATCCAAACAGCATTTCAGTAGATCAGACGAGTGAAAGTATTTAGCAGCTGAGAACACAACAGCAGTGCACAACAATAAGAAAAATTATGGTAGCGGATAAAAATTATGCATTTCAGTGTTGTGTGTGTAATTCTCAGCTTCTTACTTAGATTCCTTTGTAATTCCTGAATAATCAGTCCTCTCCGTCTTCTTTCAGATGGTGCAATGCACTCATTTACTACAAGAAGATCACAAATCAAATCGATTGTGTTAAAATGTAAAACCGATGCTCGTTGAGGAAGCGCTTTATGTACAGTGCACTACACAGGCAAACGTATGTGGACATTCCCTTCTAAAGCCGCTTTTCTATCGCTGTGTCAAATCGTTCTCATTTGTATCTGTTTCGATCCGACTGTGCTCAGGTATGGATTCAATTTCCACTGTGGGGTTGATAATTGTGTCAGTCATTGCCTTTGTAATGCAATGGTTTATCGGGCATGTTGTAGAGGATGATTTTTATTTTGTTTTCAGGACTATCTGCTTATACTTTATTCAAATAACATGCTTTACCACACTGCAAAAAAATGACTTTCTTACTTAGTATTCTTGTCTTGTTTTCAGTACAAATGTCTAAAAATTCTTAAAATAAGATCAATTTTCTTGATAAGCAATATGATCTTAAAATAAGTCTAGTTTTTAGACAAAAAACTTTTTTCTTAAACACTCAAAGGAACAGTATGTAGAATTGTGGCCAAAACTGGTACTGCAATCACACAACTGGTGGCCAATACACAACATGACAACATAAACATCAGTTGAGAGCTGCAACTCCACTTTTTAAATGACAATATCCTGGCCAAAGCACTGTGTTATATACGTATTTGAAATGAAAATTATTTCTTAATGTCTAGTGACATATCAGGGCCATTTTATGATTAATTGATATACATTTCTTACGTACTGTTCCTTTACTTCAAGAAAAAAATCAAGAAAAAATCTTACCCCATTCGCAGATTTATTTTGCTTGTCACTTAAATTGTATATTTTTTTGCTTAAGAACTACCCTTATTTTTTAAGTTAATTTTGCTCATCAAGAAAATACATCTTGATTTAAAAAAAATATATATTTGTACTGAAAAAAAAACAGTAATTTTTTTGTAGTGCAGCTAAAGTGAGAAACGTGTAGCCAGACAACAGCTGAGTGACCAATCCTGAGCGGTCATGTCATTACAGCATTCGTTTTTTGGGCTGAGAAAGGTTTGTAATGTCATGCCGTGCCAAACGAGGCTCAAGTGAAAATAACCTTTAGAACGGTTTGTCCAGCAAAGGAAAAGCGCAATAATTTATTGCTGTGGTTAATTTCAGTAAAGAGAAATTTAAGCACTACGTTTGATTGTCCACATAATTCAGGCCATACTGTATATTATATCAGAGAAAGACAGTTTAATATGAGGGAACCATTTAGTTACTTGTTCTGATGCTGGTTCCTCCAGCCGTGCTGGACTCAAACATCAAACCAGCATCATAGAAAACCCCCATACTGTCTTTACCACTGCCTGCTGTACAACCAGTGTCATGTTTCTCAATGACATCCCAGATCTACAAATAGAGACAAACAAACTAAGAGAAATGAATGCACTAAAAAAAAACAAAAATCCAATAATATGGTTTGAGATGAATTACCTTGGTCTGAGTGAGTCTGTGCTTGTTATTAAGGACGTACACACCCTTATCTACAGCCACCAGGCCAACTTTAGCTCCGGGATCTCCTGATATTCTCAGGCTGATGGGGTCACCTGGGGCATATTGTTCCTGGTTCTTTACCTCAATTTTCAGCTGGGATTAAAACAGGAAAGAGAAAGTCCTTTAGGGAGGTAGTCAGTAGTTGATTTCTTTGTTAATGTGATCACAAGAAGAGAGCCCAGCAAGCAATTTTGCATTTAAAAGATGTCTAATAGCTGTCCAAACACCGCCCAGACAACTAAGCTAAAATAAGGGAAAATTTGGTCTGTAGTGAAAGTTCTAAACATAACCCAAAAATAAATGAAAACATTAAAGGAAACCAAACACATTGTAATCACTGTTGACTTACACGATGGGAAATCATGCATCTCACAGTTTATTTTGGCTAAAAGTGTCCCAGATAGCATGCAACCACTGAAACAATGTTAAAAATCGTTGATTTGTCAATGTTAATACCATTGAATGAATATCACGTTTGCACCCTCCATTAATATCGAAAAAATATCGAAATTTCAACAAATCACCATTATCGTGATCAGTGTTTGCTTTAGTTGGGCCCTTTATTCTTGTGTTTAATGGTAAGTTTTCTTTGACTGCTGAAGCAGTGTTTTAAAATACATCTGCTATTGCAAAGAAAACAAAGATCTAATGTTATCAAGTAGTTTAATTCTTGTAGTACTACCTAAATGATATTAATGAAGTACTGGTAAAGTTATGCAAAAAGTTGATTTTACAGTACTAGTTGGAAACAGTGTCAGGTCTGTTATTTTGAGGATTACAAAAACACATTAAAAAAGTTAAATTACTGAATCTATCTCTGACATCATGAATCGGTCTATGAATCTCATCAATGGTGACGATCAACAAAGAAAGCTTCATACTGCAAAGCATTCTGGGTATCATCGTAGTACTAAAGTAATTTATAACTCCCAGCATGCATTGCAGTTGATCGTTTTATATGAATTTGTTTGATGATTGTCACCATATTGTCACCATTGTTGAGATTTGTAGGATGAGTAATGATGTCTGAATGTGTCAACATTTTTTCTGTTTGTCTTGTCACAGTGTATTTACAAACCAAAACAATTATAAATGTCAAAAATGGATCAACATAATCATGTAAAGCAGCTTAATTTGATATAATCTTGACTTCTTCACAAAAAGCAACCAGTTTCAACTTAACTTTGAAACACATCTTTCTTTTCCAATGCACATGTGTTTCTACATAAACACATACAAACACAAAAAAAAAGAAAAGAAAGATTTAACTTAGTGAACAACAAGAGTCAAGGACCCAACTTAAGCAAACACTGATCTCAATAATGACGATTTGTTGAAATCTCAATATTTTTTTCAATATTAATGGAGCGTGCAAACCTGATATTGATTCAATGCAGTTAACATTGACAAATCAATTGTTTTTAACATTGTTTCAATGGTTTGCATGCTATCTGGGGGGTTACTCATAGCCAGACTATATCGGGTTTATAGATAACTGAAAATATCAAATTCTGTTTCTTGCTGGGAGACTAACAGGAAAGAAAACTTGACTCATGTTCTAAGCAATACTTGAAAATATCAACATTGTGTTAATCATTAAGAAATCAAAGCGGATATCAAATCCGGTTAGTATATGGCCAATATTATTCCTAAACAAACTTTTATACTCTGCCACGTTTCTATTTCATTATATTTCATCATCTAAAATCTATTTTCATATTTATTTAGCACTTTGAATACAGTTTTTTTTGTGCCTTTCGATGTCTGACCAACCTTTCCCATGCACGTGTCCTTCACATCAACCCACACTGAATCAGAGACCACCTCAGATGAGCCCACATGATAATAAGCCACGAAGCGAAAGGACGGCAACATGTCTTTCGTTACAGGTAGAGACAGAGTCACTAGAGACTGCCCGGTTCTCTTAAACCTGCCTGCATTCACAATCTGCCCTTTACTTTGAATCTGTTCAGGCAAAACAAAGAGATAGCAAAGCCAACATACAACACATTACCACAATGACAAAGAGAAAGATCTATGAACTATTAATTTTAACCTAAACAACAGATAATACACGTTTACAATGCTTGATGAATTTGTATATGTAAGTGTGTCCACACACCATGTATGTGAAATCCTGATTTTGGACTTCTGCACCCTTCCCCAGATTCAGATTAACCTTCATCTGATCACCGATCTCCAGCTCTGCCACATCAATGCCAATATGCAGGTAGTTGTTGGAGCCGCCTTTGGGTTTGTAAGCGTGAGCCGTCATCGTCTTCACCGCCTGCTGCTTATCTTCTAATTGTCTGTCATTGGTCTTTGCCTAAAACACACACATGCCAGTGCACATCACCACAGACAGCACTGTAGCAATTATATGCAGTTACAGTACTTGTGTTTGTTAAGTAAAGTGAACAAGAAATTATTTAGTAAAACTGACTCCAACCAAGTTCATTTTTTCGAGTGAGTGCCAGCTGAACATTCCCATGAAGTGCCATGTTTGTGATGTAAGTTTTTGCTTCCAGCCTAACAGAAACTGCTTTGCCGAGTTCCTTAATCAGCTTGTCCCTTAGGACCTAAGTATCAACACTGCCTAGCAATGTGCAACATGTTGTAAATAGTTTGTTTTGTAAATAGTTTGTATTTTTGACTCATGTCACAGCACTGCCAAGCTGCGTGTAATACTTAGTAAATAGTTTGTATTTTTGACTCATGTCACCACACTGCCAAGCTGCGTGCAATACTTTGTAAATAGTTTGTATTTTTGAGTCATCTCAAAGCACTGCCAAGCTACGTGCAGTACTTTTTATCACAGTATGTTGATGACTACTATATTGTAAACATATAAAAACAATTTAATTTGTTATATAACGTTGTACATCTTTCTAAATCATGCAAAATTATATAAGTAAATAAAAACATTGTTTCATTTTATATGAGTAAGTAATTGGGTGTCCTTTTGGAGGCTTTAAATAGGACAAACAAAAAAAAATGCACATAAATGCCTTTTGATATACATCCAAAAAGTTAGAATTTTCCAGATAAAGACATTCTTCAGTCACATACTAATATATATATATATATATATATATATATATATATATATATATATATATATGTGTGTGTGTGAAAAGGTCAGATAAGCATGTTAGACCTCAATGTAGAAGGTGGTAACCAAGTGTCCCTTCAAAGTCTCCAAGTGGTTTTGGAAACAAAAAAGCTTGTAAAAACCCAATTTTTGCTTGTATAAACTTTAAATTTTAAAAATAGACTGTCAAGACCTGTGGTTTTAGATCAATTATATTTTCAGGCTCATTTACAATTGGCTTGTTAATTATTTTGCCATAGAAATGTAAAAATTGAAATTTTTCAAAAGAGAAAATATCTTGAAAGCTGTATTTATGCTGCCATATCTATGAAATGGTTATGCCTAGGGCAGTTCTGCATTTCTTATAGTGAGATTTGAAGTGTTAGCTTTCAAAAGACAGGACTCTGTTTGTAGACAGTAGGACTCATGAGCAACAGCCTTTTTATTTGGGGTATTTCACTTGCCAGAGTGAGGTGGGCTGGCTAGACGTCTAAGAGGTTAAAACTTATTACAAAAATATTGACAAACAGATAAGCTACATTTGTGCGAATATAAAGCATCAGCACTTGTAGCTAGGTGTGTGTGATTATCGCCAACACTGTTTCTAATAGAGTGCCGCAGGGATTACATATTTTCTGTGTACACGTTTTGTTCAACAAGTTCACTGTTGACGTGTAAATGCGTTTTTCTATTTTGACTTCAAAATTCATAAAAGTTGTGTTCATCTGTGAAGACTAATTTGTTGGAGAAAACGTTTCCCTGCCAATGACGAGAATTTCCGGCTTTCCGCAATACCGCTATTATCCACCAGGTGGCACTTTTATACAAACCGGAAGTAGCGCCTCACGTAAAAGAGAGAAAACTCCGTGTATGTTTTAAAGATCGCTCTGAATCTATCAAAAGTCCCTCACAAAAATTGAATTATCTCAGCTTTTTGCTCAAAATTTGGTGTTTTTGAAGAAACCTATCCATATTTGAGAGGTGATAAAAAGAGAACTAATGAAGTAGGATGAAAGTTGTTTTTTGTTTGAAAGCAGAGGGTCTGTTCTTTCAATTGATATATTGTTTGTTTATATATTTAAAGAAGAACATTTTCTGGAAGGCATTCAACTTTTGTGAAAATCATGAAAAATGCTGGCGCTGGCTGGCAACTTTTTTTTTTAAACGCTGGCGGGGAAAGGCCTTTTTTATGAGGGAACCACTGTCTCGTTAACTTCCGGGTTAGCCTACAAAAACACGTCAACCCTGCAGCACTCTATTATTTACAACTGAAAGTGACATCAGTGCAGTTGATAGTCAGATCTTACGGTGATCTCCAGCTTCGAAGAATCTCCTTGAGAGTTGATGGTGACCTTTGCAATGCCATTGGCTTTTGTTCGACCTCTGACCCCTCCAGGATTGACTTCCACTTCCACACTTACAGCAGGTGTCTGGTCAGGATTTGTCACGTACACCTGGGAAGGGAAAAGAAGAAACATTAAACAACAGCATTCAAAAAGATTATGGCAGTCATGGTTTATAGTCTTTAGTGTTATCATACAGTATGGGTTTGCAGTGGTAACATTTTATGGAAGACTCATTCCGCCAATTTCAAATAAATTGATTAAAGGGGACATTACACAAGCAGAGTACGTATGTGAAGTGTTAGCTCAAAATACCATATAGATAATTTATTATAACATGTTAAAACTGCCACTTTGTAGGTGTGAGCAAAAATTTGCAGTTTCCTTTAAATTCAAATGAGATGATCTCTGCACTCATTGGCATTGCTGTTGTTGGATAGTGCAGATTAACGGGGGGCATCATCCCCTTCTGACATCACAGGGGGAGCCAAATTTCAATGACCTATTTTTCACATGCTTGCGGAGAAAGGTTTACCAAAACTAAGTTACTATTTTTTTTTTACATTTTCTAGGTTGATAGAAGCACTGGGGACCCAATTATAGCACTTACACATGGAAAATTCAGATTTTCGTCATATGTCACCTTTAAATATAAAAATATAAATTTAAACAAGATTTTTTCCTTTTGGTCCTGAAAACGATGCAAAATGTAATTTTTATATTCATGGTGACAATGCACACTGAAAAAAATATTCATTCAATTTACTAAATTTGTTTAAGGTAAGTGGTTGCAATCAATTAATTTAAGCTACATTTTGTTTAAATGTAGTTTAAATAAATTGATTGCGACCACTTACCTTAAAAAAATTTAGTAAATTGAATGAATCATTTAAAAATAAAGTCAAATCATCAGTTATGTTTTATACTTCATTTTTACAGAGACTGCGCATTATTGCCATGAAAATTTTTATGAAATTTTGTCTTTACATTTTCAATTTTGGCATATATTTTGCATGCAGTTTTCAAAATTAAAATTGTTAATCTCATTTTCATTTTTATTTTATCATTTAATAATTTATTTTAAATTGGCCAAATATGCCTTCCATAACATTCATGTTTCACCTTCCAAAAAAAAGATTTGTACCGAGACATCAAAAGACATCCCTGGTTTGAAGAACCGAGGTGTCCTCTTGAAGTGGATGGTGTAAGGTGAAGTCACAATCTGAATGCCTCTCCTGTGTGCTTCTACCATTTCACTGCCTGAAACACACGTACGGCATAACCATTAGTACGAAAGTGTCAACAAAATCAAACAATAAGAGCAACATTTCATTTGTTTTTATTTTGCACACTCATGCACAAACACAGACATGAAGTCATAATTCAATTCGTCACTTACCAGTTTCTGTTAAAACGGTGACTGTAATGTAGATGGATTTCCCGACCAGTTGCTCGATGTTTGGGAAGGTGCCCTGAATCATTTGTCTCGTCAGTTCTCCCCTTCCTTCTCCATTAGAAATCTACAGAAAAACAAAGGGCTAAATCTACAGCATTCAATTGTTTACGGTTTGTGTGCAAGCCGAGCGATTGAAACTTGGAAATAAATGCTTACCGGAACCCTCTGCAGTGAGTCAGCGATGCTCAACTTTCGTTCATCGTCTACGATGCCAAATATCATGAATGCACTTCCTGTCAACTTCTGGCCAAACAGGTACCTGGGGAAAAATAATGTGAAACAGTTGATGATTACATTAAATTGACAAAGTACTTTTACAATTGCTTCAAAGACTTCAATCTCTCATACTTAGCTGCTATATCGACTGTCAGGCTGTCCTCGTTCACATAGAAGAATGATTTGCTTGGGTTTAAAGTCACTTCAAAGGTTGGTAGCACTTGAAAATAAACATTTGTATATTAGTGCAGCTTTGACCAAAAAACTGTATGCTCTCAAAAGGAGACAGACCTTACCATACTCCATCACTTCAAATTCTGTAGTGAAGTTCTTTTGTGGCGTGTCCGTGTATTTTGCTACTAACTTCCAAAGCCCATAGCTTCAAAACACAACACAAAAGGAAGAATTTGAATCTTACCAACATAGACTAAATTATTAGCTCAAATGTAACAATCCATCACTCAGCGCTACAACAATGAACTGACTTGGTGATTTCAGGTAAAGGATAAGAACCACTCTTCATTCCTCCAGTTGGAAAGAATGAAGAACTTTCAATGGTGATGCCTTGAGGATTCTTGGGAGAAATGCAAATGGATATAAAGAGGAAGTGAATGATTTTTTAAATAAACAACAGAGGCTACGGTGATTTGAGTTACTGTAGCCTATGCAAAAACGAAACAGTGAGTTGAACTACCATTATGTTAACTGTGATAGAAGTGCCGTCAAGCGGGTGCTGATCAAGAGTTAAGGAGAAGATCCTGAAATTAACTGGAAAATAAAATATTTCATTAAGTTAAGATATTTTATTTTTCTGAGGTTTGATTTCAGAAAATATATGATAAATGAATGATAAATAAAATATTTAATATTTAAGCAAATAAATAAATATAAAAAATAATTAAGGAATAATTGACGACGGGCCATTGAATTATTTGAAAATAATGCACACCCAAGGTGCAATGCAGCACGAAGCGGAGTGCGGTTACACCGCGGGTGTGCATTATTTTCAAATAATGCAAAGGACCGGAGTCAATTATTCCTCTTATACCACGGTTACCACAAACATTGCTCTTTTGCCTATTTTTAATACATTTGACAAGTTAGGTGTGCAGTTATCAGAAATGTATGCATACCCACGGAACATTTCTCAGCCAATCAGAATACAGCATACAACAGACACATTGTATAAATATAAAATGTAATTCAACTGCCCCCTAACATCCCCCCCACGGCGCCCTTCACTTTGGGAACCACAGGCTTTTCCAGGCCCTAGTTCTTTCCACATTACAATTGTCAAATCATTTATAAGATTAAATCAAATCTTGTTATGGTATTGGCCATTTCAGTTTTTCGATTGCATGTTTTAAAATCATGTCAAATTATAAAATAAAATGCTAAATCACAGAAGTCCTTGTAATCCATAAAGCAGTTTTGTTTTAATTCACGTAATGGCATGAAGTCATATTTTGTTTAGTTTACGTGATCTTACCTGTACTGGCAGGTGTATATATGGGTTTGTCTGTTTGTACAAATATATATCCAGACTGGAATGACACCCTGACAACTTTGTCCAGAACGTTGCCTGGAAAATGAGCCTGCAGAACCACATACTGCTTCTCCAGAGGATCATCAGAGAAGACGCTTTTATCAGCAGGAATCTGCAGAATATATAACATTTGTAATAGTTATATCTGATAATCCAAATTTCTTAGTTTACAAGTACTAATCTGACTTGAGGGAGAGAAGCACACATTTTAAGGCCACATTTGAAGTAATCTTCAAAATAGGACGGTCTTGGGCACATTTGGTCTTAAAATTTTAAACTGGGATACAGCTTCTGTCAAATGAATTTATGTTACTCAAAATATCTCAAAATATTAACTGTGCTGCTTTTCGATGACCCTTTACAAACTGAGATCTCAAAACATCAACTGACCTGCTTTCGACAACCAAACTTTTACGAACTGAGATCTTAAAATGACAACTATTGTAGTTAGGAAAACAAGTAGCTTTTACCTTAATGTCTGTAAGGAGTTGGAAATCATTGTCCTTTGTCAGTTTGACCGATTTGGACACTAACTCAAGGTTTTGCCGTGGATGGTTCTTGACCACAATCCTCACGTTCAGGTCTTCTCCAGAATAATCCTGAGCATCCACAAACACGTTCTCTGGGGAACCCACCCTCAGCAAATTAGGAGCTAAGAGAACGTATCTGAATTTCCAAAATCAATACACATTTCATAATTTCACATTCAGAGAATTTTCAAGTTAAAAGCAGCAGCAAAAGTTTTATTAATGAAAATCAATGTACAGTACTTACAGTGGCTCACATAATGTTAGCAAAGGAAAGTTAATAATAACCACAGCCAACGACACTGCAAGCACATCCATTATGTCGGTAAACCTGCACCTTTCCCTGCGTGCGATAGTAACTAGAAGTGGTAGTGCTTTTATCATTCATTTTTCTTCCTTATATTATTTTAAGATATAATCTTTGCCTGTAGAGCTGATTATTGAGTAACTTAAATGGTGTAACTGAAGTATGATTAAGCAAAGAAGTGCTATTGGTGCATGTTAGTTTTGTGCAATAGCATTTATCAGTTTAGGGTTGCCTAAAATCTTCTCCGCCCAAACAATGTCTCAACACTCATCATTTCTCCTAAATAACAGCAAAATGGCCGACCAAGACGCAGTAATGCAAGACCATGAAAACTCTCTGAATGATCTCCAGATATCTTTCTGACAGTTGAAGAAAAATGCACATAAAAATCCTTATACTGTACATGCATTATACATGAACAAGCTAATTTAGAAATAACCCACACATACACACACCAGTGATCACTGCAAGATGCATGCTGGTTAGAAAAATGTCAGAGTGTGGCCTCTTTTTTTTCTGATGTCATTATGATGTGTGGGAGAAAACTTTAGGAAGAAATTCCTTTAAACCTTTACGTTATTGGTACTGAATTATCTCTACTGTGAGCTTTTTATATTTTACACATTTTTACAAAAATTTACCACTGTACACTTCACTTGATTTGTACATCATTTCGTAATAAGCTTTTTTCAGTAACGAGCAGTATACCTTCATTGATTCTCCTCATAACTATTTGTATGTAATTGCAATCAGAGGTCTCATGCCCATTCAAACTGAGGATTTTGCATACAAACTCCAAATCAAAGATGTGCCCATTAAGCCCTGGATACACTGCACGATAATTGGCTGTCCCAGATGAAAGATTGCCATCGTGAAACAATCGTCGCGATTTCTGTGATCGTGGCTCTTCATCTGTGGTCCTATGTCGTACAGTGAGAGAGGTTCAAATACGCCCGTTTTCCCGGTCTTGCGTCCAAAGATAGCCTTCGATAGTTTTCTGACAGTGTCAGAAATTCGGCATGATCACCGCACAGTGTGTTTGCTGCTACAACCTGCGCGCTGGTATTTGTTTACCATGAGCGCATGCTGGTAATGTGTGACGCAGCCGCCAAAGCTTCCGTGTCAACATCGTACAGTCTACATGCCTCTCGTACCCGAGTTTAAACGATCCATGTCGCACAGTGTGATAAGGTAATGATCTTATAGGAGTGCAAAAATCCTGCAGTGTATTCCGGGCTTTAATTTAATACTGTCTTTTACCTGTTTAATGAGATTGTTTTGATAGGGTTTTGGTCATGGTACGTGTTCATTCGACAGGCAGTGTAGACGCAACAGTACAGTCGCAGACGACAATTTCAACAATGGCCGAGTTCATGGGGGCACAGAATGACATGCTCACATATGAGGTAAAATGTTCCTCTAATAATTGTATATAATAATAATTGCAATTAAAATCTTTGGTGTCCCCACAGTGCGTAATTGAAGTTCTAGCTCAAAATCCCTCACAGATAATTAATTACAGCATGTTAAAGTTGCCACTTTGTAGGCCTGAGCAAAAGTTTTTGGGTGTGTCATTTAAAATGCAAATGAGCGGATGAAGCGCAAACACTGATCACAAGATGGTGGTTTGTTGCAATTGAAACTCAATTTAAAGTAAAGTTAATGTCTTGCGAGTATTTTTTACGTAAGCTTTTTTTATCATAAACCCTTTCTACACTGTAAAAAATTGTGCCGTTAAAAAACAGTAATCAACTGGCAGCTTGGTTGCCAGCAAGATAATGTTATTTTACGGTTCTGCCTCTGTTAAAATACAGTTCTACTTCGTTAATTTACAGCTCCCCATTTTAACAGTATGTTAATGTTATAATGCCCTGAAAGCAACTCATTTCATTTAGGAAACCAATTGCAGGATCCATTCAAGTTTATAAATATATATATATATATTTATATGGTGGTGTTAGTATTATGAACTTAATACATTTGAGTCCATTGAACACAAATATTACTTCTAAAATTGAACTGCAAACATTTAAACTTTCACACAAATCTCATGTAGTTCACCATAAGCAAACTACAAAGTTACTGCTTTAAAATAAAACAACAGGCAGCATAACATCAATGATCTACTGCCCATCCTTGACCTAAACAACCACACTACTCTTCAGCACAATGGTAACCCAAAAACTGAGCCAAATCCTGACAAAACAAAACATTAAACACTAACCGATCTCTCACATTATCATCTTGTGTAAATCCCCTGATCAGTTTTTAATTTCACATGATTTAAAAAACAAAATACAAGGACTTTTCTCTAATGTCTGTGTAAAATTAACATATTTCTGTATGCAAATTTGACTGTTAGGTTTTCTGTTTTTTAACAGCACATTCTGTTAAATAACAGTAATCAACTGGCAGCTTGGTTGCCAGCAAGATAATGTTTTTTTACGGTCTCCTTCGGACTGTTAAAAAACATTAGCATTCTGTGTTTTTATATCTTACATATTTAACCCTTTAAACCCCATCGCAAAATCCTTGGTGTCAAAAGAACACTGCTTAATGTGTCCACACTACAAAGAGTAAAAGACACAGAGCCAATGTTGAAGTGAATGAGATAATGAAGTGATGATTGAGTGATTAATGATGAACAGCTGCTGTTAACAAACACAATCACTGAATGAAAGATGAACAAGAACCGAATTAAAGAGAAAACAAGCAGAACTCAACTTACAGACTTAGAAGAGACTCAGACTTACTCAGATTTCCTAAGATCTCACAAGAAGATCATCAAACAACTCCACAAACAGCATTACCATCTTCACTTATTACAAACCAGTTAGATTTTATTTTATATGTACATTAGCTCTTACTGAGAAGTAAATCATAATGTGTGGTTTCCTGAACAGGTATTATCTTAAACCAGGAATAGTTTAATTAGGAAATATAACAAGTTTTAACAAACATGCCTAACTAAAAACATTACTTGTGCATTTTCAGGCGAAACAAAGGGCACTGATGTATTTTAAGATATGTCAGTGCAAGTTGTTTTGAGTTTGGACAGCTCTAGTCTATAGTCTAATAGTCTAATCACTAAATAATAGTTACCATTCTTGTGATCAGCGGTTGCTTTAGTAGGACTCTTGATCCTTGGGTTTGCTATTTGGTGTTATATTTATTCATGCTTATCAATGTGATTTGAAAGACATTAAATATGGCAAAAAAGTATAAATAAATTACTGTCACTGACTAATGACAGTTAGGGTGTTTGTCTCATGAGTCAAAAGTTATTTACTGATTTATACAGAAGCTCATAAGTGATTAGATGGGTGTCAAGCCCATATAGTAGTCTTATAATGTGACAGAAACCGAGTGTTGATGTAGCCAGAGGAATCTTAAAAACATTGGGATTAAATGAAATAAAAATGCAAGCAAAATTCATACACAGACATCAAGAATCAGGCTATGAATCTCAACAATGGTGACTATCAAATGAAAAGCTTCATGCTGCAATGCATGCTAGGTATCTGCATAGTACAAAACTCATTAGGCCGATGAACTGTGTTTCCATTTTCTTTTGTCACCCTAGTTGAGAATCGTAGGCTGATTCTTGATGTTTGTGAGTGTCATCTGAGAACTGGTTTCAAGTTTGCAAAAATCCATTTGTAGACAACTCTGTCAAGCTATCAGATTAGTGGACTAATAATAATTCTTGTTTTGATTCTGATTCAAATATGTAAATACTTAGTCATAAACATTCCTAAGTATTATTAATTGTTATGATTCAGCTCCATGAATCTGGTAAAATAAACTACTGATCTACAATCACTCATCCAACCTCACGAGACTCTATCATCTCTTGGGTTTCTTTGCCATAACAAACATGCATCATAAAGACACAGTTATAGCAACCTGACTGTAAACCAAGTCAAGAGCCCAACTAATGAGAACAGTGATCACAATAATGGTGACTTTAAAGAAATTGCTTGTAAAGTCTAGTAAACACCTGTTTGTTCTCAGTAAGAACTTTTGTAAATGTATAACAGAAATCAAGTCAAAGTGGTTTCTAAGTGAAGATGGTAATGGTGTTTGTGGAAATGTTTAATTCTCCTCTGGTGATATATGGAGAGATTTATTGTGTTCTGTTATTTTCAGTTGATGTTCATCAAAGTCTTTGTGTCTGTAAGTGTTTCTGCTCATCTCTTCTCTTTTTTTATTTCTCTTTTCTTTAGTGATTATGTTTATTAGCAGCAGGTGTCAATCATTAACGCTTCAGTATCTGAACTCATTGACTTGATTTTAGGTGGATCATTAGGAAACTTATGTAGGGAATAGTGAATAAGGGTGTATGGTGTGATTTGGGACTCAGTCTTAAACGGTGGACTCTCAGGGCTGTAAATTCACATTATTCTGAGAACTGTTTTTTTACAGAATGCAGAATTTAACAGTATACTTCTGTTTTTGTTAAAAAACAGAATCATACTGTTAAATTTGGCTGTTTTTTAACAGCAATTTTTTACAGTGTACGCACCTGCTGAAATTGCCACAGAGACGCGTCAGTGCTTTAATCCTAAAGGATTTATGCCGCATAAAGGTTACAATATGGGCTCTATTTTAACGATCTGAAACGCAAGTGCGAAGCGCAACGCGCAAGTGAGTTTGTGGGTGGATCTTGGGCGCTGTTGCTATTTTCCCGGCGTGAGAAATAACTCTTGCGCCGGGCGCAAATCAATAAGGGGTTGGTCTGAAGTAGGTTCATTATTCATAGGTGTGGTTTGGGCGTAACGTCAAATAAACCAATCAGAACGCTAGCCAACATTCCCTTTAAACGCAAGGGCGCAAGTTCCATGGCGGGTTGCTATTATTATGACGGATTTACCAGGCGCACGCCAGGAGCGGTTCACAGCCGAGGAGACCGACGTCCTTGTACGGGGGAATCCCACGCTTGCCAGCATAAATCGGGCACGCCGTGTAACGGGAGGTGGATCTGCCTCAGGACTTGACGCCAGCAGAGGACATCGCTGCGTCCACCCTCACCGCTGAAAGGGTTTGGGGGCTTTGAAATCGGACCCAAGAAACGCAAACAAGGTCCAACCCCAAAGTACTCTTACAAATCAAGTTCATATACATTAAGGTTTCTTATGAAAACATTTTAACTATTTTTTACATAAAATAAACGTAATACAGCCACACAACAAAGTTATGAAAATATTTTAATCGTTATTTGCATGAGAATAAATAAAAACTATCATCACAATGCTCACCATTATGATTCCCCTTATCTCGTGTATTAATATTTTTAAGTGTAACAATTTATGATTTGCAAAAATAACTGTTGCATCTGTGTAGATTAGATAAGCAAAGTGTATGCGCGTTGTGCACGCTATACATTATGGTCAAGCATGCGCCCTTAAAATAGCATAATGAACCACGCGCAACGCGCCACTGACTTTAGACTAGTTTTTTTTGTTAGTAGCGCAATTGTTTTTTGAAACTGCAAAATAGCATAAGAGATGGTTTGCGCCGCAACACGCCTCCTTTTTGCGCTGAACCGCCCAGGGAGCGCAAGTTCATTCCCTAGTTTGCTGACGTGCATCTGTGGAGGGAAAAACCCCGCTGTGCGCCGGCGCAAAATACGAATGATACATGCGTCACTGACAAAGTCAATTGCGCTGGGTGCAAGATAGGGCCCATTATGTTTAATCACTATGTGTGTTTTCATTGGGACTAAAACCTTGGTGTAACTAGCACCATGACTCAGCTAACAGAAAAAAATCTAAGAACGTTCCTTGAAAGTTCCCAACATTCCAAAAAACATTCTGCCAACATAAAAAGTGTCCTGTATTCTTGACATTCTAATTCTGGGTTGTCTGAACATTATAAGAATGTTACATTATACCATTTTCAAACGTTATTTTGTAACGTCAAACATAAAACATTTTTAAATGGTTTCTCAACAAGGGGGCCGAGGCCCCATAGAGGAGGGAATCTCAGTAGATTTCCATGGGGGGCCTCAAGATGACTTAAAATTAAGACAAAACAAGACAATTAAAAAAGCAAAAGCGAGCAAAAATCAAGATGATTCTTAATTTTTTGACAATTTTCGTTGTGAATATACATCTGCCTAGTCATTCCAAGCTCTAGTTCATTTTATTTGGAAAACATTGAGTGAGTGGGGGGCCTTCAAATATTGGTGTGGGCAACACAATAAAACCTTGAAGTGAAAAAGGTTGAGAACCACTGGTCTAAATAGAGAACCATTTAAAAAATGTGTAGGTAAAGGTAAAATGTGCTGATCAATATTAGCTTTACCCCCAAAAGATCAATACAGCATTTGCCAATTTATCAAAGGTTCAATTTACACAACATTTCAGCAGGTCATTTACTGGAAATCATAGACATTGGTTAACTTTTTACTTTCTAATGAGCTGTTTATATGAATCAGACTTAATTTCACTGAAGCTCTGTTTCTCATGTTATTTGGCCTATTATGAGTCCATACTGTATGCTTTGTGGTAATAAAAACATTTTTTAATAAAAGAGAGTATGAATATATGCAGTTTAGTATTCTAAAGGGATGGTAATGGCGCAGTGGATAAGACACCCGCGTTTGATGTGAGAGACCATATATAGCAATTGTAAGTCGCTTTGGATTAAAGCGTCAGCTAAATGAATAAGTATGAAGTATTCTAGAGGGACACAATCATTTTGTCATAATACATTTTTCTATCATGATGATGCAGGTCTTGTGATAATTCAGAGAAATCTGCAGAGGTCTGTCTGTTTAAAATAATATAAATATGGACGTAGTGTCTGTGACATCACCCATAGGTTTATGAAGAGCTTTTTTCAAGCCAATAGTTTGCGGGACATGCCGTTGCCATCTTGGCATCACGTCACTGTGCATAACCGAAAATGTGAAAAGAGGCGGTATGGAGGTCAACCTGAAGTGGCTGGTTGCTGAAACCACGCCTGCCTAGCTCAACAGTAGTGACAGACGTCAATCAAGGGACCATGCCCTTAATTATGCAGAACTGTAAGGCTTAAAGAGACACTCCTCTTTTTTAAAAATATGCTCATTTTCCAGCTCCCCTAAAGTTAATCATTTAATTCTTACCATTTTGGAATCCATTCAGCTGATCTCCGTGTCTGGCACTAGTACTTTTAGCATAGCTTAGCACAATCAATAGAATCTGATTAGACCATTAGCATGCACCTAAAAATAATCAAATAGTTTAGATATTTTTCCTATTTAAAACTTGACTCTTCTGTAGTTAGTGTGCTAAGACAGACGGAAAATTAAAAGTTGTGATTTTCTAGGCAGATATGGCAAAGAACTATACTCTCATTCCGGCATAATAATCAAGGACTTTACTGCTGTAGGACGCGCAATGATATTACACACTGCCCAAAAATAATCCGCTGCCATTAAAATTTACTAAGGGACTATTTTCGGCTGCTGTGTAATATCATTGCGCCTCCTGCAGCCATGTTACAGCTGCAAAGTAACTAATTATTAAGCCAGAATGAGAGTATAGTTCCTAGCCACATCTGCCTAGAAAATCGCAACTTTTAATTTTCCGTCAACAGCAACAGCAGCCATATTGTGCCAGAACACCCACCACACCATTAGTGGAGAGGAGATAGAGTGATATAGCCAATTAGTATGAGGGATGATTAGTAGGCCAATGGGCAAAGGTTTTTTAATGACCACAGAGAGTCAGGTCCTCGGTTTAACGTCTCATCCAAAGGACAGTGCTTTTTTGACAGTATAGTGTCCCCATCACTATACTGGGGTGTTAGGACCCACAAAGACCACAGGGTGAGCACCCCCTGGTGGTCTCACTAACACCACTACCGGCAGCAACCTGGTTTTCCCAGGTGGTCTCCCATCCAAGTACTGACCAGGCTCAGCCCTGCTTAGCTTCAGTGGAAAGCTGTCTTGGGCTACAGGGTGATAAGCCTGCTTAACATCATTATTATGTCATTTGAAATAAAACGTTTTTAACAAGAGTTTCAGAGTCAAGCATATCCGATTGCAAAGCAACACTTCAAATATGCCCGCAAATGTTACCTGCACAGCAAAATCCTCTGTGTTAAATTAACACCGGCTCTGTGTTTATATAGGTACCACCAGCAGGGTGTTAAAAGTAACACCGAAGCAGTGTTAGAGTTAATAAGATACTTAAAAAATCATTTGAGTGATTATATGATTATTGAAGACAATAATTGTTTGGTCACCATTATGGTGATCAGTGGTTCCTTTAATTGGGCAGTTTGACTCTTGTTTTCCTTTTGAGAACTGTGTTTATTGAGCACATTATTTGTTACAAGTGTTGTTGAAACAAAGTTTATAAGGTTTTTATAACAAAGATTGTAGATTTCAATAAATTGTTTACACACACAAAAAATGCAGTACTCATAAAAAATAAAATGTTGATTTAAATATATGTTCACAATTGGCTCTTAAAATGTTATTGTAAATACTTGCTGGAAATTTTCTTTTTTGCCTCACGTATAGATATCATGAATCACCCCATTAATCGCATTGTTTACAAATGAGTACGCGTGATCACGTAATGGCGGATTTCATTGTTACATACTGTACATTGTTAGACACAGTTAGTCACTTTCGTATCCTTCATGGCAACTTCGAGTAATACTGCACTGCTGTATCTTTTAAGTGTGTACTGTAATATGATTCCATGTTTACATGCTGAATTACAAACAAGTATGCGTGATCACGTAATGGTGGATTTCATTGTTACATGCTGTACAGTGTTAGACACAGTTATTCACTTTCGTATCCTTCATGGCAACTTCGAGTAATGCTGCACTGCTGTATCTTTTAAGTGTGTACTGTAATATGATTCCATGTTTACATGCTTAATTAGAAACGAGTATGCGTGATCACGTAATGGCGGATTTCATTGTTACATGCTGTACAGTGTTAGACACAGTTATTCACTTTCGTATCCTTCATGGCAACTTCGAGTAATGCTGCACTGGGGGATCTGCTGTAATATGATATTGTTTACATGCAACGCATTCCATACATTGCGCATTACACGCGACACCGTTTTATTATGAGCTCCGTGTTGTTTACACGGAGACGCGAGCTTGCTCACATGGACGCCATATGCGATGTGTTTTTAAAGTTCATACTCGCTTAAAGAAATGCATTTAAAACAGAAGCTCGACGATAAGGGGATGGGCATCTGAAAACAGTAATCTGAAAACAGCTTTTTATATAACTAATCATTGCATGTTTATCTGAAATACTAATTTAGTTTATGTACATGATAGTTTATCTGAATGTAGTGCTACCATTTACCCATCAGTTATGTATGTAAGGGTATTTCTGGGGACAATTTATGCTAACAGCTGTTCATAACTCTCTTACAGGTCTGCATCCCTCTCATCAGTACAAAACTATGAAGTGGAAAAACATATTCACACTTTTTGGACATAAAGTTATATGGTAACATGAGCCACGGGAAGTTTACAGCTCTGTTGTTTATCAGTTTCTTATAAAAGTTAAGTTTTTGAATAGGGTTTGTTTCCAAATAAACTGAAAATGTCCTACTGACCTTCATTTCTATTTTGATTATATTGCTAACTTCTTAATATAACCTCAAACAAACATGTATACATTTATCCTCACATTCTTTACTGTAGTTCACTTCTGCCTCATTATGCAGCTCATTATGCAGCTCATTATGTTATCCTTTGTTTGCTAGCTGTCAATCAATCCTTCTCGCATACGGCCTCTCTAAACAAAAAGTGTCTTACAATTTCTAAATCAATATATTGGTTTATGTGAATGAGTAGGCAGGATGACTTTCACATTATTTTAAAGAAAAAACTCTAGACTACTAGATTCTGTTTAGGAAAGTCTTGTTAAAACATGTTTAGTATGGGTTTTGTGGACTTATATCAGTGACTTAAAGGGGACATATTATGAAAATCTGACTTTTTCCATGTTTAAGTGCTATAATTGTGTCCCCAGTGCTTCTACTTAGAAAATGTGAAAAAGATCAACCCAGTAACTTAGTTTTGGTAAACCATTCTCTGCAAGCATGTGAAAAAATAGGTAATTGTAATTTGGCTCCTATTGTGATGTCAGAATAAGGTAATACCGCCCCCTTTATCTGCACTATCCAATAGGGATGTGCCCGAAGCGAATACATTATTCGGAAGGGCACGGATAATTGCTTCAAAACGAATAACAAATTCATCCGAATAACAGAGAAAATATTCGGCCGGGCATAATCACGTGTTTACTGGAACAGCTGTAAATTATAAACCCCTTAAAGCACGAATAATGTGAATGTGAAGTGAATGAGTGCAATCTATAAAATGACATGAATGACATTTTCGGCACAATCCTTATTTAGAAACGCGAGTTGTTTTGGAATTAGTTTAAAATCTTAAAAAAGCTGTTAATATCAAACTTTTTTAAACCCAGCTGTAAAAAATGACCCTTTTAGTTTTTTTCTTCGTTTTAACTAATTACACAAGACCAAAAAACCTTGATAAAATGCTGCACTGTAATAATATAATATTCGTTAATAACTCCGTGTCTCTGTTTGACTCCGGTAGATGATCTTTTAATTACTTCTAATCCAAGCAAGCTTTATTGTCAATCTTGGTGAATATAAAATAAATAAGTAAATAGAAAAAATATGAAAATGTAACATTTTAAAAGCTAAATTTAAACTAAAGATTACTATGACTTGAATTGCAATTAACATAAAAATAAAGTAATCAAATAACAATTGAAACATTTGAATTAAATCTTTCTAATTACCTTACTGTTTAAAATCATGTTGCTTGTTTTGAGCTAAGTCAAAACTGCATACTGTACATATCTGATTATTTAATTATTTAGATGAAGATTAATGAGAAATGTTTTTTTTTTAAACAATTCGTTATGTTCACGCAAATCCTATATGGACATAGATAATAATGAGCTCAGCAAGTTTGTTGTAATGCTTATTATGCTTTTATAAATTCTTGTCAAAACAGATGTTTTTCAACTATTCTGTGTATATAGTGCCGCACTTGTGTGTCTCTGCGTTGTATTTCGGATCTGTCAGTCAGCGCGAGTTTGTCGATCTTAATAACTTTTTAACATAAATCAGTTCCCGAACTTTATCTCCCTTAAAAACCCTTTAAACATCAAGCAAGTCCTGCATTTTATTTTCAAATTCCTGTATGTTTTTAAACCGAAACAAAGATGTCAGACATGTGGATGTATGAGTAGTATTAGGTTATATTTCACTCAGAAAAATTACAAATAACGATCATTTTAGATGTTTAATTATTTGAATCGCTAGACGAGGGATTAATGTAGGCTATTCATTTAGACAGAACGGGTCTGATGGAACTGTGCTGACAGGCACAAAAACATTTAAAGGTGATGTAGCCTACAGTTTTGTCAGTGTGCTCTCAAGTTTGTTATTTTAATGCTACAATACAATGATGCATAGCACATAGGCACAAGCTGTATGAGGCTTTGAAAATGAGATGTTTGCTTTCCATGCGTATTAGTAACAAGAATCAAGTTATTTGTCTTTTTGATTAAAATTTTGTATTATTATTATTATTAATAAATATTTACAGTTATTTAAGTTATAATTATAATAAAAGCAAAAATGCATATAAAATGCCATTTTCGTGTAATATGACAAACTTCCGGGTTAAGACCCGCCCACTTCCGGTTCCATCCGAATACAAATACAGATAAAAATAATTTTGAGACTGTTACAGATACAAATACAGATACAAATACTGACTCCGCTGCACACCCCTACTAACCAACCACAGCACAGCCATTTAGTACAGAGAGAAATTGAGAGAGAGAAAATAATTCACAGCACAATTGAGTTTCAATTGCAACAAACCACCATCATTGTGATCATTGTTTGCACTTCAGCCGCTCATTTGCATTTTAAATGACACAACCAAAACGGCACACTTTTGCTCAGACATAGATTAAGACTTAGTTTACATCTTTAAAAAAATCTCATAATATGCCCCCTTTAAAATTTTTGCTTTTTTTAAAACCACACATAAACCTTTTTCACTCAAAAATACAAACATGTACATGCATGTAGCTCATATAATATTTTAGCCCAGTTTGTGCTGAACACAGTGGTATGAAACACTTGCCATTGTTATGTTTTAAAGCAACTGATAAAAGACCAAATGTAAGAGCATATCAGAACTTCTGACAATGCCCCCAAATGGTCAAACCCCACAGAGTTAATAAACACAGTTTCATAGGCAGGAACAAGAGTCAAACTGCCCAACTAAAGGAACCACTGATCACCATAACGGTGACCAAACAATTTCAAAGTAGACAAAAGTCAGTCTGGTTTGTGATAAGAGAGATGTCTTTTCAGTTGATTTTATCTAAGGCAGTGGCTGGAAGTTGTAGTTGTATTTCGGCTCATTATCACCAGGGGCCCGTTTCAATAAGGAGGTTCAACCAACTCTGAGTTTAAACTTAAACTCTGAGTTGACTTACTCTGAGATAGGAAACTCTGAGTTTTCGGTTACAGAACAGCTCATCTGAGTTAGTTCAATCGACTCTGAGAAGTTGACTCTGAGTTAAGCACGTGCACGACCACTATGAAAAGCCATCATCAATGGAGCTCAGATATTACGATTTACCATGGCAACAGCACGTGACAAAGAAGTCTTTTACTAAAACTGAAAGTGTTGCTGCAAGTGTACAGCAACTACGAGCATATCTTTTAAAGATAAAAAATGTTGGAAATTGCTACTCTAGTAAATGTGAAATTAAATTTTTCATCACGGTAAAAATATCAGAAGTAAATAAACTAAGGACTGTACGTTATTATATTCATTTTCATGCAGATGCAATCCCATGGACAAAAAGATGACAGCAGCTCAGCCAAAAATGAAATTAGGCATACCGTAATACTTGGGCATAAAAAGGCTACAAACCTTACAAATGTTTGTCATGAATAAAACAGAATATACGCCAAGCCGGTATTCGAAATCATGTCGTCGACAGTACGTCTGCCCAAACCACTGCACACAGCACTACCCACTAGACCAGTGATAATGATGAGTAGATTCACAAGAAATGTAAAGGCAGCTGTTCAGATGTAAGAGCACGGCCACAAAGACTGATATTATTCATGTAAGGATATTTATATATCTAAAATGACTGCAAAGAAAAATAATACCGCTCACATAAATGCAAATGGATATGACAAAAATCTACTCGGGGTCTCAAAATCCTCTCGCAAAATAAATGTAACTTCCTACAAATAAATGCAGCATCATCATCTACAGGATCCTCTGTAAAAGCACTTTAAAGTTTAGTCACTTAGACGGTCTCTGCACCTAAATATATCACATTAGCTTTACTAGTCATTTTAATATACTGTTAATTTTTTTGTTTAAATTTAAGTGTAATTTATAAAATATATAAAGCACTAAGGTAAAATGATTTGCACTGGCAATTTGATTCTAAATTAAATACAGCTAAAAATATTTTACAGTGTATGTAATAAAATGAATGAATGAACTAAAGCAACTAACAACATTAAACACAGCTACTCCTTTAAAAATGGGGAGGAGACTGCCATAAACTCTGAGTTTACAGGATAAAACCTGCTCCCGACCAGGTTAGGTTCAGAGAGTAAGTTACTCCGGAAACAGATACTGAGTATAAGTTACCTCTCCTTCTGAAACAGGCTTGACTTACTCCGCTGTCTCAAGTTTAACCTATCTCTCATTTTAAAACGGAAAACTCAGAGTTTCCCTTATTTCAGGGCTAACAAACTCAGAGTTTTCACTTAACCACCTTTCTGAAACGGACCCCGGGTGTCTTCAATAATCAAATAATCACTCAAATGATTGCTTAAGTATCTTATTAACTCTAACACTGCTTCGATGCTGTTATTACCCCAAACTTATCATATACTCTGTAAATTCTGTTTAATTACACCGTACAATGCGGGTCGTAATATAAAGTGTTACTGTCACTTTTTATGATGGCAGAACGTTTTTGAGAACATTGGGGACGTTCTTAGAACTTTTTTCTGTTAGCTGGTAAAACGATAAGAATAATTTTTTTTAACTCTAGAATTGATAGAGATCGAAAGGTTGCTCTTGGGTAATGTTCAAAGGTGGTGTCGGGAGGGGAAGATGGGTATAAATCTGTGGTGCTGCACAAACATAAACAGACACTCACAGTAACAGACAGACATGGAGCTGCTGTGGTTGTCTGTTGTTCTTCTCTCCTCGCCGCTTTTTACACTATGTGATCCACTGTGAGTATTAAAAACACTATAACAGTATACATTTATATTTTATATATGTGTGTGTGTGTGTGTGTGTGTGTGTGTGTGTGTGTGTGTGTGTGTGTGTGTGTGTGTGTGTGTGTGTGTGTGTGTGTGTGTGTGTGTGTGTGTGTGTGTGTGTGTGTGCGTGTGTGCGTGTGTGCGTGTGTGCGTGCATGCGTGCGTGTGTGTTTGAAACAAAGTGATTTTATCTTTTTTCAGATTTGTCCTGTCGGCTCCGAATTTACTGAGGGTGGGTTCCTCAGAGAACGTGTTTGTGGAGGCTCAGGATTACTCTGATGAAGAAATTAATGTGAGGATCGTAGTAAAAAACTTCCCAGCTAAAAACATCGACATGCTGTCAAAATCTGTGACCCTGACAAAGGGCAATAATTTCCAGATGCTTACAGACATAAAGGTGACACTACATGATTCTGTGTCTTTATGAAAGCATGTACTGTAGTGAGTGTAGTTTTCAAAGTTATGTTGTAAATTTCTAAAAATTTAATAATTTTAAATAAAAATGAAATGCAAAATAAATAATTGTTCTGTCTGCGTATTAACATTTCTGCAAAATTCATTGCTATTTGACCTTTATGTTGTCTAGATTCCTGATGATAAAAATTATTTCAATGATCTGGAGAAGCAGTATGTATTTCTAGAAGCCAAATTCAATTCAAAAAACGTACACACAACGCTCGAGAAAGTGGTCATGGTCTCGTTCCAGTCTGGATATATTTTTGTGCAAACAGATAAGCCCATCTACACACCTGCTAGCACAGGTAAGATATGGAAAATGATATAGTTCCCAGCCAGCAGTGCTTGGTGGGGCCAATGTAGGCCCCATGGGCTTGCAATATGGGCCCCAAGTTGGTCTTGCACCCGGGTTCCATGCTGGCCCCATCTGACTTAGCCCACACGAACCTTCTGTAGAAACTAAAGCCAATGTGGACTAAACCAAAGTCAAGTATGGGTGTGGTTGGGTTGAAGAAGTGATGAAGTTAATTAGATAATGAAGAGATGAACGAAGTGATGATTGACCATTAATGATAAACACCTGCTGTTAATAAACAGAATTACAAAAGAAAGATGAACAAGAAGAGAATAAAGACAAAATACCAGCAGAACCACAACAACTACAAAAAATAAATAAACATTTCTTGGTGGAGCTTGATGTAGACTGCAAAATCCCCAGTGTTAAATTAACATTAACACTGCTCAGTGTTTATATAGATCCACACTACAGAGTGTTAAAAAGTAACACTGAAGCACCTTACATCTTACTTGTAGAGTTATTTATTAACCTAGGTTTAGATGTTGGCTGTTTCATTTAAAGTCACCATTATTGTGATCAGTGGATGTTTTAGTTGGACTCTTGACTGGCTGCTATTACTGTGTATGTTATATTTGTTATTGTAAAGAAGAGACTATATTGCAATTCTGTTATGGTGGTTGATACGTAATATTGAACATCTAGAACATGTATTTATTCATTTATGTTTGCTCATTTGGCAGATTTATCTTTTTGTCTCAGTAATGTGATGCTACAGTGTGATATCTTGCACTCTCAAAGTGGTTTGTCATTCTGAAGATTTTAAAACAATATATACTAGTGATGTTACGTTCGTGAACGAATCGTTCTTTTTGAACGAATCTTTTATGTGAACGAATCGTTCTCGTTCACGCCATCCATTGACTCATATTTCTCGTTCACTGAAATTTCCCTCCCTTCTTGAGGAGCACGGACAAATGATGCGCGGCTTTCTTTCCGCCTTCAAAGAGTGACAAAACTACGAGCCAATGGCAATCGAGTATAAGCTGTGGCCGAGCATATGATTGGCTCAACGTACTGAATGAATACGCCCTTCACTGACCGAGCCGCTGTTTTGAGTCTGAACGAACGTGAGAGAGATAGAGAGATCGCGTTCTTAAACAAACTGAATGACTGGTACAGGTTACAACCTAATGAATGAGAGAGATCGTATAGATAGCGAGTGCAACGTAAACAATCTTGTAAAAGAATCATGTGGTTTTATTTTAATAAAGTTATAGTAACCATGTTTAGGCGGACTATTTACCTTAATACAAATGATAAGCAAGGTAATTACTGTTGAAAAAAATTTGTATTTCTGTTTAATATAGTTTTATATGTCTATATAGTTTAATCCACCCTTTCACCGAACTTAAATCAGTCATCTGCGTCTGAACGAAGTCTTGAACGACATGACCGAAATTATATGATTCGTGAACGAGGATCTGATGACTGACGAACCAGAGGAGGCATGCACGGGAGTCTTTATTTACAACAAATCCAGATTAGATGTACTATGAATGTACGTGTGTCTTAATATATTCGGTAACTTGATAAAATTATGCTTAGTATTTCACAATTTGAGCTTTATTAAAAACTAATGAGTTTTTGCAAAAAGTCATTCATTGTCTTATAACACATAATGACACACATCTTCGCCACCTATTGGCGTATTTTTGTAAAATTAAGAAATGGTCACTGAACGAATCAGTGAACGAGTCTGAACGAATCATTTTGGTGAACGAACTGAAAATGAACGAGTCACCAAAATGAACGAAAATTTCCATCACTAATATATACTTAAAGATTAACCATGGTGTAGTTTAAACACACAAACATCAAGTCTCAGAGTATGAATCTCAACAATGGTGACAAAGAAAAATGCCAAAATGATCATGATTTTTTCATGCCGCAGTGCATTCTGGGAGTTCTGGATAAGATTTGTAATTTGTTGATACCCAGAATTGCAGCATGAAGCTTTTCATTTTATGGTCACCATTATTGAGATCCATACTCTGATTCTTTATGTTTGGGTGTCTAAAATAGACAACAGTTAAATTTGAACTGTATAGTATTTCAACTTTCTTGAAAATTACAAACTGATATGAGAGTGCCAAATGTCATACTACAGTATCACGTTAATGACAGAAAAAATATTTTTGGTAAGTGAACTAAAATAGTATATTAGTCTTTTTACATGACAATATTTGACACTATATCCTAACCGCCATCATAGAATCACACTGGACACTTTTATCTCTTTTCTGCCATAACAAACAGGTTTAAAACACACAAGTTACAGCAATCAGAAAATAATAAATAAGTTAAAAACAGAGTCAAGAGTCCAACCAAAACAAACACTGATCACAATAATGTTGACTTTATGTGAAACAGCCAACATCTAAACCTAAGTTAATAAATAACTCTACAAGTAAGATGTAAGATGCTTCAGTTTTACTTTTTTAACACTCTGTAGTGTGGATCTATATACACATTAAGCAGTGTTAATGTTAATTTAACACTGGGGATTCCCTTTCAATACGGTTCACTTCGCATTGCGTCAGTTAGCTGACGCTATGGGGGAAACTCCTGTTTACTCCGTGACTGAAGCCTATTGGTTAACGTCTGTACAAAGTACAGACCAATGACGTTTGAACCCGCGCGCGGGAGGAACGTGTCCTTATATAAGCGCGGTTCAATCGTCAGGAGCTCATTATTTTCTCCTTCAGCGCGAACCTCTCGCTGCTCCGAAGAAAAAGAAGAAGCCTTACCTCGCCGTTGACAAAAGCCCTGCAGCGGAGTCCAGGCCTAGCGTCTTCCCCTGCCGTTTTCCGGCTGAGAACCGAAGATAGCAGAGTCCAGGTCTAGCGTCTTCCCCTGCCGCTTTCCGGCCGAGAACCGAAGATAGCCTTCGCTTGCCGTGGTTCGAGCCCTGTGCAGCGGACACACGCCTGACGAGGTCTCCCCTGCGGCCGCCCGGTAAGATCAATATTTTTAATATAAAGCTATAAGCTAAAAGAGCAGGCGCTGTTGTAATAGCGTCCAGCACAGCGGCTCGGTGAGCCTCTCTGCTATGAATTTCCTCCGAGCGCGTTACCGGTCTGGCACCTCCCACGCCGGGACCGCGCTTATGCTTTGGTTGTCTTATCCATGTTTCGTGCTCCCCCTGCTGTTCCTCTCTCGCCGGGATGAACACACGGCGAGCCATGAGACTAGATGGATGCATAGACAAGCACACACGGACTAACCCCCCTGTGTTCTGTCACACCGCAACCGTTCATGCTTACAGAGTCCTTTCGCTCCTCTCACATTCAGTGGCGAGATCTCTGGCACATATATTAATCCCCCGAGTGCATCGGGTGATACCGTCACGACGCATGGCTGTTCTGTCTGTGTAGCTGCTCCCCTCTGCCGTTCCTCTCTTGTTGAGATGAACAAGCGGGGAACCGTGGACCTGGATAGATGCATACGACAAGCAAACACGGGCGGTCTGCCCCTGTCTCTGTCATAGCACAGCCACTCGTGCTCCACGCTCGCGGAGTCCCTCGCTCCTTTCCCCACAGTGGTGAGGTCTCTTAACGGCTTAGCTAGCACGCGGTATTACGGCTCGCTGCCTCTAAATGCAGCTGTCCAGTGTTCAACGATTACAGAGCTTCATGCCCCTCCCCTCCTGGAGCGGCGCGATCTCATTCGTCTGCTCGATAGGGCCGATTCGCCGCTATTGGAGCACCAAGAACACTCATTATAAGAGAGCTTCATGCCCCTCCCCTCCTGGAGCGGCACGATCTCATTCGTCTGCTCGATAAGGCGGACACGCCTCTATTGGAGCGCTAAAACACTTATTATAGAGCTTTACTGGCCTGAGCCGATCTCACTTCAGATAGCTCATTTTTCGTCTGCCTGGTAATTTCTCTCTGGTTTAGACGGAATCAGAGGCAGAACGAATTTGTTTATAATATACTGAGGCCCGAATACCTCCCTTTATTCAGTCCCGTCCTATATCAGTGCGCTGAATATTGGTACATTCTTATATATATATACCCGGTTTTTCTGCCCTTTTAATAAACGGCAAAACCGCGGGCCTCGCGGCAGACTTCCTCTCTGCGATGGGTTCAGTCTGACATTAAACTACCTAGACATACTACCCTGCTCCGTGAGCCGTTCGGTCACCGTCACTACTGAGGCTTGTGCACCTGAACGGCTGAGCTCTGGTCTCCGCAGCATAGCTGCATCAACAGAGAACGAAACTGTCTGGGAAAAAGGGGTTATGTCGCGCCTCGGCTGGACTGCCCTGAAATGTTTTCTGTGTGCTGTTTATCCAAACATACTGTGTAATACTGTCGGCTATGCGACCTCACTATAGTGGCGAACGGTATTTAATTCCTCTAAAAAGAGTAATTTCCGTGCTTACGTTACTGTGTATTGACACCCACGGTTGTACGGTGTCTCTAAACACTTTATCGCCTTACTGACAAGCAATCAGTAATACGCACACACGGCCCGCTGTCCATAATTCTATCGACGCTAGCCGAAAAAACCCCGGTTTGGCCATATACTGTGTATTGACACCCCACGACTGTACGGTGTCTCTAACACCTTTCTGCCAAATTCGCTCGCAGCCCACCTCAGTTTCTCCGCTACGATGCTGATGGCGCAAACGAGCACGGTCTTACGGCTGTTATTCTCTCTTCCTAGAGGAAGGACAGCCTCAGACTTTTGCATGGCTCCAAGCGTTTGAATCGCGCCCTCTCCGGACGGCCACTCAAAGGCTTACAGCCAAGCGGTTTATGACGTTTTTCGGCCATATAGCTGATTTATATTAGCGGATCCGAAGACGCTCACACCTCCGCTCCAATACTCGGAGATATTAAGGGTAATATCAACCTCAAGTGAGCTTGCTACCCGCCACAATAAGTTTCAAAGCTTAAAGCGCGCGCACAGTCAGACGCGCGCGGCATCTCGTTTAAGACGGGCGCACGTACCCCTCTAACGAGCCTCAGAAAGCTGAATATCGTGGCATTGTTCATAAGTCCACTTCAGTTTGACTAAGCAAAGGTCCCGCCCCGAGCTGACGGCCGGGAAGCTTGCTTAAGTTACACACTGCTGCATGAAGTGCTGTCCTTACGAGCTAGCCCAGCATTTGCTGTGGGTTGAACACGCTTTACGACGGCAATCAGCCTTCGGCGCGTGGAACGCCGTTTGTCTCATATAAATCACCTTGTACTGTGAATACGGTACATTAAGAGGATGATTTAGCACTGCAGCACTCTCGACCGTGTTATTGTGATAATGCGGTCGGGCAATCTACGGTGGTTTCATTATTTACCGAACCAGACTGAGATCTCGCCCCCTGAACAAGCTGACGAGTCATCTCCTTTATAAACTCATTGCATCGCTTTATAAGCTATGTTCAATCAGAGTGATACGCATCTCATGCTTAAACTACCAATATTAACCCATTACGATGGGCGTGCGGAGATGGCATCCGTGGGACACGACCTACATTACGTGCCTTATGACACATTGACACAAGCTGCTAGGACCCCTTTCACGAAGCGTCCTTATGCAAAGTCTGATCCATTCTGTCTAGTGACATTTGAAAGTCAATACCCCCCGCGAATCGTGGGTGGAACACTTTTCTCCTCACTACAGAGGCACGGCGGCTCTCTCCCCTACCTATATCTATGTGGCCGTGATAACAGCGAACCACGCTTTTACGACCGACCATTCATTTAATTCACAAGCCTGTCATCTCTCAGATGCGGACGGCGGCGGTAACAGCGAACCATGCTTTTACGGCTGGCCATTCACTTTATTCATAAGCCTGTCATTTCTCAGATGCGGACGGTGCCCGAGGCACAGCGCTCTGGAACTGTCCAAGGTCCTGGATGACACATACGTCTGACGTACATCAGACGATCAGCTGTTCATCTGCGTCACAGATCACTCACTAGAGCACCTGTCAATACAGGCTATTTATGGATCGTTGACGTTATCACCTCCCGTGACAATTATGCTCACTTGTCTTAGAGCATGGGCATGGTCTTAGAGGTTTCTCATTTGACAATTGTGACACGGCCGGCTGGTCCCCGCCGTCCACGTTGTCAGTTTACAGCTTCGACATCCCTGCTTCGCACTACTGAGGTTTGTTGCATTAAAGGTGTGCCCATTAGCTCACCTGTATGCACGATATGGTTTTTAATTATATGCGTCCACCGTGCGCTTAGAGAAGCTCACATGTACACGCTATAACATTTTGGTATACAATAAGATGCGCTTGGGAAAGCTCACCTGTATACACAGCTGTGTTATGATTTGTGACACATACATTGTTGTTCATCTGTGTACGTTCACGGTGCGTTGGGTGCCCACCGTTACGTTCATCAATCATATTTGTACACATTCACGGCGCGTTCTGTGCACTGATTTATCTATACGCATTCACGGTGCACTGAAGAGTTCACCCATGTGCGCACAATTTATTATCAGAACACATGACGGCGCGCTCGAGAATCTTGCCGGCCTGTGCATTATAACACTCTGATTCATCTATATGCATTCACGATGTATTCAAGTGTTCACCTGTGCCCGTGCAATTTATAGTCAATACACATTTACGGCGCGCTTGGAAAGCTCACCGATCTGTGCACTATAATACTACCTATATGCATCCCGATGCGCTCGAGGGTGCACCTGGGTTCACACTATTGTGGTATCTGTATAATCCCACGCTACGAACCGTTCTGCCGCATATTATAGTCAGATCGGCCGTTCGTGAGCTTCGCAGATCACTCACTACGTATGTCTTTTGCCAACAGTGGTTATTTAGATGGATCGTTGAAACCATCGCACTGGCTCACGCCCCTCTATGAGCTATGTCCTATATAGAGCCCACTCTCTGCGAGTTTGGCTTCTTCATGAACTTGGTCTACAGGGGTATCTATATCTATATTTGATATCTGCTACGCGGCCGGCTGGTCTTCGCCGTCTACGTTGTCAGATTGTACAGCTTAGACGTCCCTGCCCTACGAGCGCAGGTTCTCTCGGCTCAATCATGCACGCTCATGCGTTTTATGTGTACACCACGGTGCGCTCAGCGAGCTCACCAACGTGACTCTGAATTTACTTATCTCGCACAGCCGCGGCGCGCTCGGTACCTCGCCGTCTTGTGCTATGTTATGTGCCCCCGGTGCGTTTAAAACCCCACCGTGTGCGCGTCAACAATTTATATGGTGCTTACACATTTGCTTTTTAAGCTGTGAATATGCCGGGTATAGGGCCACACGCAGTGTCTCTCCGGTAAGGCACTTCAGTACGTTGTGTATGCACGGCGTGATGGGAAGCTAACTGACGCAATGCGAAGTGAACCGTATTGAAAGGGAACGCTTAGGTTACTCACGTAACCCCGGTTCCCTGAAATAACGGGAACGAAGCATTGCGTCTCTTGCCGTGCTACAAACGTCTACGCAGCGAGTGTTATTCGGCTGCGCGCTTCAGTCGAATATAATGAGCTCCTGACGATTGAACCGCGCTTATATAAGGACACGTTCCTCCCGCGCGCGGGTTCAAACGTCATTGGTCTGTACTTTGTACAGACGTTAACCAATAGGCTTCAGTCACGGAGTAAACAGGAGTTTCCCCCATAGCGTCAGCTAACTGACGCAATGCGAAGTGAACCGTATTGAAAGGGAATCCCCAGTGTTAAATTAACATTAACACTGCTTAATGTGTATATAGATCCACACTACAGAGTGTTAAAAAAGTAAAACTGAAGCATCTTACATCTTACTTGTAGAGTTATTTATTAACTTAGGTTTAGATGTTGGCTGTTTCACATAAAGTCAACATTATTGTGATCAGTGTTTGTTTTGGTTGGACTCTTGACTCTGTTTTTAACTTATTTATTATTTTCCGGGGTTACGTGAGTAACCTAAGCGTTTTTCTGTCTACATTGGCTCCACCAAGAAATGTTTATTTATTTTTTGTAGTTGTTGTGGTTTTGCTTGTCTTTTGTCTTTATTCTCTTCTTGTTCATCTTTCTTTAGTGATTCTGTTTATTAACAGCAGGTGTTTATCATTAATGGTCAATCATCACTTCGTTCATCTCTTCATTATCTAATTAACTTCATCACTTCTTCAACCCAACCACACCCATACTTGACTTTGGTTTAGTCCACATTGGCTTTAGTTTCTACAGAAGGTTCATGTGGGCTAAGTCAGATGGGGCCAGCATGGAACCCGGGTGCAAGCAGAGGTGGGTAATCCATGTGCCAGGAGTAAAAGTCCTCTCCAGTATTTTGTTCCAATCACCTGGATTTGCTAATTAGCACAGTTTTTCAGCAGGAGGTGACCTCCTGGCTTGTTAGTGTTTTAAGCCCTCAACGAAGCCTTCAAGGCAGCACTGCCTGGAATGCACTCCATGTGCCCCAAGCGTTTCAGCCAATCACAGCACTGGTGCTAGATATCGAGCCTTCCGCCAGCTTCTGGCAGTTCGAGCTCACCGTTGGTCAGGTGAGTAGCGCAGATATGGTAAGATAGGAATGTGACTGAATTTGAATTCAGCTCGAAAAGTTTCAAGCGTTTAAGTGGCGTGTTTTTGCGTCTTCACGTGTCCATGGCATGACTTTCTTTTTGTGCCAGTTTCACATATTGGTTATGCAATCGTTTTTCATTTTTTCAAACCATTGTCGCTAAGGGTTGGGGTTAGATTTGTGGTTTCCTCTCATTCTTTCCAGCTGTTTTCCCGCGAGGATAAAGTTGGGTTTGGCATAAATGTTTATGTCATTTATGCATTGGTTTATGTTTGTCAGAATTTTAAACTGTTTTCGTTTGTGGTTGGGTTGGGTTAGGGTGAGGATGTAAAATTCTGTAACAAAGTTGTTCTAACCCCAATCCCAAACGACAATGGTAAGAAAATAGGAAAAACAGTTAAGCAACCAATACGTGAAACTGGCACAAAAAAGAAAGTCGTGCCACAGACACGTGGAAACACGTCACTTAAACACTCGAAACATTTTCAGCTAAATTCAAATAGAGTCACATTCCTATCTTACCATATCTGCGCTACTCACCTCACTAACGTTGAGCTCAAACTGCCAGAAGCTGGCAGAAGGCTCGATATCTTGCACCAGTGCTGTGATTGGCTGAAACGCTTGGGGCACGTGGAGTGCCTTCCAGGCAGCGCTGCCTTGAAGGCTTCGTTGAGGGCTTAAAACACCAACGAGCCAGGAGGTCACCTCCTGCTGAAAAACTGTGCTTATTAGCAAATCCAGTTGATTGGAACAAAATACTGGAGAGGACTTTTACTCATGGCACATGGATTGTCCGCCTCTGTGCCTTTGAAGTGTGTCTGATAGCGTTCCTCTTAGCTGCCTTCATGCCTCTGAGGTCATTGCCACATGTGGCAGCGAGTCATTAAGTCAACAGGTGTGTTCGACTTCATGCGGCGCTGCGCAGACCGATCGGCGGCTGAATTGAAGCAGTGCATTCCGGTTAGTATTTTTGTCCGACTTCAGCTGGCGCTGCAGGCACGTGACTGTGTCATATGGTTTTAAAGTACCGCAAGAGCGTTTCGAGAGTAGCCGGCTAGCTCAGCCGGTGCAGCTTCTCCAGAGCGGCTGCACGGAGTTGTGATGACGTAACAGCTTTACGTGATTGGTCGCCTCATTGATGACAACGATCACGTGCGTTTCAAGTTTAATCCAACCTTTAGTTCCACTTATAAACATTAAAGGGGACAGATTATAAGATTTTTTTAATATGTAAACTAAGTCTTAATCTAGTTCTGAGCAAAAGTGTGCCGTTTGGGGTGTGTCATTTAAAATGCAAATGAGCGGCTGAAGTGCAAACACTGATCACAATGATGGTGGTTTGTTGAAATTGAAACTCAATTGTGGTGTCAAGTCCTTCTTTTCTTTCTCTTTCTCTTTGAACTAAATGGCAGTGCTGTGGTTGGATAGTGCAGATAAAGGGGGCGGTATTACCTTATTCTGACATCACAATAGGAGCCAAATTACAATGACCTATTTTTTCACATGCTTGGAATGAATGGTTTACCAAAACTAAGTTACTGGGTTGATCTTTTTCACATTTTCTAGGTTGATAGAAGCACTGGGGAAACAATTATAGCAGTTAAACATGGAAAAAGTCAGATTTTCATAATATGTCCTCTTTAAACATTATAAATTGATGTTTTAAAACAGGAAAAAACACTTTAATATGCTTAAGTTATATTGTGTCTTGTAATATAATAAAAATGAAAATAACAAACTCTATTGGTATTTTAATAATATAGGCTTGTTTCCCGTTATTTTCGGGTATACAGTATAAGCAGCAATTAAAATATTCGATATAAAATGTTTCTGGTTGCAACTTTTTATTAAAAGGTTTGTTTTTATCAAATTCAGCTTTTAATTCACTTCATTTGCAATTAAAAACAAGAAAACACGGCGTACACGTCACTACGGCAAGCAGCAGGTGTCCGGCTTGACGGCTTCGTCTTCAGTTCCTCCCTCGACTGCAAGCGGCAAACCTCGCCGATCGGTCTGCGCAGCGCCGGATGATCTCGAACACATCTAAGTTTTTGGATGCAGCTTTATTATTCGAGCGGTCAAATGTCCTGCACACTGTGCGCAGATGGATGGCTACAGGTCGGGTTACTCAGATCTTGGCAGATGACGTGAAAATTATGTGACCGTGCAATCCGGAATCACTAAGTGGAACCGCAATTTTAATTTTATAACAAGGATCCGATTCCTCTATTATGGATCTGATTCCCGAATTGGAATTGAAATTTTATTTCCAACCCACGGATTTAAAGTGAAAGTATTTGATATATGTACAATACATGCACAGAGCATTCGATTAATATCATTATCTCATTTTGACATTTAGCAGCTTTTGCATCTGAGCTAGTTAAATGTTACTTAAATTTTATGGACAACAACCACAAATATCGTGAGAGTTCCCTTCAAGATAGATATACAGTAAATCCAAAATAAAATACAATTAATAAAGAGAAATACATATAGGCTACAAGATAAAAATCGGTTTGACATTTTCTCTTTGCTCTCTTTTGCAGTTCAATACAGGATTTTTTCTCTGACTCCAAACCTGCATCCAGTCAGTCACTCTGCAATCTCAGTGGAGATCATGGTACAGAAGACAAATTAAAACACATTGGGTCTCATTTGTGAAACTATATATAGACAGTTTTTCGGATGCATGCACTTTGTTATTGTTATACGTCTGGGCCACGGGGCAACTTTCCGATCTCTATGGCAACTTAAATTGCAATTCATCAACTGCTAGAGGCTGGCTCCTAAAGGGAGTCAATCCTCATATTAAAATGTCTAACTTTACAGCAGAGATAAATGTGTTTAAAGCCTGGTACAAAAAGTGATTTTGGACCACAGCAAATTCCCCGGTGTTAAATTAAGACCGGCTCAGTGTTTATATGGGTACCACCAGCAGGGTATTAAAAGTAACACCGAAGCAGTGTTAGAGTTAATAAGATACTTTAGCAATCATATGAGTGATTATTTGATTATTGAAGACACCTGGTGATAATGAGCAGAACTACAACTACAACTTCCAGCCACTGCCTTAGATAAAATCAACTGAAAGACATCTCTCTTATCACAAACCAGACTGACTTTTGTAAACTTTGGAATTGTTTGGTTACCATTATGGTGATCAGTGGTTCCTTTAGTTGGGTGGTTTGACTCTTGTTTCTGCTTTTGAGGTTTTTGCAACAGTGTTTATTAAACACATTATTTGTTTCAAAGGTTGTTAAAACCAAGTTCATAAAGTATTTATAACAGGGTTTATAGATATAAGTAAATTGTTTACACAGTCAAAAAATTCAGTATTCATAGAAAATTAGATGTTGATCATATGTATATTATTCTCTGTTAGATTTCACTAACACAGCTTTCCTCAGATAAAGCTTTTTACATTTTATTGTTAAAATACTTGCTGGAAATACTATTTTGCCTCACGTGCAGATATCATGAATCACCCCATTAATCAGACCCATGGTGACAAACAATGTTGCAAAGCATGCTGGGATCCACCATAGTATAAAACTCATTACTCCCATCGTGCATTGCAATATGAATTATGTCACCATTGTTGCGATTAATGGGATTTTTCAAAATTTGAAAAGCTTGATTTGAGGAAAGCTCTGTAAGTTAAATCCAATAGAGAGTAAAATATATTTGATCAACATTTTATTTTCTATGAGTACTGAATTTTGACTGTGTGAAAACAAGAGTCAAACTGACCAACTAAAGGAACCACTGATCACCATAACGGTGACCAAACAATTTCAAAGTAGACAAAAGTCAGTCTGGTTTGTAATAAGAGAAATGTCTTTTCAGTTGATTTTATCTAAGGCAGTGGCTGGAAGTTGTAGTTGTAGTTCGGCTCATTATCACCAGGTGTCTTCAATAATCAAATAATCACTCAACTGTTTGCTTAAGTATCTTATTAACTCTAACACTGCTTCTGTGTTACTTTTAACACCCTGCTGGTGGTACCTAGCCTAGAAATCTAGACGCACCCTAGCGGCCGCAAAATATATTTGCTGCCAGGGTTTAGTCTAGGCACTCACAATACACTTAACAGCTCCAAAAAAAAAAATTTGGTCAGGCCAATCACATCGTGTGTAGCGTCTGTGGGGCGGGCTTAACATGATGACGACAGAGCTGCAACGAATGGCTGCTGCTGCTGGCGAACAGCTTTCTTTTGAAGCGGCTTTGGCCGCGACTCTGGAGGACTTAGACTTATGTTTTTCTTTGAGAGAAGAGCAAATAACCCTACTGAAGTCCTTTTTAAGCAAGAAAGATGTGTTTGGAGTTTTGCCGACTGGTTACGGTAACTACGTCACCTTCTTCGTTGTTCTCATTGGTCATAGCGCTATCCTATTGCGTGCAGAGGCATTTTGAGGGACAACCTTATCTCCCGCCCCTTGCATTGAGCCGTTTGTGTGAAGAGTTGCCAGACCTTACATCTTGATGTAGGTCTGGCTAACCAGGCCAGGTGGTACCCATATATTGCAAATTTTGCCATTTATGACAAATGTAAGGTCGTGAATTGTTTTGGAACTCATCCGTTTAAATAATCTTAAGCCTTAAAGTTCTCCATAATTAAGTGCGTGGTCACGTCTGTGATGGGTGAATTGGTGACGCGATGCCAAGATTTCGACGGCAGGCTCCACCAACTATTGGCTTCAAAAAGCTCTTCACAATCCTATTGGTGACGTCACAGACAAGTCCATATTTTCTTTACAGTTTGTGGTCTGGATAGTTTCCTATATAGACGAGTGGAGAAGGCGATCATGCATCACTGCTATATGAAGGGAGGTTTGGTAGCCGATCTGTAGTAAGACTCAGTAATGTTACCTAAGTGTAGTTTTTAATAAGCTTTAGCTATGATTTGAACTAAGGTAATCTACTTGTTTATTTTGTTTGTTAGAAATAATCTACTCTAAAAGGACTCTGTTGTTGGTTCTTTGTAGAAGTTTACCGGAGGTTACGTTTATTCTACGAAAGCCATTTGTTTATATATGTATATATTAGGGCTGTCAATAGATTAAAATATTTAATCTAGATTAATTGCATGATTGTCGTGAGTTAACTTGTGATTAATCACAATTTAATCACATATTTTTATCTGTTCTATATATACCACAATTTTACACTTTTCAAGTTTGTAATACACTTATCAACATAGCCATGGACAAATATGGATGCTTTATGCAAATATATGTTTATTATTAGTGAAAGAGACGGTAAAAATACTTGAAACAAAAAAAAAACAGTTAAAAACCTAATCACTGCATCCACGCTTTAAAATAACTAGTAATAAGAAATCACTTGTAAAATGATTTGGCACACACAAAGTCAAAAACGTAGATCAGTCTGCTAAAAAAGTGGGCTAATGCCTATATGTAATATGACTTCCTTGACACTACCCAAGTTTTGCGAATGTGGCCCAGAGTGACTTAATGCACAAAACATTTAACACTTAAGAAGTTCATTATGCTGGTAGTAGCACAGAATATTGTTTTCTTATTACTTTCAATGTGTTTTAAGAATCCACAAGGTATCACCATAATGAGAGAAAAGGTATTTTCAGTGCAAGGGATGAAGTCTGGAAACTATAAAATCCCTGAGATTGCCAGGTATGTTGATGTTTAAATCCTATTTAGCTCATGTAATGTAGCTCCTTAATTTATTGGTAAACTGAAGCTGTAAACAGCAGTGAATGTGATCTCTGTTGTCATGCTTTGTAGTCATTAGTATGAAATATGACATCTGACGTGTTTATGTTTTAAGTTCTGGTATCTGGAAGGTAGTCACACAGTATGCAAACACTCCACAGAAGAAGTTCACTGCAGACTTTGAAGTCAAAGAATATGGTGAGATATGATGCAAGAAAACCAGTGTTGTGCAATAATAAGATAATTAATAAAATGTGTTTATATGGTTGTTTGGTTTTGGTTTATAGTGCTTCCAACTTTTGAAGTCACATTAACACTCAGCAAGTCGTTCTTTTATGTGGGTGATGACCGTCTAACAGTCAAAATTCTTGCCAAGTAAAACAATTTAGCAGTGCATTTCCTTAATCATTTGCTATAAACTTGAGGATAAATCAGTTTATTAATAACTGAAATGGATTTTCTAGGTATCTGTTTGGGCAGAAGGTACAGGGCCAAGGATACGTGGTGTTTGGTGTGATGGATGGTGAGAGAAAAATTAGTATCCCTGACTCTCTGAAAGCAGTTAAGGTAAGGTCTTTTTAACAACATAATAGTTGGGACATTGGTTTCAAGTGCATTGTCAGTGAGTTTTGATCAGGATACTCTTACATTAGAACTTGTTTCTCAGATAGTTAAAGGAGAGGGCACTGCCGATCTGACCAAGAACGTAATTCTTAAGACCTTTCCAAACATGGACCAGCTGGTTGGAAAGTCAATCTATGTTTCAGTCAGTGTTTTAACAGAGACCGGTAAGAATCAACACACGCACTATATATCTGCATTGACACATCCCAGATAGCAATTACATTTGGCCCGGATCCGTTTTAAGCTCCTTGCCTCCGCTTCTATCTTAAGACGTTTTCTGATTGTGAACCAGATCCGTGCCAGATAGAGGTTTCAGATTAAACATCAGTTCAGTATTTATATCATTTTACAGATCTGGCCCAGATCACTTTTCCCTTACAGTAGGTAACTGAAAGACATTAGCTGTGTCTGACACTGATTTGGTCCAGATCTGCAATACGAATCTGAGCCGATACTGACGATCAAGCGGTGCTGAATCGGTGCTGGCACATATCCGCAACCAGAGGTGTAAAATCTATGTGCCATGAGTAAAAGTCCTCTCCAGTATTTTGTTCCAATCACCTGGATTTGCTAATTAGCACAGTTTTTCAGCAGGAGGTGAACTCCTGACTCGTTTGTGTTTTAAGCCCTTAATGAAGCCTTCAAGGCAGCACTGCCTGGAAGGCACTCCCCGTGCCCCGAGCGTTTCAGCCAATCACAGCACTGGTGCTAGATATCAAGCCTTCCGCCAGCCTCTTGGCAGTTCGAGCTCACCGTTTGTGGGGTGAGTAGCGCAGATATGGTAAGATAGGAATGTGACTGTTTTTGAATTCAGCTCGAAATGTTTTGAGCGTTTAAGTGACGTGTTTCTGCATTTTCATGTCTGTGGTGCAACATTCTTTTTCGTGCCAGTTTCAGTATTGGTTACAAATTTTTTTCCTTATTTCAAGATGTTGTTGCATGGGGTTGGGGTTAGGTTTATGGTTTTTGTCTGATTTTTAAACTGGTTTCGTGTGAGGATAAAATTGGGTTTGGCATAATGCGGATGTCATTTTAAGCATTGGTTATGTTTATTTGTCAATTTTAAACTTTTCGGATGGGGTTAGGGTGCGGATGTAATTTCATGTAACAGAAAGTTGTTCTAATCCCAAGGGACAATTATAAACTAATAAGAAAAAAAATGAGTAACCAATACATGAAACTGGCACAAATAAGCAAGTCGTGCCATAGACATGTGAAAACGCGGCAAGACGTCATTTAAACACTCAAAACATTTCGAGCTGAATTCAAATACAGTCACATTCCTATCTTACCATATCTGCGCTACTCACCTCACAAACGGTGAGCTCGAACTGCCAAGAGGCTGGCGGAAGGCTCGATATCTAGCACCAGTGCTGTGATTGGCTGAAAAGCTTGTGGCACGGGAAGTGCCTTCCAGGCAGCGCTGCCTTGAAGGCATTGTTGAGGGCTAAAAACAGCAACGAGTCAGGAGGTCACCTCCTGCTGAAAAACTGTGCTAATTAGCAAATCCATTTTACACCTCTGTCTGCAACAACCCCGAAAAACAGACCTGGGGCCTCATTTATAAAATGCTGCGTAAAAAACATCCTACATTTGATCTTACGATCATTTATCAAAAATGCGTAGGTGTGATTCATAAACCGAACGTACGCGCAGAAAACGCGCGTATCCCTTTCAAATCTATAAATCGCAAATGAACTTGAACTTGTGCGCGCAGCCGAGCAGTTTCAGATCTCCGCCTTTAAACGATGCCTAATTAATGTCACAGACATATAAAAGAGCACTTGTCAATGTTTAAACACAATTTCGAGCAGCAAGAATGGCTAATATTTCCAAAAACCTGCAGCAATCAGACAAGCAAAAGTGCGTACGTCTGCTCAGACCCTGACGTGGCGCTAAGCACTTTTCCACGTCAAAGACAGTTTTTATAAATATGGACTTTGCCGTGGATTTTTGCGTACGCACACTTTACGATCATATCTGTGCGTACGCACGCTTTATAAATGAGGCCCCAGAAGCGGCTTCGGCCCAATGTGCGTTTGGACTCAGGAACGAGTCCGGCTCTATCGTTTTGTGGTTGCGGTCCTGCTCCGTTACAGCATCCAGTGGCTATCTGGGATGTATGTGTATATTTTTATACATAAAGATGGTTGATCTTGTGTGTTTCAGGCAGTGAAATGGTAGAAGCACATAAGAGAGGCATTCATATTGTGACGTCACCATACACCATCCACTTCCAGAGGACACCTCAGTTCTTCAAACCTGGGATGCCTTTTGATGTCTCGGTAGGAAACTACACAGGAAAGCTGATAAACTGAAGGCTGGTGGTAGATAAGCTCTGGACCGTCATATTTCCTTTGTTTTATAAAAGGTTTATGTGACAAATCCTGACCAGACACCTGCTGAAAATGTGGATGTGGAGGTCAACCCTGGAGGGGTCAGAGGTCAAACAAAAGCAAATGGTATTGCAAAGATCACAGTCAATTCAAATGCAGAATCATCCACACTGGAGATCACCGTAAGATCTGACTATCAAATACACGTTCAGTAGTGATCTAAAACTAATCCTGAACTTGAGTGAAAATAAGACATTCAATTAACTGAATATTTGTTGTTTATACAAGTTATGTACATGTGGATGTTTTTTTTTTCAGGTAAATATCATACACCCAGAATTGCAAGGTAAACCGCAAACGATGATTGCTCACGCTTACAAGCCCAACGACTTCTCAAAAAACTACCTGCACATTGGCATTGATGCTGCAGAACTCGCAATCGGTGATCAAAGGAAAATCAATCTGAACATGGCAAAAGGTTCAACAGTCAAACATCATGATTACACGTACATGGTGAGATATTTTAGCTAATTATTACTGAAAGTGTTGTAGCTAGAAATGTGTTAAGATTGGTGTAAGACAGTCATTAAAGGGGCAATGAAGTTGTTGATTTTATTGTTTTATACTGTTGTCTGAGGTCTACTTATGATGTTCACGTGGTTTTTACATTCAAAAACATCAAAAGCAATAAGTAATAGGCTATTTTGTAACATGGTTGTGATGCTGTCTGGAGAAATGGTTTGTTTGAAGGGGCGGGTCTCATTGAAGTCCTGGACGTAAACGCCTACTGCTATGATTTGATAGCTTCATTCCCCTCATTACATGTAAGCGCGCATCAGAATCTAAACTGCGGCTGATAAATCCTTATCAATAACTTTGTATATTTCTATTGTGCTTGTGAGGTTGCTCTTACACAGGAAAATCCCCAGTGTTAAATTAACTCTACCAGTGTTAAATCAACACTATTTGGTGTTTATATAATCCACACCAAGATCGGTGTTAAAAAAGACTGGTGTTAAAAATATAACTCTGAATCAGTGTTAAAGTTAAAGCAACACTATGTAGTTTCCACATAAAAATGACTTACAGCTCCCCCATGTGGTTGAAAAGCGCAACAGTGCCTGCTATCAGACACTCTTCTGCAGGCAGGGGGAGGGGCAGGGCTGTGTTTCCTACCCTCCACCACCACTTTCAGAGTGTGCTTGTAGCTGCTAGGAGGCTGCTCAGGTTGCAGCAACAGTACAATTTGTCCAGTTAAAAGTTGTTCTATCACTGAAAAACTTTAAGAGACATTATTTAAAAGTAAAAAACTACATAGTGTTGCTTTAATGAGATAATGAAGTGATGATTAATACATTAATGGTGAACACCTGCTGGTCATTCAAATCAATTACATTTTGGACATTTTCCTGTCTCTAAATTCTTATTTTGATGACTCATTTTCTGGAGAAAATACTAAAATAATAAAGACAGACAAATTATTAAATGCAATAGATGAATACGGTTGGGTGTATGCCTCCAAAAGCTGCAATCTTTCACGTTTGCCTCTCTATCAGCATCTCTGTTTGAAAAATAAAATGATAACTTGCAGAGTTATTTTCTAAATGGATAAGTTTGACTTCTAAACAGCTGTAAGAACAAAATACAAGTGCTCAACTATTCCAGCATCCACACACGTGATTTAGTACAGTGGTTCCCAAATCCAGTCCTCGGGACCCCCCTCCCAGCATGTTTTAAATGTCTCCTTATATGAAACACCTGATTCCACTCATCAGGCTCCCGCCAGCCGCTTGATTTTTTTCCCAAACCAGTTCAGATAGGAGTTTTACTTAAACATGAGCTCAGGGGCAGAAAGAAATTTGATTGGTTCACAAAAATGACCAATGAAAGTCCTCAACCGGAGCCTTCAAGGCAGCTTCTGCAGTGAAGCAGTTCGAGCTCACCGTTGGTCAGGTGAGTAGCGCAGATGGTTAGATAGGAATGTGACTAGTTCTGAATTCAGCTTGAAATGTTTTGAGTATTTAAGTTAAGTGTTTCCACGTGTTCGTGGCATGACTTTCATTTTCGTGCCAGATTCATGTGTTGTTTACTCCTTTTTTCAAACCGTTGTTGATTGGGATTGGGGTTAGATTTGTGTATTTTTTTTTTAAACTGTTTTCGCGTGAGGATGAAGTTGGGTCTGGGTTAGAATGGCAGTGGTTTATTTGTCAGCAATTTAAACTGTTTTCACTTGATGTTGGGGTTAGAGTTGGGTTTGGGTTAGGATGTCATTTTATGTAACAGAAAGTTGTTCTAACCTCAATCCCAAGCGACAATGGTAAGAAAATTGGAAAAACAATTGAGTTACCAACAGGTGAAACTGGCACGAAAATGAAAGTCGTGCCAAGGACACGTGAAAACGTGGACACACGTAACTTAAACGCTCGAAACATTTCAAGCTGAATTCAAAACCAGTCACATTCCTATCTAACCATCTGCACTACTCACCTGACCAACGGTGAGCTCGAACTGCTTCACTGCAGAAGCTGCCTTGAAGGCTCCGGTTGAGGACTTTCATTGGTCATTTTTGTGAACCAATCAAATTTCTTTCTGCCCCTGAGCTCATGTTTAAGTAAAACTCCTATCTGAAATGGTTTGGGGGAAAAAATCAAGCCTTCCAGCCTAGCCTGATGAGTGGAATCAGGTGTTTCATATAAGGAGACATCTAAAACATGCTGGGAGAGGGGTCCCGAGGACTGGATTTGGGAACCAATGATTTAGTAGACAAATCTTCTTTCTGATGTGATGTCCCACAAGTCAAAAAGACATTTATCACAAAATGTATCACATTAAATCTTAAGTTTGTGTTTGTTATGAGTTCATTTGAAGTCACCATTACTGTGATTAGTGTTTCCTCGAGTTAGGCATTTGTCCGTTGACCTTCATTGATCTAACTCTCCTCTTTTAGCAATAGCAACAATGTTTTAGAAAGACCACTTGTTCATTGCTTCATGTAGAGGGAAAACCTTCCAGACCTTCTCAGTTTATTATTATATTCTACTCTACAAGTCAGTGAAACATTTGATCACAAATTAAAGATGAAGAAAGAGGCATATAAACAGCTCTATGCAAATGACATTGTATTGAATAAGACTGCCGTATTGCTTTAGATGTTTTTTTTGTTGTTTTTTGCTAAGAGAGACTTGATGATTTCTGATACAAATCTCAACAATGGTGTCAGTTAATGGTAAGAAAGTTGCTAAATTTTTGTTATGTTGCAATGCATGATGGGATTTATGATTGAGTTTTCTACAATCCTGGTACCCAGCATGCATTGCAGCATGAAGCTTTGTTGTTAATTGTCACCTTGATTGTGTTTTATAGGCTGATTGTTGATGTCTCAGTGTGTTTGTTTTGCACCACAGATTAGATTTGGGTAAACAATATTTAACTCTTCAGGGTATGTGGACTTTTACAACACTGTTGGATTTCATGGGAGCCTCACAGGGTTGGCAGAACATAAATTAAACACTTGCAATCAGTGATTACTTTTTTATGATATCATTGAATCCCAAGACTTATACTTTCATACGAATTAACATAGTAACAGTAATAGACTTCTTTTCTCTCATCTTCCTCTGCTTTAACAGATGTGTTTTATAAACACACTGCCACAATTAGCAAAAGAAAACTAACACTAGTGATGAGCGAGTCACTCGAAACTCGGATCATTTAACCCGATCCCTAAAATGACTCGAGAACCATGAGTCCTAGTGACCATTAACCCGAGTCAGTTGAGTCCTCTCAGATTTTGCATTAAGATTGAGAAATTGTATAAAACACAAAGCTCTTCAAATGTTTACAACAGAATTACAACAAATAACTCTACAGGTTCTATAACTTGCAACAACAAGTTAATTTATATCTCCAAATGTCAACTGGGGGTACCGAGTGAGCAAAAAGCTGCTATTCCGGATCGTAATTTCCTGCAACTCCGAGTCCGAGTACAAAGGGATGCGTGCGCGCGACAATGAGTTGGTCGGCGGCTCGGGGATTCACACAGAGAGTGACTCAACTCATAGAGCTTGAATCCTGGACTAGGAAAAATGAGCCTTGCTCGTGTTATTAACCCACTGACTCATGTAGGCTAATCTGTTGCAATATTTGACTGGCACAATGTTTTGGGTAGAAGCTGCAAATGTTTAAACATTTTAAATACGAGGACTGCTGCAGCAGTGCTGCTGGAAAGATCCGCCACCGACGGACATACACAGCTCCTCTTGTTGACTGAGTCACTCAGAGTGACGCGAGTGGTTCACTCACAGGACCCGTGCAGGAGCGGGCGTCTCTGTCTGGGACTCAATCACAAGATCATGTTCTTGCGTGGATGAGTGACTGTGTGGCTGCATTAACCGAAACCTATCGTGGATCTTTTAAGTCAATCTGAAACAGGACATGTTCCTCTCACATCCAAGTCAACAAAGCCTGACATCTTCTAAACGTGGTGTTGATATATTTGTCATTATGAAATGAAACTAAACACACCGAACTTTTACAATTATGTTATTGATAATGTTACCACGGACATGCATGTTTTTTACGAGTTCCCCAGCCGTTTTTTGCGAGCAGAGGAGTCGTAGACTCGTAGCTGCATGCGTGATCTGAGTTGCTTGGTTGGCATTAGTATGATTTAGGGATTGGAATTGGAAGTGACTCAAGTGACTCGAGTGACTCGCACAACCCGGATCATATTAGTGAGTGACTCAGAATAACCCGAATCCTTAAAAAGATCCGGGTTGACCATCACTAACTAACACTAAACTTCAAGACCCAAGTACCCAACTAAAGGAAACACTAATCGGAGCAATGGTGACTTACTTTATTAACCAGATTTACAGCAGTTCTTTAGAAGTTAAACCTATCATCCATGTAACTCTGCAAGCAAGTTGTAATTTTAGTTTTCAAACAGAGATGATGATAGTGTTCATTTAACTATATATGGTGATTTCATCTATTGCATTTAATAATTTGGCTTTCTTCCTCATTTTAGTATTACTTTCTCCAGAAAAAGAGTCAACAAAATAAATTTTTTAAAGGGGTCATATTATGATATATTTTTAAGATGTAAAATAAATCTTTGATGTCCCCAGAGAGTGTGTGTGAAGTTTTAGCTCACAGATACTCCACAGATAATTTATTATAGCATGTTAAAATCGCAAATTTGTAGGCCTGAGTAAAAGTGTGCCGTTTTTGGGTGTGTCCTTTAAAATGCAAATGAGCGGATGAAATGCAAACACTAATCACAATGATGGTGGTTTGTTGTAATTGAATCTCAATTGTGCTGTCAAGTCCTTTTTTTCTCCCTCTTTCTCTCTGCAATAAATGGCAGTGCTGTGGTTGGATAGTGAAGATAAAGGGGGGCGTTATTATTGTAATTCGCCTTGCTACCTACCTCACAAAACAGGCAAAATCTGAACGACCTAAGCTTTTCACATGCTTGCAGAAAATGGCTTACTCAAATTAAGTTACTGGGTTGATCTTCATCACATTTTCTAGGTTGATAGAAGCACTGGGGACCCAATTATAGCACTTAAACATGAAAAAAGTCTAATTTTCACGCTATGACCCCTTTAAGACAGGAACAATTCCAAAATTGAGTTGATTTGACACGGAATGTCCAGCAGGTGTTCACTATTAATGACTCAATCACTTCATTATCTTATTAACTTTAAAACTGATTTAGTGTTTTTTTAACACCAATCTTGGTGTGGATTATATAAACACTGAGCAGTGTTAATTTAACACTGGGTATTTTGCTGTGTACATACACGTAACGTTACATACCACAGTTATATGATTAAAAAAAAGCTTAGTTGAGTGTTGGAATTTTCAAACGCAACTTGCCTAAATTACCATACAACACAGTAAGCAGGCATCAGAATCTAAATTGCGGCTGGTAAGTCCTTCCTTATTACTTCCTTTTATTTTTCTATCGTTTTATTACAGATGTATTGTTAAGTGTTACACCTTTATTAATCGTTTAATGTTTTTAGTAAATTAAAACAATCAAACGTACGTGTTAGACACAGATGTTAGACTCAATCAGGACATATCAAGTGATTTCTAACAAAGCAATAAGAAACGTAATAACTTACTAAAATGTTTTACTCACATAAAGACTGCTTTGCCATTCCTGTTAGATCCAATATTGATGGTACAACATTGCTTTTAATAACAGACTCTCTCCAAATCCAGCATCCACTTCTTTATAAATGAATCCGTGGTACACAAAGTAAACAAAACACTCCCCACGCAAGCTGGAACTTCTTTAAAAATAAACTTAAACCACGCATTCCTAATGTTATGTTCTGAGCCTCCGAAGGTATACAGCGTCTGTGTTGTTCCCAGACAGTTCTTCCACAAACGAAAGCTCCGTTTCCATGGGTACTCATAACAGATGACCGCGTCAAAATAAAATGTATAAAATGTATTTAAAGTCATTTTGATTACATTAGGCAATCTTTAAAGACATGTTTACTGATTGTTGAGACACTGCATATGTTTGCAATAGCCCCTGGCCCACATGTGTCACGTGAAGCTGTGGGCAGGGCTATAAACGTGGTCGTTTACATTTTGGGGTTTGTGGAGATGTTTAAATTCTAATCTGATGTCACATTTCGGCACATTCCTGAACCTACAGTTTTCTTGGCTTGGTGTCAAAAACTGTTATATTTCAGTAACAACCCAGCCAGCAACTGAAATGAGAGTGCCAGATATCATACTTCAGTATCACATTACTGACAGAAAAAATATTTTTGGCAAGCAAACTAAAATAGCACATCAGTTTTTTTACATGACAATCAACATTATATCCTAACCACTACCACCGCCACCATAGAATCACACTGGACACTTCTGTCTCTTTCGCTGCCATAACAAACAGGTTTTAAACACACCAAATTACAGCAACCAGAAAACAACAAGTTAAAAACAGAGTAAAGAGTCCAACTAAAACTACCACTGATCACAATAATGGTGACTTTTAATGAAAGAGCCAACATCTAGACCTTAATAAATAACTCTACGAGTAAGATGAAAATGCCTCAGTGTTACTTTTTTAACACTCTGTAGTGTGGATCTAAACACTGAGCAGCATAAATTTAACACTGGGGATTTTGCGGTCTACATTAGCTCCACCAAGAAATGTTTATTTATTTTTTGTAGTTGTTGTGGTTCTGCTGGTATTTTGTCTTTATTCTTTTCTTGTTCATCTTTCTTTAGTGATTCTGTTTATTAACAGCAGGTGTTTATCATTAATGGCCAATCATCACTTCGTTCATCTCTTCATTATCTAATTAACTTCATCACTTCTTCAACCCAACCACACCCATACTTGACTTTGGTTTAGTCCACATTGGCTTTAGTTTCTACAGAAGGTTCATGTGGGCTAAGTCAGATGGGGCCAGCATGAAACCCGGGTGCAAGACCAGCTTGGGGCCCATATTGCAAGCCCATATGGGGCCTACATTTGCCCCACCAAGCACTGCTGGCTGGGAAGGATGTTTTTAGTTCTGAAACTTGCAGGATGTTTATTTAAGTATGATGACCTCTTATATAACAAATTATCAAGTTAAAATTTATTGTTTGATTGTCTTGAAGACACACATTTGCTTTTTCAATTACTAATACAAAATCCACTTATTATATAAATGTTGTGCTGTTACTCATTATTTCCTGTGTCTCTCTTATTCTGTTATTTTCAGATCACCAGTAAAGGGCAGATTGTAAAAGTAGGCAGGTTTAGAAGAGAAGAACAGTCTCTCGTGACTCTGCCTCTATCTGTAACCAAAGACATGCTTCCCTCTTTTCGCTTCGTGGCTTATTATCATGTGGGTTCATCTGAGGTGGTCTCTGATTCAGTCTGGGTGGATGTAAAGGACACATGCATGGGAACGGTGAGTGAACATCACCAAAATGATCAGCAGTAAAAAATACATAAATAAAGCTGTCAATTGAATACAAATGTTTGTTTTGATTATTCTCATTTTGTACTTGCATTCACTCAAAAAAAAAAAAAAAAAGGACGAACCCAACCCATTCGGTTGTTTTAACCCAAAATGCTTGGTTGTTTTAACCTGTTGTCGGGTCAAATATAAACATTTTTGGGTTTAGTTTAACATAAAGGCTGAGGTTGTCCCTTTTTGACCCAAGGCTGGGTTGAAAATAACCTAGCATTTTTTTAGAGTATATATAATGTAGATGGCAAAATGAGAATGAGACCACTTCAAAAAGTTTTTTATTGTTTTTCTTTTCTAGTAAGAGAAGTCTACAAATCCTTAAAAAACAGACATTTTACCAGAGAAATTGCACGTGATTAAACGTTTATAAAAGATCTGGCACACCCAACCCAAACACCCACCAATCAAAAAATAAATAGCATGTCACCATTTATGTACATGTATATAATTATGGCATAATTTTACAAAACATCCTATTGTTAAAATATCACAGGAATCACCCATAAATCAGGACGCTAAAATATAACCTGTTTTGCGTAGCTGTTTTTGACCAAAATAAACTTTTTTAACTTTGTGCCATCGCTGTACACGTCCACGTTTTGTCACTAGAGGTAGCCAAGCTTCCACTAATACACTCTAAAAATGGCTGGGTTATTTTTGACCCATAATGGGTAAATATTGGACAAAACAGGCAACGCTTCCTTGAAGGCTTCGTTGAGGGCTTAAAACACCAACGAGCCAAGAGCTCACCTCCTGCTGAAAAACTGTGCTAATTAGCACATCCAGGTGATTGAAACAAAATACAGTAGACCAGTGGTTTTCAACTCCAGTCCTCGGCCCCCCCTCCCAGAAAATTTTAGATGTCTCCTTATATGAAACACCTGAATCCACTCACCCAGCTAACAGAAAAAAGTTCTAAGAACGTTCCTTGAAAGTTCCCAAGTTCCCAAAAACGTTCTGCCAACGTAAAAAGTGTCCAGTTTTCTTGACGTTCTAAGAACGTTTTTGTGTTGTCACAACGTTAGAGGAATGTTACATTTTACCATTTTTAAACTTTATGACAATGTCATGTTTTAATGTTCACACAATGTTTAAAACAACAACTGTTTATTATATTGACTTGTTTGATGGTTATGTAAATGATAGAGAAACATTGTATTTTATTATTTTAAAACTGTTAGAAAACATTATTTCTGAATGTTCAGTAAATATATTGCTGTAGAAACACAATTCACTTATTAGGTTTAGATGTTGATGTTTTGTTTCATTTTAAGTCACCATTATTGTAATTAGTGTTTGTTTTAGTTGGACTCTTTACATTTTGTTTGCTAGTTTTTTTCCTGGTTGTGTTAACTTTGTGTTAATACACCATATTTGTTATGAACGTGTAAAGTTAATAGTGTAATTCTGTGGTTCTTGATACATAATGTTAAAGATTATCACGTTATTAATTTTCTTATCAAAAGTTTGTTTTCTGTCAATAAAGTTTGAGATCCAGCACTTTCACAGCAGTTTGTGATTAAGGAGTTTTAGAAACTTTGGAGAAAAAATATCCGCTTTATAATTGGGACGCACAAACATCAAGAATCAGAGTATCAATCTCAACCATGGTGACAATTAAATGAAAAACTTCATGCTGCAATGCATGCTGGGTATCAACAAATTACAAATTCCATTCAGGACTCCCAGCATGCACTGCAGCACGGATAAATAATGAATTTTTATTTTTATTTTATTTGTCACCATGGTTGAGATTCATACTCTGATTCTTGATGTTTGTGCGTCCCAATTATACAGCGTGTATTTTTTGTCTAAAGTTTCTAAAACTCCTTAATGACAAACTGCTGTGAAAGTGGTGGATCTCATTTACATTATTAACAGAAAATAAACTTTTGATTAGGAAATTAACCAGGTGATGATCTTTACCATTATGTACCCACCACCACAGAACTACACTATTAACTTTACATGTTCATAACAAATGTGGCGTATTAACACAAAGTTAACACAATCAGAGAAAAAACTACCAAATAAAAAGTCAAGAGTCAAGAGTCCAACTAAAACAAACACTAATCACAATAATGGTGACTTAAAATGAAATAAAACATCAACATCTAAACCTAATAAGTGAATTGTGTTTCTACAGCAATTTATTTACTGAACATTCAGAAATAATGCTTTCTAACAGTTTTAAAATAATAAAGTGCAATGTTTCTCTATCATTTACATAACCATCAAACAAGTCAATATAATAAACAGTTGTTGTTTTAAACATTGTGTGAATATTAAAACATGACATTGTCATAACGTTTAAAAATGATAAAATGCAACATTCCTCTAACGTTGTGACAGCACAAGAACGTTCTTAGCACGTCAAGAAAACTGGACACTTTTTACGTTGGCAGAACGTTTTTGGGATTTTTGGGAACTTTCAGGGAACGTTCTTAGAACTTTTTTCTGTTAGCTGGGTAAGTGGATTCAGGTGTTTCATATAAGGAGACATCTAAAATTTTCTGGGAGGGGGGGCCCGAGGACTGGAGTTGAAAACCACTGCAGTAAAGGACTTTTACTCATGGCACGTGGATTACCCACCTCTGCTTACAATTTCAATTTAAGCTTAGTACAGACAACTCAAACTTAACAGTTACTATAACATGTCTGCTAGTTCAAATTACTAGTGTTGTAGTCGAGTCCAAGCCGAGACCGTCTCAAGACAGGGTCAATCACGCTTTGTTAATTGAATTAATTGATTTCACCTGCAGTGTGTTAAAGTAACATTGAAGCACTGAGTCAATTGGATATTTAAGTGATGTTTTTTTGATTATTGAAGACACCTGATAATGAGCAGAATCACTGAAGAAAAGAGAAACACAAGAACTAAAACTGACTTCCAGCCACTGCCTTGTGTGATAAAATCAACTGTGATCAGCGTTTCCTTTAGTTAGTGATGGTCGTTTTCGAAGCACTGCTTCATGAGGCTTCGAAACATTTACGAATCTTTTGTTTCGAATCAGTGTTTCGGAACTTGTTTCAAACTGGCCCAAGTCACGTGATTTTAGCAAACGAGGCTTCATTACGTCATAACTGTTTCGAAACGTTATGGTTCACCACTAGGGGGAGTTGATCACATGACTAATGACAGTGTCTAATATGTTTAGGTGAACTCAGGTCAGTTTTATTATGAAAGTTCATAAAACATTTATTCTTCTGACTAATAACACCGCCATTTTGTCTACTTTTTGTTTATAGACAGATTTAATGAAAAAAATGTGCAGAGTTAAAAGGGTAGTTAGTTTTAATGATTTGTTTGCCCTAAATAAAACTAAAACTACATGATACACTTTTAACTATGTCTTAATTAAGTTAAATAATGTTTTAAACATATTTTAATAAAAATCTTGCTATTATTTTGTAAAAAAAGTGTAAAATGTTTGGAAATATCTGATTTTACACTAGTTTGACCAATAGGGGTCGCCAACGTGTGTGGTGTTTCAAACTGCTTCAAAAAACTGAATCAGTTTTTTCAATTGAACCAATTGCTTCGAAGCTTCGAAAAGCTTCGTTTCTCCCATCACTACCTTTAGTTGGACAGTTTTTCTCTTTGTTATTAATCTTTGTAAAACATCAGTTGTTGCAAAATAAAGTTAGAAACAAAAGGCTATCATAGCTTATGTAAGCGAAAAATCCTTTGTTCATTTTGTCTTTTATTAAAAGCATTTTTTTTCAGTTTGTCTATTAGAACAAATAAAAATCATCAGAATGAAAAAAATCAGTTGTTTATAAATTTCATTTTTTAATACAGGGGATTTTTTTCAACACACAGCTAGATATCAAGAATCAGCACATGAATCACAATCATGGTGACATAATTCATGTTGCAATGCATGATGGGAGTCATGAGTTTATATAGGAGTGGGTCCCAGAATGCAGTGGAACATTAATTATTTCACCATGATTGTGATTTATGTGCAGATTCTTGATATCTGCCTGCGTTTAAAAAAAATCTCATATTTCTTAAAAAGAATAGATATATGTACGTTTTTTTTGTGTATGCTCCTTTTCTCTGAATCACAAATACGATAATTTCAGAAATTGTTTTAGATAAAATGTAGGATAGTTTCTATGTTGCACTTTTATAAATGAGGCCCAAGGAAACCCAATGTCAAAGCTTTTCAGTTTCATTTATTTGAAACATAACACAAAAGTCTGTTTTTGTAAAAGCTTCTTTTTATGTCTCTGCCGCTCTCATTAAACAGCTCAAGCTTCATGTGAAAGATGACGATGAAAAGGGTTTTAGAGAACCACGTGATAAATTCAGCTTGGAAATAACCGGGGACCCTGGAGCTAAAGTTGGACTGGTTGTGGTTGACAAGGCTGTGCATGTGCTCAACAAGAACAGATTAACTCAGTCTAAGGTGATGATTCTGGTGACACCGTACAAACAGTGAAAGATTTTTACTTGCGTAAAGCTTTCTTAACCGATCTGTTTGCTGTCTGCAGATCTGGGACATCATTGAGAAACATGACACTGGTTGTACAGCAGGCAGTGGTAAAGACAGTATGGGGGTTTTCTATGATGCCGGTTTGATGTTTGAGTCCAGCACTGCTGGAGGAACCAGCATCAGAACAAGTAATTTCAGTTTTATAGCGAGGTGCACGTCAGGCGTTGACATAGCATCTATGCTATACAGTCGACACATAAGAATAAATTGGGCTTTATGCATATGAATCATTGTTAAAACTTTGTCCATTTTTTTTTTCATCTAGTGCCTGAATGTCCTGTCCCTTCAAAGAGAAAACGGAGATCTGAGAATCTTGTACAGGTCACCACGACACTGTGTGAGGATCTTAATGTGTGATTAAATTTTAAAAGACCCATTGCATAACCATGTTAACATTGCCATTTTGTAGGTACAGTATTGGCAAAAATGTGTTGTTTTGGGTGTGTCCTTTAAAATGCAAATGAGCGGATGAAGTGCAGATACTAATCACAATGATGGTGGTTTGATGCAATTCAAACTCAGTTGTGGCGTCAATTATTTTTTCTTTCTCTCTTTCTCTCTGCACTAAATGGCAGTGCTGTGGTTGGATAGTACAGATATTATTATATTAATATTATTATAATAAGAGCTCCTTATGACATCATAAAGAGGGCTAAATTTCAATTATCTAATTTTTGCTCACACCTACAAAGTGGCAATGCTAACATGTTCATGCTATGGGCCCTTTAACCTGGAAGTGTAAATCATTATGGATTTTCTGGGCATTGAAAGTCTTTTCCCCATCTACTTGTAAAGCTACTGTTTACTTTTCAAACACAGAATTTCCCAAAATGTAGGATCTTCGTCTTTTCCTCCACTTTGTTCTTCTACACTGCTCACTGTTATATGCTGCTGTTGTGTTTTCAGCTGGTAAATACTCTGGCAATCTGAAGAAGTGCTGTGTTGATGGAATGAGGAAAAATAAACTCGGCTACACCTGTGAGCGACGAGCCACGTACATCGAAGATGGACCAGAATGTGTCCAGGCTTTTCTGCACTGCTGCAATGAGATGAAAACCAGCAGAGAAAAAGCTGGAGAGGCAGAGATGGTTTTGGCTCGTAGTAAGTCATTGTAATGAGCGTAACATTGGAGTGGATCCCAAATGCAGAAGTTTATTGAAACTCAAGTCAGACAATCCAAGACAACAGGCAAATAAACATAGTTGAGGGCAGTTCCAAAGAGACAACCCAACTAGGAAACAAAACAAAAGTGTAATCCAAGAAACAGTAAACTAATGAACAGGCACAAAGGTCCTAACATGGACTGTGAACAATGAAACGCGCCGTACACAGATAAACTGACAATACCTTGCAATGTGAACATGGAATTGACATGGCTTAAATACAGTTGTGGCTAAACAATTTGGTTTTGGTTTTTTATAATTGATAAGTTGACGTGTCCTTTAGCCATTTGTTTTTCACATTTCTCCCATAATTGTTTGTTAATTACATTGTATATTATTTAGTTTTAGATGTTTAGAATTTACCATGCAACTGCTTTAGAAAAAGCTATAAAAAATTCAAAGCTTTAATGTAAAATCTAGTAATTGGCAATAATAATAACCGCAATAACAATCTAGGCTAATTGAGAATTAGGATTTTTGTTCAAATCCAGCCCTACCTTAACCCTCCCTAGGGGCACCACTGACTATTTCTTCCATTCTATTCTTTTAAACTCTTTAATTTTATTTCTTTAAAAAAGAGTGGCTCTGTGACCTGCCCATCTCTGTGATTGACAGTCTACATATTGCAGCTAAACTTACAGTTCACTACAGAACAGCATTTCTAATAGTCCTTTTAAGCGCATTGTGTGTTTATTCATGTTAAAGACAGCCAAACAAGCTCAGAGGCAAAACAATAAAAGTTTTCACCACTAAAGAAATCGAACACAGACATATCTTTTTCAGCTAGTGTGTACAAAACCGTGATGTTTTTCCTCTTTTAAACAGAGAATTGTGCCCTAAATAATGTACAACTCTCATTAACTATGAGCAGAGATTATTAATACAATATAAGCTTGTTTCTCAGACATATTTTGGGATGGGTGAGGTTATATAAAAATGTATATATTCACAGAGGACGATTATGTAAATTATTTTATTATTGAAAAAGAGGGCGCTTTAGTAATAAAACTTGTAGGATACACTTTCAAAAATAAAGATACGAAGCTGTCACTGGGGCAGTACCCTTTAAAAAAAGGTCCTAATATGTACCATTTAGGTACAAATATGTATCTTTGAACTGCCAATATGTACCTTTAAGGACTAATATGCACTCTATGGGCGTTTTCACATTAGCACTTTTGGTGCGCACCCGGGTTCGATTGACATCAGAATTCTGTACATTTGGATGATGTGAACGCTGTCTTCCGAACTCGGGTGCGCACCCGCGAAACGTACTCGAGTCTGCTTAAAAAGGGTGGTCTGGGGTTCGTTTCATGTGTACTCCAGATCGGTTCGCTGCTAATGTGAGCGCAATCGTACCAAATCGCGAAAGTGAACCGCTGTTAATTACGTAGAAGTGCACTTACCTTGACAACAAAATGCATAGAATGCTTGCTTGAGTTTTGTTCTTATTTTTTTTAAACCTTTGGTTTTGTTCTCAAAGAAATAATACAGAAACGCACTTTCGTCTGTCTGCCGCAAACATACTAAAGTCGTTTCGATGACAACGTGGTCTGTCCGCCGACGTCAATTTTTGCGGAGGCATTCAGAAATCATCTCTCTGCTTGCAGTTAGTCAATCACACTTGTCGTCTTCTCGTTTACAGCGGTTGCCAAGCAACATGAGAACGCGCCGGCTGCAGCTTGATGATGCAAGCGTACCGCGGTTCGGATGCAAAAATAATATGTGAACACAGTCCATGGGGGGCATGTGGAGGGGGGAGCAATCGAACTCTGGTTCGGACCAGGCAATCGCACCAAATGTGAAACCGTCCTTTGGGTACAATGGTGTACCTTTTTGAAAGGGTACTGTCCCAGTGACAACTTGTGTACCTTTATTTCTGAGAGTGCATATTAATGATACTAAGATATATTATATTTGAAAAGATGAAGGTAAATTTGATTCCAAATGTCATGACCCCTTTAAACTTTTCCAGGTGACGAAGATGATGATTATTTTACTGACTCTGACGACATTGTCTCACGTGTGAACTTCCCTGAAAGCTGGCTTTGGGAGGAAGTAACCCTGCCCAACTGCCAAGGACGTGGCTGGTTAGCCCACAAGTTTAAGAAACAGTTTTTTATTAGAATTATGATTTTTTTATTAGTATTAAGCTATTGTTAGAGATGGAGAAAATGTTTCTAATTTGACTTTTCATTTCCATGAATTCCAGTGTAACAACATTAACAAAAGAAGGCCATCTGAAAGAATCTATAACTACCTGGCAGATCTTAGCCGTCAGCCTGTCAAACACAAATAGTAAGTTCAAAATGTTGAAAATCTCAAATTTATGATATGATTCTGAGCTAAAATGATCCTGCTGCTTTAAAACATTTTCTGTCTTCTCTCTCAAAGGTATCTGTGTGGCAGATCCTCAAGAGATTATAGTTTTCAAGAAGTTTTTTATCGACCTCAAGATGCCGTACTCAGCCGTTCGCAATGAGCAACTGGAAATCAGAGCCATTATTCACAATTACTCCTCACAAAAGCTGAAGGTAAATCAATCAGTAACAATCATTTTCGGTATACAAAAAACCACATACAAATTTAAAAATCATAATACCAACCCTCTTTACTGGATAAAAAAAAAATTATTTAACAATGAATGAGTTTATTTTTAACATACTTAATCAGGGACAATGCACAGGGAACATTAATCTAAAAAAAAGAAGAGATGTCATGTGCCAGGTTATAGCAAAGAAATGCTAATTTCCACCTGCAGTCCCTAGACAGAAAGACAGAAACAAAACAACATTGATTCTGGAAATCCCTGAAGCGACTCTGAATGTGCATGCTCCTCGACAACAAGGATTGGCCACTGACTGACTGGTTTATTTTACCTAAAAGTGTTTGTTAGCGCTTTGTAGCGCTAATGCGGCCAAAGATACTATTGTCAAAGACTGTATTCACAGAAATCAGGTGCCTCATTTATAAAATGCTGTGTAGAAATCATCCTACATTTGATCTTACGATCATTTATCAAAAATGCATAGGTGTTATTCATAAACCGAACGAACGCGCAGAAAACACGCTTACCCTTTTCTTTAAGATGTGAAATCTATAAATCACAAATGTTCTTGAACTTGTGCGCAGCGGAGCAGTTTCGGATCTCTGCCTTTAAACGATGCATAATTAATGTGATTGGCATATAAAATAACCCTTTTCGAGCAGAAATGTGGCTTATATTTCCAAAAACCGGCTGCAATCAGCAGACATGGGGACTTGTGACTTGGTGACTTGGACTCGAGTCGACTCGAGTCGCTATTTTTGTGACTTGTGACTTGACTTGACAAAAAATAAAATACTTGAGACTCGACTCGGACTTGGAAGTTAAAGACTCGGGACTTGACTTGACTTGAGACACAATTACTTGAATGACTTGAGTGTTAATCACATCATGTTTTCAGTTTAAATATAAAATATATAAATTATTTTTAAAAATAAAGTCGACCCAGCTGGAGCGCAGGCTGAGAATGGTGTTGTCATGACTGAATCACGACACTATCATTCGTCATGCCCTCTCGTACCTTACGCACACCACGCCCACTTAGATCAGATATCAACATGTCAGCCGGAGTGGTACCGAGGGTCATCGCTTTCGGCTTCAACAAGATGGCAAAAGACGAACAGTGCTTTGCAAGACATGCAACGTTAAAATCACAAGCAGCCAGAAGGCAACCTCCAATTTTGGTCATCATTTAAAGAGCCATTATGCCCAGTAAGTGCTTGTCAATTTGTTAATATCTGGTTAGTTGGTAGTTAGCTAATGTAATAATAGCTAATGTAGCCCTCATCATACTGTGTTGGGGAAAAATGTGGGCAAAATAATTTTGATTAATTTTTTTAAATACTTATTTTTATTTTTGAATACTTCTTTTTCAAGTTTGCCACCTGTACACACACACAGAGAAAAATTACTTGATTCTACAATGTTAGGGGCGGTTCACATGTCGCGTCTTTTGCACGCTCAAGTTCGTTATTTCAAATTTAGGCGCGCAAACGGAAGAGATGCGACACGCTCGTTTTTTCTGGGCACATGTTTGAGAGAGAGAGAGTGAGAGAGAGAGAGAGAGAGAGAGAGAGAGAGAGAGAGAGAGAGAGAGAGAGAGAGAGAGAGAGAGAGAGAGAGAGAGAGAGAGAGAGAGAGAGAGAGAGAGAGAGGTAACAAAGTTTAATGTTGTACGTAAACTGTTTTTGAGAGAGAGGGAGGTGTTCAGAGAGGGGTCTGTTGGATGTTAAGCTGTTATTTGTTTTATGGACTCAATGTGGAAAATTTCAAACACGGTTGGCAGAAGTGAAAAATAAATAATTTATGAAGTTACAATTTTGTTTGATTCCAAGATGTATTTTACTGAACATGAGTATTTACAATGCAAATCCAAATTATTGTAATTTACTGATAGTTACTTACCGTATATCTTGTCACTTTATTAAGATCAGATTCTGCAGGTAAAATTACAATAATAAGGTGACTTGACTTGGACTTGACTTGACCTACTACAGGACTTGACTTGACTTGACTTGACATAGCCTGTGACTCGACTTGACTTGACTTGCCCAAGAAAAAAAATACTTGGGACTTACTTGAGACTTGAAGGTTCAGACTTGAGACTTACTTGAGACTTGCACATGTGTGACTTGGTCCCATCTCTGGCAATCAGACAAGCAAAAGTGTATACGTCTGCTCAGACCCTGACATGGCACTAATAACTTTTCCACGTCAAAGAAAGTCTTTATAAATATGGAAATAATAAACGAAAGCGCTCACTGTCTGTTGGTACACAGCAAAATCCCCAGTGTTAAATAAACACTGTGGGTGTATATAAAATCCACTCCCAGATGGGTGTTTAAAAAGACTGGTGTTAAAATGTAACACTGAAGCAGTGTTGAAGTAAATGAGATAATGAAGTGATGATAAAGACATTAATGGTGAACACCTGCTGGTCATTCTGTGTCAAATTAACCAAATTTTCCTGGATTTTTTTTGGAGAAAGTAATACTAAAATTATGAAGACAAAATGCAATAGATTAATACAGCGAAATCCCCAGTATTAAATGAACATTGTTGGGTGTATGACTCCAAAAGCTGCAATCTTGCACGTTTGCCTCTCTATCATAATCTCTGTTAAAAAAACTAAAATTATAACTTGCAGCGTTATTTTCTAAACCGGGATGATAAGTTTAACTTCTAAACAGTTATCAGAACAAAATACAAGTGTTCAACTATTCCAGCATCCACACATGTGATTTAGTAGACAAATCTTCTTTCTGACGTGATGTAATCTCAGAATGTATCACATTAAATCTCAAGTTTGTGTTTGTTATGGGTTCATTTGAAGTCACCATTATTGTGATTAACGTTTCATTTAGTTAGACATTCGTCCTTTGACCTTCACTTAACTAATTTTCCTCTTTTAGCAATTGTAATATTGTTTTATTAAGACTGCTTGTCCGTTGCTTGATATAGAGGGAAAACTTTTCATAGCATCTGAGATTGGTTATTTATTTTATTCTTTACCAATCATTAAAACATTTGTTCATAAATAAATGATGAAGACAGCAATGCAAATACAAACATGCCCTATGAAAGACACTGTTCTGTAAGACTGCTGTAATGCTTTAGTTTTTTTTTTTTTTGCTTATGAGAGACATCATAACTTCTGATACAAATCTCAACAAGGGTGACAGTAAATGGTAAGAAATGTGCACAATTTTGTCATGTCACAATGCATGAGGGGAGTTATGAATGAGTTTTATACAATCCTGGTACCCAGCATGCATTGCGGCATGAAGCTTTGTTGTTGATTGTCACCATGGTTGTGTTTTATGATCGTTGATGTCTCAGTGTGTCTGACTGACACCACAGATTAGATTTCGGTGAAAAATATTAACCCTTAAGGCTATATGGATTTCATGTGGTAGACCGAATATAAAATTATACACTTACATACAGTGATTATTGTTTTGTATGAGATCATTGAATCACAACACTTATGTTTTTTTTTTATCATAATTAAATAGTAACAGTTCTAGACTTCATTTCTCTCATCTTTCTCTGCTCTAACAGAAGTGTTTTATAAACACACTGCCACAATGAGCAGAAAAAAACTAACAATAAACTTTAAGACCCAAGTACCCAACTAAAGGAAACACTAATCGGAGCAATGGTGACTAACTTTATTAACCAGATTTACAGCAGTTGTATCGAAGTTAAACCTATCATCCATGTAACTCTGCAAGCAAGTTGTAATTTTAGTTTTCAAACAGAGATGATGATAGTGTTTATTTAACTGTGGGGATTTCATCTATTACATTATATATTTTGTCTTTCTGCAGTATTTTAGTATTACTTTATCCAGAAAAAGAGTCATCAAAATAAAAAAATTAAAGACAGGGAAAATTCTAAAATTAAGGTTAATTTGACACAGAATGACCAGCAGGTGTTCACCATTATTGTCTTAATCATCACTTCATTATCTCATTAGCTTTAACACTGCTTCAGTGTTACATTTTAACACCAGTCTTTATACACACCCATCTGGGAGTGGATTATATATACACCCACAGTGTTTATTTAACACCGGGGATTTTGCTAAGTGTAAGGGAGCTCATTTGCATTCAAATGTACTCACATGGGGCCTCATTTGTAAAGCTTGCGTACACACAGATTTGATCATAAAGTGTGCGTACGCAAAAATCCACAACAAAGTCCATATTTATAAAAACTGTTTTTGACGTGGAAAAGTGCTTAGCATCACGTCAGGGTCTGAGCAGACATACGCACCTTTGCTTATCCGATTGCTGCAGGTTTTGGAAAAAAATCCATTCTTGCTGCTCTTAAATGATTAAAACATTGACAAGCGCACTTTTATATGTCTATGACATTAATTAGGCATTGTTTAAAGGCGAAGATATGAAACTACTCAGCAGCGCACAAGTTGAAGTTCATTTGTGATTTATAGTTTTGAAAGAGGTATACACGTTTTCTGCGCGTATGTTCGGTTTATGAATCACACGTACGTATTTTTGATAAATGATCGTAAGATCAAATGTAGGATGTTTTTTACACAGCATTTAATAAATGAGGCCCATGGACTGCAATATATTTTTTTTTTAAACAGTGCACTTTGTTCCCATCCAAATAGAGGTGTTTTTGGACATGCTACAGTACACTGAAAAAAATGAAACTTTGGATCAACTTAAAAAAATTGCTGTATACTATGGATCAACTTTAAAAAATTGCTGTAATTTGTTACATCTAAATTTATTAGTTTTTCCCAAACTATATTTTTTATTTGGTGGAAACTTAAACATTTTAATTTAATATCAATCAAAATAGTTCTTCAGGCCAAGATAAAAAATTACCTTGAAACAAAGTTAAAATATCGTTTTTCATGGAGACCAAATCATTATTTTTACTTTGGTAAAAATTTTCCTTTCTCAAATTTTTTATAGACTTCTCTTTTTCTAGAAAAAAGTAACAATAAAATGATGAAAAATATCACAATATTAAATGCAATAATAAAAATCATCACTGTGTGTGTTTTTGTACAATTGAACAAATAACCGTTTTATTTGAATTTTGAACCCACATTTTGAGATCTGTGCACTGTTTCTTTTACAGAGAGTGCGTGTTGACTTCACAGAGACAAAAGATGTTTGCAGCTCTGCCAGTAAGAAGGGTAAATATCGAACAATGGTAGAAGTTGATGCTTTTTCCACCAGATCTGTTTCATATGTGATTATTCCAATGGAGTTGGGTGAACATAATATTGAGGTGAAAGCTGCTGCTTTGGACTACGAAGATGGAGTGAGAAAGCCCCTGAAGGTTGTGGTAAGTCTGTTTGGAATTATGTACCTACTGTTTTAATTTTGCTTTGGTCATAGATGAGATTTAGCATTCTGGTTTTGAATAGTACGCTGAAACCCAGAGAAAACCAACAAATGGTAAACTTCCACTCTTTATTTTCTCGAATACAGTCCGAGGGTGTGTTACGTGAAGTACCACTGAAAAATGTTGAACTTAATCCTGCGAAGATGGGTAAGATTTACTTCATAGTAAACAATTCCACCCAGCTGTGAAAAAAAACAATGTATTATATTTCTAGCATGTTACAAGTATTACGCTTCCAAGCAATACCTATGCCAATCAAGCTTTGCAAAAAATAAGATGGATAATCTCCCAAAACAATGTACTTCATGACCTTTTTCCATTGCATTCAAATCAGGTGGAATACAACACGAGCGAATAATGCCTGCCATGCCAGAAGACTGGATTCCAGGCAAACGTCCTGAAGTATTAATCTCAGTAGAGGGTAAATTGGTTCAGAATCAAAATCTTTTTTACAGTGGTTCAATGTGACACTTTGGTTTTACTTCAAGAAAAAATACAGACTTGCATACATCAGTAAAAGTGTCAATCTGGTCATATCATTCTTTACAGTATATGGTTCGAAGGTTAACAGGTTAAGATGGAGATTTAATCCAAACCATTCCTGATTTCCATGAAAAATTTTGGAATACCTACAGTAGATGATGAAACTGAATTGATTTCTCTGCATTCAATCTTTTCATGCGTCTAGGTGAGGCGATAACTGAAACAGTCAAGCAGGCCATCAGTGGAGATTTCATGGGTCGACTTATTAAACAGCCATATGGGTGTAGCGAGCAGAACATGGTCCACATGACTCTTCCTCTCATTGCCACTCATTATCTGGACAGCACCAATCAGTGGGACGTTGTTGGCATGGACCGCCGTAATGAAGCTATTAACCATATCAACACAGGTCAGCAGAATACAACGAACTAAAACAATCTTACATAGCACAGGTGTAAATACTTGAATCTAATTTTAATGTCACCTGAAACTGCTTTGATGTACATTTTTTCAAAGTAGAGACAAATGTGAACAACAACAAATTGAGAATCTTTCTTTCACTCTTTGATATTAAGGTTATCTGTTGGAGCTGGGCTACCGCCTACCAGATGATTCATTCCCTGCCTATAAAAAAAAAAAGGGCAGCACATGGTAAAATGTTGATTTTAAGTCAACATTCTGTACAGTTTTACAGTCATGTGACTACCATTTCTAATTGTGTTTCATCGTTCTTTTAAAGGTTAACAGCATATGTGGCTAAAGTCTTCGCTATGGCAAGTGACTTCATTGCTGTAGAAGAAAATGTGCTCTGCAGCGCCCTCAAGTGGCTGGTGCTCCAAAAACAATTGCCAGATGGGTCTTTTAAAGAGGATGCAGCTGTAGTTCTAAGCTCAATGGTTGTAAGTTAAGTTTGCTGCGATATGTGGTTGGAGACAAAACATAATGGTCATTGTCTTATTGCTTGAAACAGTATATAGCACCCTGAAGTTTTTGTGTTGTGATTCAGGGTGGTGTAGAGGGTAAAGATGCTGAAACTTCTCTAACAGCATTTGTTCTGATCGCCATGCAGGAGGGCAGCAAGATTTGTGCCAACTACGTTGGTGTATGTGCAGCTCTTTCACCACATTTTTTGTTGTCTTGTGTTTCAAAACCGTTACATTGTTCATCTCCTGATTTTGATGTCTCACGCACATCTTCATAGAGTCTTCATGGCAGTATGAAAAAAGCCGTTGGCTATTTGGAAGGTAAACTTCAAAAACTGAGCAATCCTTATGCTGTTGCAATGACTTCCTACGCCATGGCCAATGCTAATAAATTCAAGGAGGATGTCTTGATGAAGCACTCCACTAAACAGGAAGGTCAGTAAGCAGCTCCTGCAGAACATCAAGGTATACGTGTATATGCAAGGGATATTAAACAGTCAGCTGGTCATCATTATTGCCCTGGTGTGTGTAAAACACATTTGTGATGTAATTTAGACTTGTAGTGCAATTCTTTGGTGCTTGGTACATACATTTACTTAATCATCAAAAGTTTCTTTTCTGTCAATAAAGTGTATGAGAAACAATACTCTCACATCAGTTTGTCATTAAGGATTTTTAGAAACTTTGGGCAAAAATTAACCAGTGTTTATTTGGGACACACAAACATCAAGAATAAAAGTATGAATCTCAACCATGGTGACAAAGTAAACTGTAAAAAGTTCATTATTTATCTATGCCGCTGTGCATGCTGGGAGTCCTGAATGAGATTTGTCATATGTTAATACCCAGCATGCATTGCAGCATAAAGGTTTTTATTTAACTGTCACCACTGTTGAGATTCATACTCTGATTCTTGATGTTTGTGAGCCCCAAATTGTCGCTGGTTAATTTTTGTCTACAGTTTCTAAAAATCTTTAATGACAAACTGCTTAGAGTGCTGGATCTCATTTTGATGTGAAAGAAAACTTTTGATCAGTAAATCAATTGAAGGGCCCATGGCATACAGAGGTTAGCATTGCTACTTTGAGGGGGTGAGCACAAAATAGGTCATTGAAATTTGGCCCTCTTTATGATGTCATAAGGAGCTCTTATTATAATAATACTGCCCCCTTAATGTGCACTATCCAACCACAGCACTGCCATTTAGTGCAGAGAGAAAGAGAGAGAAAAGAAGGACTTGACAGCACAATTGAGTTTCAATTACAACAAACCACCATCATTGTGATCAGTGTTTGCACTTCATCCGCTCATTTGCATTTTAAATGACCGACTTTGGACACCCCTTTGCTAGGGTAATAATGACAAGTTGACTCCATAATACTCTGATAACCCTCATATTACACTACAACTTAGCAAAATAAGTCACAATACAGTATATGACATATGGGACCAGTTTAGAAGTTGCGATGTGAATTTTTGTGTTTTGTTTCATGTTATTTTAGTTTTTAAACAGTCAGTAATGTTATCAGGGAATTCAAACAAATAACTCTATATGACTGCCTACAGGGGTGTCCAAAGTCGGTCCTGGAGGGCCTGTGTCCTGCAGAGTTTAGCTAAAACTTCCCTCAACACACCTGCCTCAAAGTATCTAGTCTGCCTAGTAAGACCTTGATTAGCTGGATCAGGTGTGTTTGATTTGGGTTGAAATAAAACTCTGCAGAGACACCGGCCCTCCAGGAAGAGGGAGTGGACACCCCTGGCCTACTCAGTAAAATTGGGAGGAATATAAGGAAAAATATGCACACACACAACAAAACCCCCAGAGTTACATCAACTCTGCTGGGTGTACATATTGTCCCAATTTAACAGAGAGTTAAAAAGTAACTCTTTTGTAATTGCATTTTACATCTTACTTGTAGATTTATTTTCTTAACTTAAAGGGGACATATTATGAAAATCTGACTTTTTCCATGTTTAACTGCTATAATTGTGTCCACAGTGCTTCTATCAACCTAGAAAATGTGAAAAAGATCAACCCAGTAACTTAGTTTTGGTAAACCATTCTCTGCAAGCATGTGAAAAAATAGGTCATTGTAATTTGGCTCCTATTGTGATGTCAGACTAGGATAATACCGCCCCCTTTATCTGCACCATCCAACCACAGCACTGCCATTTAGTGCAGAGAGAAAGAAAGAGGCTCTAAAGGCTCTAAACACTGTTCATCCTTGGTCGTCTCTGTAATGAGTTGCAATAACAATAAAAATAGAGAAGAGTAAGTAACATTCATGTTTCTGTTTTATCTTTAAACAGCAGGAACAGCTTGGATTGTCCCAAAACAACATCATCATTCTCTAGAGGCCACAGCTTATGCAGTGCTTGCTCTTTTAAGAGCAGAACAATACGACAAAGCGGGAGAAGCTGTGCACTGGCTGGCCAGACAACAATCTCACTATGGTGGTTATGGCACCACACAGGTACACTACTGTAACAACTCCATATTTGATACTGATATACATGGTAACTGTCAACTAAATGCAGAGGTGGGTAACCCATGTGCCATGAGTAAAAGTCCTCTCCAGTATTTTGTTCCAATCACCTGGATTTGCTTATTAGCTCAGTTTTAAAGCAGGAGGTGAGCTCTTGGCTCGTTGGTGTTTTAAGGCCTCAACGAAGCCTTCAAGGCAGCGCTGCCTGGAAGGCACTCCCCGTCAGGGCTGGACTGGTAATCTGGCATACCGGGCAGGGCCGATGCACTTGGGGGCCGGTCGAAATAATATTTTTTTTATTGGCCAGCGACAGGTCCATAAAGCAGGGACAGCGGCCCATTGGTTCATTTTCCATACTGGCACCAGGCTGGCTGGCCCAATCATCTCTTAACAGGCTCCACCCCAACCCCTTCTGTTTCTTGTGTCAGATGCAGAGGGGGAGTATCATTATACACACAAATTTTGTGTGACGTATCATACATCTCACACAGTTTTTGTTTGACCAGCCCATAACACTCGTAAATCGTGCAACGCAGCCCGTTGCTTTCTTTGTTTGTTTGTTTCTGTTTTTAATTCATTAATGGCGCGGTGGCAATGTACTGCATTTTCCAAAAAGGAGATGTTTAGTTTTTTTCGGACAGACCGGCCCAGGAGACACCTAATCAGCAGCCCATTGGTTCTTTTTTATTTGACATTTGGCTAGCCCAATCATAACTTTTCGGGCTTTTTTATGAAGCATCCAGTGTCAGTGTGCATCTGTCAAAATAAGAGACGACTGAGAACAGAGTTGACGTGCGGTAAGCAGAACTGCTTTTAAAACACTGTTGGTAGATATCCTCTTGATAAAACCCAGTCAAAAACACAAGTAATAAACCAATTAATGTTTGCAAAATGAGTGATTGCACTGCAATAAAATACAGTGTGGGCAGAATTATTAGGTAGCTACATCAAACTTTTGATCACAGTATTTATCAAATATTTTACTAATTCCAAACCAAATTAATCTTAAACTACCATCAATTTTGTAAATAAAGCATTTATAAGTAATACATTATTGTTAATGTTGGCTGGCTGGAGAATAAAGCACCTTATATTCAAGTGTGCAGATTATTAGGCACATTTGTTTTTACATTTAAAATAGGCCAAAAAAGTTTAACACACACTGGAAATTCATTATTTGATGTCCATAAGAAAGATGCCATGCATGGAAATTGCAAAATTGAGGTGTGACCATTAGACTAAATCCTGATTCAAGCAGCAAGGTCATAAAATAGTATGAAGTGAAAATATATATTTAAAAAAATGAATGTTAGTTATTAAAAGGTCCGTGTATCTTTTGGTCATTTGATATCCTATCTGAAATCAAATAACGAGAAATGAAAAATGGCTCGTGTTTCGTTTTTCCGTTTCATTTAACAAACGAAAAACTAGATTACGGCTCAATTTTTCATTTTTTATTTGTGGTATAAAAATCAGTTCATGGTTTCTATATTTCATTTACAGCAGTGGTCGGCGCTAAAACGCCCCTTTCATCTGATTGGCCAAACCACAGCCTGGCTTTTTTTCTGTCAGTCAGAATAAGAGTCCGCAGGGTGCTGTTAAAGTTTCTGGGTCAGGGGATCTCTGGATAATCCGTAATTCGTTTGTAATTATAAAACGAAAATACCAATTTTCTGTTTTTTTGTTTCAAAACGAAAAACCAAATAACCGTTTTTGTGTCAGAATCAAAAAACGAAAAACCAATTAAAAGTGGCCCGTTTTTCGTTTATGGCGATCATTTTATCGTTATTCCTTTTTTTAACAAAGAATGAAGAGAGTCTTTGAACTTCAGTCAATTCGTTTTTCGTTTATTGCAAGTGGTGCTCGCTGCAGAGCCAAATGGACGGAGCTGGAGCTCCAGCTCCCCCTCGCTGGATCTAGTGGGCATGGCAGCATCAAGTGCACACTGCGCAGGCGCAGATAGAGTTTGTTTAAACTAACTGTACAGCCTGTATCAAGTACTCCGGAGTAGGGGTGGCACGGTTCACAAAACCCTCGGTTCGGTTCGTATCACGGTTCTATGGTCACGGTTCACGGTTCAGTACGGTTCTTGTTGTTATTTTTTCTTTACATTTTTAACACTCCAGAAATGTATTATCTTATTAATGTATTAATTATCCATAATGCAGGATAAAGTATTAAAAAAAGTTATATCATGTAATCATGCACAAACTGAATTTGACTTTAAGCACATTGGACCATCTCTGAGGAAAGCCAGATGAGATTTTGATACAGCAAGAGGGAAGACATTGATGATTTCAACATGCTTTTCATTTATTTGGCAAAAAAGAGAATGTGTATTGCCAACACATCCTCACCCCATTTCGTCAATATTTGACGACACTTGACCATTCGTCATATGTTGACGTGAAGGGTATACCTTTCGCGTCATTTTTTGACGAACTGGGGACTTCAATACTATTAAACCGTTGCATTCTCTTTCGTATTTTATTACCATTTGCGCGTCGGTTTAGGGTTAGATTACGCAAAATTAAACAGTGTACGCGAAATTAAACAGTGTACGCGAAATTAAACAGTTATCACCTGGCGTTGGGGTTAGAAACAGTTGTCACCTGGCGTTGGGGTTAGAGTTAGGTTTGGGTAGGGATGTCATTATGTAAATCTAACCCTAAACCGACGCGCAAATGGTAATAAAATAGGAAAGAGAATGCAACGGACGTAATAGTATTGAAGTCCCCAGTTCGTAAATATATAAATATATAATATATACTAAAATCAAAATAAAAATTTAGAGACAGGAAAATGTCCAAAATGTAATTGATTTGAATGACCAGCAGGTGTTCACCATTAATGTCTTAATCATCACTTCATTATCTCATTAACTTTAACACTGATTCAGAGTTATATTTTTAACACCAGTCTTTTTTAACACCGATCTTGGTGTGGATTATATAAACACCAAATAGTGTTGATTTAACACTGGTAGAGTTAATTTAACACTGGGGATTTTCCTGTGTAACATGAAATAAAAATATGTTTCCACACACCAAACTTATACGACGCTGGCGCATCCTCCAACTGCGGGCAGACTTCCTCTTCTCTCCCACTTGCCATTTCTACACGTAACATAACCTGCAGTTACTCATTCTCCAAACCAGTCACCTCTTCTTTCGCGCGAAAGGGAAACACGCTATCTGAGGTCACATACAGGGCATGAGACTACATTGCGCATGCCATGAACCGTTGAACCGTGCGGTACACATGCGCTCCGAACCGAGACAAGCGAACCGAACGGTTCGGATTTTTTTCATGGACCGTGCCACCCCTACTCCGGAGCATAGTATATATTGATAGCCTATCACATAAAGGTCGAATCTATCCAAAGTTACAGTCAATATTCCATATAAATTTGCAATATCATTTTTACAGCATATGCTTTCACATTTACATACAAAAGGGGCAGAGTAGGTAACCTAGTCTTATTTATTATTATTATATTTATTTATTGAATTAATCATATGATATGGTAATAGGTCTATTAAACATTAGTAAATGCATTAAGGGCTTTGTTGTCACTTTCAGATGTTTACATCATTGTTTATGGTAAGCCACAGGAACTAGTAAATGTTTAAAAGTATAATATAACCTTAACATTATAACATTTACAGTAGGTTTTAGTCTTCACTTACCCACTATGCTTGTAAATTTAATGGGCATATATGCAAGTGAAAGAGTTGCAATGCAGAGCCCTGCTTCACTGTACCGTTGTACATTATGATGTACATTTGTATTTAAAGACATAAGTTGACATCATCCAATTCCACAAAAGAAGTGCCACAATTCAAAGATGTGGCTTACCATAAACCATGATGTAAATATCTAAAAGTGACAACAATGCCCATTTATGGAGAAAGGAGTGGTGTATTGCTTTGTCCTGCCAGTGAAAGCTTACTATCTGTGCACCCCTCTTTATTTGTGTCCACCACAACATGTGGGTTGTGAACTAATCTTAATTATCGATAACACTTTACAACATGGTTGTATTTGTTTAGATTAGTTAATGCATTAGCTCACAGCAAAATCCCCAGTGTTAAATTAACACTGCTCGGTGTTTATATAATCCACACCAAGATTGGTGTTAAAAAAACACTAAATCAGTGTTAAAGTTAATAAGATAATGAAGTGATTGAGTCATTAATAGTGAACACCTGCTGGTCATTCCGTGTATAATCAACTCAATTTTGGAATTGTTCCTGTCTTAAATATTTTATTTTGTTGACTCTGTTTCTGGAGAATAATACTAAAATGTTGAAGAAAGCCAAATTATTAAATGTAATAGATGAAATCACCATATATAGTTAAATGAACACTATCATCATCTCTGTTTGAAAACTAAAATTACAACTTGCTTGCAGAGTTACATGGATGATAGGTTTAACTTCTAAAGAACTGCTGTTAATCTGGTTAATAAAGTAAGTCACCATTGCTCCGATTAGTGTTTCCTTTAGTTGGGTACTTGGGTCTTGAAGTTTAGTGTTAGTTTCTGCTGCTAATTGTGGCAGTGTTTTTAAAACACATATGTTAAAGCAGAGTAAGATGAGAGAAATGTAGTCTATTATGTTGCTATGTTAATTATTATGAAAGTATAAGTCTTGGGATTCAATGACATCATAAAAAAGTAATCACTGAATATTAGTGTTTAATTTATGTTCTGCAAACCCTGTGAGGCTCCCATGAAATCCAACAGTACTGTAAAATCCACATACCCTGAAGAATTAAATATTGTTTACCCAAATCTAATCTCTGGTGTTAGTCAGACACACTGAGACATCAACAATCAGCCTATAAAACACAATCATGGTGACAATCAACAACAAAGCTTCATGCCGCAATGCATGCTGGGTACCAAACTCAATCATACATCCCATCATGCATTGCAACATGACAAAAATTTAGCAACTTTCTTACCATTAACTGTCACCATTGTTGAGATTTGTATCCGAAATCATCAAGTCTCTCTTAAGCAAAAAACAACAACAACAAAAACACATTAAAGCATTACAGCAGTCTTATTCAATGTCATTTGCGTAGAGCTTTTTTACATGCCTGTTTCTTCATAATTAATTTGTGATCAAATGTTTCAATGATTTGTGGGGTAGAATATAATAAAAATAAACTGAGAAGGTCTGGAAGGTTTTCCTCTATATGAAGCAATGAACAAGTGGTCTTACTAAAACATTGTTGCTATTGCTAAAAGAGGAGAGTTAGATCAGTGAAAGTCAAGGGACAAATGCCTAACTAAATGAAACACTAATCACAGTAATGGTGACTTCAAATCAACTCATAACAAACACAAATATGATACATTTTGTGATAAATGTCTATTTGACTTGTGAGACATCACATCAGAAAGAAGATTTGTCTACTAAATCACGCGTGTGGATGCTAGTTGAGCACTTGTATTTTGTTCTGACAGCTGTTTAGAAGTTAAACTTATCCATTTAGAAAATAACTCTGCAAGTTATCATTTTATTTTTCAAACACAGATGCTGATAGAGAGGCAACGTGAAAGATTGCAGCTTTTGGAGGCATACACCCAACAGTATTCATCTATTGCATTTAACAATTTGTCTTTCTTTATTATTTTAGTATTTTCCCCATTTAGAGACAGGAAAATGTCCAAAATGTAATTGATTTGAATGACCAGCAGGTGTTCACCATTAATGTCTTAATCATCACTTCATTATCTCATTAACTTTAACACTGATTCAGAGTTATATTTTTAACACCAGTCTTTTTTAACACCGATCTTGGTGTGGATTATATAAACACCAAATAGTGTTGATTTAACACTGGTAGAGTTAATTTAACACTGGGGATTTTCCTGTGCTAACATGAACTATCAAATAACAAAACTTCTACAGCATTTGTGAATCTTAGTTCATCATGTTTATTTCAACATTTACTAATACATTTATAAAATCAAGCGTTGTAACTGTTAACATTAGTTAATGCATGAACTAAATAACTGTATTGACATTAACTAACATTAACCAGAAATAACACTTGCTGAACAGCTAGATTGTTCATTGTTTTTTCATGTTAGCTAATGCATTTACTAATGTTTCATACGACCTTGTTGTATTACCAAATCATCTGATTAATTAAATAAATAAATAAATAAATATAATAATAATAAAGAAGACTAGGTTACCTAATCTGCCCTTATTGCATGTAAATGTGAAAGCATATGCTGTAAAAATGATATTGCAAATTTAAATGGAATATTGACTGTAACTTTGGATAGATTCAACATTTATGTGATAGGCTATGCAGTATACTATATTTTATGAATAAGCAGACAAGTAGTCTAAAATCAACCATGTGACTTCCCATAGTAGAGGATATACGATGTGCTTTGAGATTAGTGAGGCATTCGCTTCAACTACATTTTTGTAGAAGATAAATTATGTAATTTAATAGTCACATACTCAGGTGTCCTACAAGTGTTATACTGCAGTGTCCTACAAGTGGATTTATTGGTTTCTATTAACCCAAATTTAGCAAAATTCAAAATAAATTCAAAAGTCAGACTGTATGCCTGTTAGTTTAAACGAAAATAGTTTTGGATGTTTATAACATTCATGTGACAATTTTTGCTCTGTACTATTAGCAAGGTTCAATTAATCTTCTAGAAATCACAAAGGGCTCTGGTATAGTTATGTGTAGAAAAGTTTGTGTTTTCCAATTCCTGCAGTATTTTTGTATGAGCATCATAAACATCTTTGTGAGGTCAAATTAAGCTCAGTTATGTGCATGCATTTTTGTGACATTGAAATAAATCACCAGATTATGTTTCTTTTTATGTTATGCCTATTTTTCTTTAATATTTTTCTATTATTCTTTATATGTAATATATTAGTTATTTAAAATGTGTTATTAGTTATATATTTGTTCAACAGTGGTTATGTTAAACCGATAAAATTATCAGGTAAATGGCCCAGAACAAAATCAGCTGAAAATCTAAATAAAACATTAAACAATTTATGTAATATTCTCAATGTTTTTATATGTTTTTTAAACAGTTTCCATTTGAAATCCTGTCCTGTCCATCTTAGCAGACATACCAATGAAATAATTTTAAACATTAAGTGTGGTAACAGATTACATCCATTTTAAGGGTGTAAAGATGACAAATAAATCATGTTCTAAGTCGCATTTGCTTACATTCCAACTTTTGAAAATTTATTTTTTATTATTATTTATTCGATTATGACACCCACACCTAAGGTATGAATAGAGCTCTGCGCTGTCGACGTGTCAACATGAAAATTATTTTAACATTGTACTGTCAACAGAATTGGGAAAAATAAAGAAAATAAATATGACTTCTTTCACTCATTATGCTACCCAGTCTCACATTATTAGCTAAATATGAAAAGAAACTGTAACTTTAGTGCTAAGTGAAATTAACTTTAAACTATTTTACCGACATCTATAGCCTATTTAACAAAATCATGTTCGGAAGACAGTTTATTTAGCATCTCTCCTCCAAAAACCGACCACGATGGATGTGTTCTCTTTTAAGGTGCACTCGTGGCAACACTGGGATGCAAAGACATCTTGCCAGATTTACATGGCAGAATAAAAAAAAAAGATTTAGGGTCAACTCAAAATGTAACAGAGAAACATAAATTAAATAGGACATTGTCTATCATTTAAAATTCTAACCAACATAAACGAAAACCATATGGTCCTACTGAGAAATTAAGTATTTTTGTCAAACTATTTTAAACATTCCGTGCAAAAGAAAGTCGTTGACTGACAACGGATTCAGTACCGCACAGCTCCTTGGAGCTGGCTATACAGGTCAGTGCGGAAACGCTGTTATGTTAATATGACAGGATAGGCTATTGTCAGTCAGACCGCCCGCTCCCGTCCAAAGACCGGAGTTACGACCACTACCGTCTTTTTACTCTAAAATTTCGGAATATACTCAGATACTTTAAAGCTCTCTAAAATACACGTGGGAGATGGACGTCACCGTAATAATGTTACAGTATCATTATACTTACACTTATCACCGGAACACGTATAACAAAAATTATGCAATACAGAAATAATAAATGATACATCAAACTATGTGTCAGTATATGGCTTCTGATCTCTCAAATTTCGCAGAGGCGAAACTTCGCAGCACTAATTATGTGTTCAGAAATATTTCTGCATCAGTTACCATGCGGGGTAAACATTAAATGCTGCTTCACGTCAGAAACTTTAAGAACTTGACAGCACCCTGCGGACTCTTATTCTGCCTGACAGAAAAAAATCCAGGCTGTGGTTTGGCCAATCAGATGAAAGGGGCGTTTTAGCGCCTACCACTGCTGTAAATGAAATATAGAAACCATGAACTGATTTTTATACCACAAATAAAAAATTAAAAATTGAGCCGTAATCTAGTTTTTCGTTTGTTAAATGAAACGGAAAAACGAAACATGAGCCATTTTTCATTTCTCGTTATTTGATTTCAGATTAGATATCAAATGACCAAAAGATAAACGGACCTTAAAATTACTGTTGTTTGGAATTGGTCAAAGGTGTTCAGAAAAAAGTGATACAAATATTCTGCAAACACTATAATGGGACTCGTGGCTCTGCTGCTCTACATTTATCAGGTCCCAGTGTAATCATAAGGTGTTCAGAATGGTAAGTGGTCCGTGTAATGCTTTTCAGTTCTTTTTTCAATTTGCACCATCAAAATGAATCAAATGAAAAATTGGTTTCAAACTTTCATTTTTCAATTTTCATGAGTACTTCACAAACGTATAATTGTCTCTCGGTTTAATTTTCAATTCTAAGTGTTTAGGTTTTTGCTTTACAATTTCTGGTTTTGTAACAAACAGAAAAATGACGACTTATTCTAATTTTCCATTTCTGTGTTTGCGTTTGCGGCTGGAACGTACCATTATCGCCGGGGGGTGGGGTGTAGTCCAGGTGTAGTCTACAGCCGGTCACGGACCCACAGCGCTATCGCGTTAAATCTCACCATATTTATCTCCTCTGTGTATATTACTGATTTATTAAATATATTTTGAATAACAATTATTCCTGTAAACATTTATCTATCGGACCTCGGTTGCCGTTTTGGTTTTTATCAGTAGATAAAAAAATTGAATTGAATTGAATTGAGAAGTAGTGAGTCAGGTTTGTAACCTGAAAGTTGCCGTTTCGAGTCTCACGGCCGGCCGCTTGTGACTGACGTGCCCTGAGCAAGGCACCTTAACCCCATTGTTCCCCGGGCGCTGGGTACCCACTCTCCGGGTGTGTGTTCATGACTGGCAGTGCGTGTGTTGACTACTTACTGTATGCATTCCATACTCAACAACCATGTCACTTCACTTTTGTTTTCCTTTTAAAAAAACTTTATTAGGGTATGAGCCGCGAATGCCCACCCCGTGACGCCTGCCCTGTTATTGGCTATTTTACTAGCCATATTAATATTTGAGATATCCACAGTGTATCCATTCCCAGCTCTTCTACCAGCTAACCTACAGTGGTGTTAAAAACATGGTAGTGTACTAATAAAAGTGAATAAATTGCAAAAAGTTTATAATTTTATGCCGCATAATCATAAACAGTGATGATCAAAAAGATAGTATTGCAACATCAGTAACCTGATAAACCACTATTGTTGTAGTAATATTTCTGGAAATTATTTATAGAAAAACAATAGAGCCATTGGTAATGATATCTACATTACTTGCTCTGAAGTGGCGTGATCAAAATATTAGCTTTATGAAGTTTAAAATGAGTTAATTCTGTGAAAACAGCTTTTGTCCTTTGTTAGGAAGGAGAGGAGGCAAATGTCTCGCTCCTTGTTATAAAATATATCTGCTGCTGAATTTCTAAATAAAATGGGTTGTTTCAAACATTGCTCAGAGGAACAAAGCAATTTGATTAAAAAGTTGAAAACCTTTAGAAAGATAAAAGATGAGGTTCTTGTGACAGTCAATGATGCAAGAAGCCCCAGTAAAGCACCACTGTTAAAAAAAGGCATCTATAGAATTACATCAATACATCAGCTGGCCCAAAGAAAAATAGTGTAACATTTTGTGGCCTGATAAGATTAAAATCTTTTTTTTAAGGGTCTAGACAGAACCTCAGGCGACCCTCGGGTACTGAATTCAAGCCACAGTGTAAAGACAGTTGGGATTGGGATGTTGTTCATACTGCCGTGATGGGCCTATTTATCAAATACAAGGGAACATGGATCAGTTTGACTACAGTAGAATACTTGAAGAGATTATGTTGCCCTTTGCCGAAGAGAAAATGCCCCTAAAATGGGTGTCTGTCAACAAGACAACAACCCCAAACACAAAAGCAAGAGGGCAAAATCTGGTTCCAGACAAAAAGGATTAAGGAGTGGCCAGCTCAATCCCCTGATCTCTCTTCACCATTAAAAACTTGTGGGGTGACATTAAAAATGCAGTTTCTGACGCAACCCTAAAAATTGACAGGAACTGTCGATAATGTTTTAAATTAAGGCAGCTCAAACATGCATTTTAGTCTGGGACAAGGACAAGCCCTGTCCAGGAAACCTCCCCTAAGTTGTTAATGCTTTGATTTGGAAATGAACGTGTATGTTTTCAATACATTAAAAAAATTAAGAAGTAAACTCAATTTACATATTTTTTTGCAATTTATTCACTTTTATTAGTACACTACCATGTTTTTAACACCACTGTAGGTTAGCTGGTAGAAGAGCTGGGAATGGATACACTGTGGATATCTCAAATAGTAATGGCTAGTAAATTAGCCAATATAACAGGGCAGGCGTCACGGGGTGGGTATTTGCGGCTCATACCCTAATAAAGTTTTTTTTAAAGGAAAACAAAAGTGAAAGTGACATGGTTGTCAAGTATGGAATGCATACATTAAGTAGTCAACACACGCACTGCCAGTGATGAACACAAACCCGGAGCAGTGGGCACCCAGCACCCGGGGATCAATGGGGTTAAGGTGCCTTGCTTAAGGGCACGTCAGTCACAAGAAACAGCTACTTTTTTAGGTGACAAACCTGACTCGCTACCTCGTAATATCTCGGAGTAACATGATTAAACTTTTCGAGCCATTATGCAGGCTGAACTGCGGCTGATACAAGTTTATCCACCACATCTCGGGTGCATGCACTTACTGCCAGGCCGTTACAAAAAGTAGATGGCGACATCTACTGATAAAAACCAAAACGGCAACCGAGGTCCGATAGATAAATTATTACAGGCATTATTTATATATATATATATATATATATATATATATATATATATATATATATATATATATCATAAATGTGTAATATACGGAGTTAAATATGGTGAGATTTAACACGAAAGTGCTGTGGGTCCGTGACCGGCTGTAGACTACCCCACCCCCGGGCGATAATGGTACGTTCTAGCCGCAAACGCAAACACAGAAATGGAAAATTAGAATAAGTCGTCATTTTTCTGTTTGTTACAAAACCTGAAATTGTAAAGCAAAAACCTAAACAAAAACACGTAGAATTAAAAATTAAACCGAGAGACAATTATCCGTTTGTGAAGTACTCATGAAAATTGAAAAATGAAAGTTTGAAACCAATTTTTCATTTGATTCATTTTGATGGTGCAAATTGAAAAAAAAAAACTGAAAAGCGTTACACGGACCGTTAGTTTACACATTGTGCACACTCACTGGCCAAGACAATTTTTCAAACCTTCAAAGCCTTTTAGAGCCCTTACATTTTTATAATGTCATGTGTCAGCTCTTATACTTTTCTGCTTAATCATTATATGGAGTTGGTAGTCAAGGTTGCAAAAAGATTTGTGATCCTATCTAGTGGGCCGGTCTGGGACAAAATGCCAGGGCCAATTTTTTGTCCCAGTCCAGCCCTGCTCTCGTGACCCAGCGTTTCAGCCAATCACAGCACTGGTGCTCACTGTTGGTCAGGTGAGTAACGCAGATATGGTAAGATAGAAATGTGACTGTATTTATATTCAGCTCAAATGTTTTGAGTGTTTAAGTGAAGTGTTTCCTCGTTTTCACGTGTCTGTGGCATGACTTTCTTTTTCGTGCCAGTTTCACGTATTGGTTACTCAATTTGTGTCCGTTTTTCAAGCCATTGTTGCCTTGTAGGCTTCGTTGAGGGCTTAAAACACCAGCGAGCCAGGAGGTCACCTCCTGCTGAAAGACTGTGCTAATTAGCTAATCTAGGTGATTGGAACAAAATACTGGAGAGGGCTTTTACTCATGGCACATGGATTACCCACCTCTGACTAAATGCATACATACTTGTCTGTAGGCAACCATCATGGTATTCCAGGCAGTAGCTGAATATCACATGAAGGTGAAGAATGAGCAAAATTTCGATCTGAACGTGGAGCTAAGTGTGGAAGGAAGAAGCACACCAGTCAGATGGACTTTAGCTAAAGAGAACGTGCACGTCAAACGAACAAACAAGGTGAGAAGCCTCAAGAGTTTTAATTAGAAAATATCATTGCTTTCCACCAATACAAGCTGAATATTACCGTGTGTATTTTAGAGCCTTTCCTCCAATAAAAAATGACCCAGTAGGCTGTTTATGCAAGCAGCCAAATCAGGGTTTTACCCACTTTAAGAATCTGGAGGTGGCTATCTCTACCAAATTTCATGCCACATTCGGCTCTTGACACGTGTCTTTGTCATGTGTCTTCGCAAATTACACCATAAATGATGCTTCTTCCGAAGGGATCTGTCTTCTGAAAGCGTGTAGCCTTTCCCATGTTCTTCCCTCGATCTTTCTCCATCCCCATTTAGCTTAGTTTTACAGCTTTTATATACACTGCATGAAAAGAGGTGTATCCGTACTAGGAAACTCCTGTAAACACCACTGATTTTCGGATGTATCTACTAGTTCCACTGAGGGTAAACTTCTAATTCCACCAAGTTAGGAAACTCCCGTAATGATACCAATTCGGATGTATCTTGCTGATGGGATATTCCTGTGGTACATGCAGCCATTTGTTGCCATGGCAAATAATCCCATTGAAGATTTTGTCAGGGGACATTTTCACACCTGCAGAGGTACTGGGATTTCACACCTTTGCACAATTCTAGTGTCTCCATTGGTGTTTAATCTCAACACTGATTGGTTGCTTTTAAAACCCCCTCCCAAAACTCTGACAACTATTGGGACACAACTTTGAAACTTTCCAGTTGAGATCATTTGATTGGTTACACTTTGTATTAAGCCCAACCCAAGCCCTCATAGCTTAGTGACTTGATTGGTTATTTGCCTGCTATGCAGATAGACTAAAAACCCCCCCACTATATATATATATATATATATATTCATATATATATTCATATACACCCCAAAACCCTTATGTAAAATAAAAAACTTGAATTGAGTTTGAAATGTTTATTTAATAAAAAACTGAACAATTCACAATTGTCACAATAACAAAATAATATTATACACAAATATTAAAAGTTGCATACATAAACAATACTATTTAAACTCATAAATATACAGACAGAGAAAGCAATATTAGAGTAAAATAAAACAAAATAAAAGCAACAATAAAAATTACATTCAAAGCAGTACAATGTAATGTAGCAGTGGCGGCTCGTGACTGCTCATCCGAGGGGTGCAAATTCAAAATAAGTGTTCGGAGTGTCATGTGTGTTGCTTGTGTTTTTAAAATGTGTTTGTTGCTTCATGTAAACCATGTGCATCACGGGTTTAGTCAAAACACGTGATGCACATACACGCAGAACACATATTTTGAACCACACAAATGACTGGCTATATACATGTTGTGACAAACTTTGCATCGAGTGCTCACAAAAAAAGAAGTCACCACCTGCCACTGTAATGTAGTAAATATTTAAATAAAATAAAGCAAGATCAATATAGTTGTTGTTCAAGAAATCAGTCCTACACTGCAAAATAATGACTTTCTTACATAGTATTTTTGTCTCGTTTTCAGTAGAAATATTATTTAAATAAAATGCTTTTTCTTGATGAACAAAATGACCTAAGAAAATAAGTCTAGTTTTAGACAAAATAAATAAATGCACACAATTTAAGTGAATTTGTGCTTAAAACAAGCAAAAATATCTGCCAATGGTGTGAGAAAAAATCTTAAGTTTTCTTTTTTCTTAAAAACTTAATTTAAGCACAATTTTCTCACCCCATTGTTAGATATTTTTGCTTGTTTAGGCACAAATTTACTTAAATTGTATATTTTTGTCTAAAAACTAGACATTTTCTTAGGTAATTTTGCTCATCAAGAAAATACATCTTGATTTAAGAATTTTTAGTTTTTCTACTAAAAACAAGATAAAAATCCTAAGTTAGAAACTGATTTTTTTGCAGTGTAGATACAATTGCAGAGCTCTGTCTTGGAATTATTTAAGAATTTCTCACTGTAAAACCTAAAAGTTAACTAAACTCAAACCATTTAAGAAAACCGGTTGCATTAAACCATTTAAGTTTTAAAACACATAGATTTGAGTACTGTGAACTTAAACAAATTGAGTCACATGCAGTTATGCACTTATATTTAAGTTCACACTAACTAAATATAAGTGCATTATTGCACAAGACTTAAGTTCACAGTACTCAAATGTATGTTTTTTTTTTTAAACTTAATGGGTTAAGGCAACCGATTTCCTTAAATGGTTTGAGTTAAGTTAACTGTTAGGTTTTACATTGTAAAGCATATACTTGTCAGCAAAGGTAACGTTGATGCACCCTCATCTGGACAGACATCTCTTTGGAGCCCTTTGGAAATATAAAAGTACATATAAGTATTTGGCATAATACTAATACACATACACATACACACGACAAATCAAATGACATAGAATTAAAGTTGTACATTTTAGAAAGTTAACATTAAACCAGTGGTTCTTAACGTAATTCCTGGAGGCCCACTGCCCTGCATGTTTTGTATATCTCTTTTATCTGACAGACGTAGTTCAGTTCATGGAGATCCCTTCTAATGAGCTGATGATTTGAATCAGGTGTGTTAAATAAGGGAGACATACAAAATGTGCAGAGCCGTGGGTCTCCAGGAATAAGGTTAAGAACCACTGCATTAAACTGTACAAAGATACAACAATATATGATCAAAGAACTTCATAATACTTCATAAATCTTCTTACTTAATTTTCTGTGTTGATGTCCTCAGAGTCTCTGTGTTGTTCTGCAGCTTCATTACAGTAGGTTACTTCAATATAGTTGTCTATCAAACACAGAATAAAAAAAATAGAATCACATACATCATAACACATCTATTTACGATTTAACCTTTTTAATTTAATAATTTCATTATTAAACTTACATCATTTTGGCCAGATTGCAGTGACATCAATTTCTTCAGTGTCTGGATCAGTCTGATGTTTTAGCTTTCACTGTTACTTCATTATATTTCTCTGGCAAACACAGAATTAAAAATCAAAATCACATATCACAATACATCCGTTTACTATTTAACATGTTTGATTTTAATTTAATGTAATCATTGAATGATTAAACATACATCAGCTTTACCCAGAAACCTCTTCATCGTCCACAAAGTTGACCACAGTGTACATGACCTCTGTAAACACAAACATGTATAGACTTCATATTTAAAAAGATGAAGAACAGCAAACATATAACGTTTAAATATATTATGACTCCAAGCTTCTTTACAATTAGCATCTAGGTTCTCTTAAAGTGAAGCTGGCTTTGTTACAAATCAATATAAAGCTATTAAAACAGTCTTGAAAAATAAGCAGCATCTACCAGAACTGAATGAGCTTTTAAAACAACAAAAGATCGTCTGTACCATTTAAAATAGCAGAGAGACACTTGCTAGCTGCTAACATTTCAAACACACGAGTTACTGTTGTTTTGTTTGTTTTAAGCAAATAACGTCTCATCTTGGCTTCTTTAAAGTTTTGTTTTTAAAAATTTAAACATCGAATTGATTCTTTTAACAGCCCGGTTTGAATGTTACTTCGCGTATTTTTAACCTCATGTTTACCGCTGTGTACCACGTATAACCTTAATGTTTTACTGTTTGTGCTTTAAATTCAAACAGTTCTAGTATAAAGACAAAAACGAATCATAGTTAATAACATAATATGAACAAATAGGCAACCGATCAGCGCGATGCAGACAAATGAATTAAATCAAACTTACCTTACTGTTAATGAGCAAACAAACAAACAAGAGACGGAGTAGTCCAGGCAGTAACGGTTCGCGATTTTGAATTTTCCCGTCAAGCCCATAGGTTGAGCAGTCGCACCTGAAGGGTGGGGGCAGATGAGTAGGTGCAGGTGCATTCTGGGAAATGTAGTCCTTTTCTTTAATATACTTTTTATAATCCGCGTTTTCACACTATGCATTGTTCTTTATACTTGATTATTAATAAAAAATAAAAAATATTTTTATAAAGTTTATTACGTTTACAAAACATGTTTAGTTGACAAACATGTTAACAGTTATTTGGAATGATGCTCAGATTTTCTTAAATATAAAATCTTTGTGAATCAGCAGCACCTTCTTGATGAAATACAAAACTCTTTAAACATGCCTCAGGAATTATCTCTGGGTTTAGTGGATTAACTGCTCATCATTGGAAACATTGAACGTATACCTAAATGAATTCTTACTTAAATATTAGTAAATATAAACTAATGCTGAGTTAAGACATGTAACTTACTGAACTTACTTAACTACAACATGAACTCAAATTAATTTATTGTAAATGACTGCATTAACTAACAATGAAAAACATGTCGTAGTTAATGATGACTCTTCAATAGTTTATTATTAGGATATGCTGTAACTCAGCATTAGTTCATGTTAAAGTAAAAATACATGTATGTCTTTTTTCACTGTGATATATGGACCCTTATTATATTATAAAGCCCCCATCTCTTTTGTTTAAATTGATTGATTGAAGACAAACATTATAATATGTGGTCTGACTTTGTGCAAGCATGCATTATCATATGCTAAAAGTTACCTCCTCAGATAGACTAGAACATTCATTGGTGCCCGAACATTTTCCTTACAAGGGCCAAACCTGACTGAGGGCCGTGGGCCAAAAGTAAATGTTGTTGTGTTATATTAAAATTAAAGTTGCCCTGATAACCCCTAATTTATAATTTTCTAATATTTTAAAAAATAAATAAGCAAACATTACTCTGTTTATGCATAACTAATGCAGTTTTATTTTCCAAGGCTGTTTGTAGGAAAAAGAAATCGTTTTGCCAAACAATTTTAAATATCCTTTTCTCTGTGTGCCACTGCCGCAACCTCTTCATTTTTAGCCTATAGTACCCGAGTTCATTAGGTTTTGTGATGCATTTTATACACCTTCAAGTATGCATGAAACATAAAAAAATTTAAGGTCTTTTGTGGGCCAACTTTGGGCACCTCTGGACTAGAAGTACAGTAGCTGACAGGTATCTGCAGATATGTTTACCCGAGTTTGTCAGTCTGTTTCACCCAACATGTTTTGCATCCACATGTGAAAGACTGTCTTTTAGATTATGGACCTGTCTATTGATATTTTTGTTTCTATTTTAAAAGATTTAATGAAATGTTAGGGTAGAATTATAATAACAATAGAAACAGTGAACTTCAAATCATGAGACATCAGCAAAAATAAGCAGCTTTACATTTCACTGACTAATTTATCAACATCCTAGCTAGCAAAAATGAGTTACATGATGTCATTTGAACGGCTTCTTTTAAACGATGTATGCAGCATTGAGAGATACGTTCACAATATTCTGACCTAGGGCAGTTGGAGACATGTTTTCAAAGTGTTGGAAATATATATTCTGAAATAATATTTGTTGCATTTCTCTTGAGTCAGAGACATAATTTTCACACATTAAAATGGTAATTGTGTCCATTGAATTTTAGTTATTTTGAATGATGCTTAGTTTCTTAAATAGACTAATTAAATTATATTAATAATAAACATATTTAGAAAACACAGTTTTTATGTACCACAATACTGTATGTGCTGTCTTAAAGAGACATGGTTAACCCCCCACCCCACCCCACTCAGCTCTGAAAACAAAGAAGACACCTCTACCTCTGGGTCATTAACATATAAAAAGCCCTTCACACCTCACACCCACCCCTCCTTACAACCAGCTGTAAGGATTCCTGGAAACTTCCACCAGTTCCTACATACATCCACAAACGTAAGGTTTCTGGATGTTTCACGGGTTTACTTTGGTGTATTACCTTTCCAAGCACTCTGCCTCAAAAATCTGGCAAACCTAAAGTTTAGCAGGGATTTCCCATTCCGTATTTGTCCGTATACAGCTCTTTTCATGCAGTGATATTTATTTATATATTATTGTTTTTATTGTACAGCACTTTGTGTCCGCTGTGGATGTTAAGGTGCTTTATAAATAAAGTTTGCTTGCTTGCTTGGTCCTTCAGTTGTTTTCCATGAGGTGCAGGATAACGCTTCAACTACGTAGGAGTTTTCCTTACTCAAACATGTTCTGAGGGCAGAAAGAATATGATTGGTTCACAAAAACGACCAATCAAAATGCTCGTTACTGGTTTTAGCCTTCAGCGGAGCCTTCAAGGCAGCTTCTGCAGTGAAGCAGTTCGAGCTCACTGTTGGTCAGATGAGTAGCGCAGATATGGTAAGATAGGAATGAGACTGTACAGTATTTGATTTCAGCTCAAAAGGTTTCGAGCATTTAAGTGACATGTTTCTGCGTTTTCACGTGTATGTGGCACGATTTTCTTTTTCGTGCCAGTTTCACATATTGGTTATTCAATTATTTTTTCCTATTATCTTACCATTGTCACTTAGTATTGGGGTTAGAACAACCTTGTTACATAAAATGACATCCTAACCCAACTCTAACCCCAACTCCAAGCAAGAACAATTTAAATTTCTGACAAATAAATGTATAAACAATGCCATTCTAACCCAAACCCAACTTTATCCTCACGCGAAAGCAGTTTAAAAATGTGACGAAAACCACAAATCTAACCCCAACCCCAAACGACAATGGTTTGAAAAAAGGGAAAAAAATTGAATAACCAACACATGAAACTGGCTCGAAAAATAAAGTCGTGCCACGGACACGTGAAAATGCGGAAACATGTCACTTAAATGCTCGAAACATTTTGAGCTGAATTCAAATGCAGTCTCATTCATATCTTACCATATCTGCGCTACTCACCTGACCAATGGTGAGCTCGAACTGCTTTAATGCAGAAGGTGCCTTGAAGGCTCCGCTGAAGGCTAAAACCAGTAACGAGCATTTTGATTGATCGTTTTTGTTAACCAATCATATTCTTTCTGCCCTTAGAACAAGTTTGAGTAAGGAAAACTCCTATTTACTCACGCAAGGGCACAGCTCTCCAGCGGTTTGACAACACTGATGGGCAGTCATCTGTCTTTTATGTCTGTAGTCGCCTCCTCTGCCATATGGTACAGCCGCGTTTAAATCCTGATAAAATCCTAAGGGGCGGTTTCCCGGACAGGGATTAGACTAGTCCTAGACTTAAACACTTTTAAGAGCTCTCCAAACTGAAAAACACTTGCACTGACATATCTTAAAATACATCCGTGCCCTCTGTTTTACCTCAAAATGAACACAGGTAATGTTTTTAGTAAGGCATGTTTGTTAAAGCTAGTTATATTTTCTAATTAAACTAAGACCTAGTCCTGGATAAAGCTAATTCTGGTCCGGGAAACAGCCCCTTAAAGTTTAGCGGGGTTCGTGTCAGGAAACGGATCTGCCTCTGGTTTAATACTCGTTTCACTTATTATTCTCAACACTTTTGTAGAATTGCAGGGGGGCTAATCTTGATTAAATTATATTGGCCTTTCATTCCAAAATGCCCTCTTCTTTTTCCCCAGGCCTTTCACAGAATCTCTTCCTTAATTTTCATAGCGGTGGAATTTGATTATTATGGACCATGCCCAGATGGCATGTGTTACGACCCCAGATGAAAGTCAAGGGGAAAGGGGGTCGGAAACATTATATCATTTATGAAAGGTGTGGAGCATTAAGAAGAAACCAGACAAACAGTATTGATGCAGTGCAAATAAAGCCGTATGTTTATTTACAGTATTTACAGTGAACTGTTATATGCAAAAGTGAGAAAAATATATACAGTGTACTTGTCATTAGCATATACAAAAACCCACATGAAAGAGAGAGGGATGAGAAGGGACATGGGCGGCAGCCAAAGGAATGAAAATAACAAACAAAAACCCCGTCTGACTGTGATTAGCCCTTCTACGCTGACTACACAATGAAAAAAACAAAGAGAGGTTCTTCAGCGTCCAGGACGCCCTGACTAATCTACGCTCTCTAACACAAAAATACAGTGGATGGTGCTCGCCCCTTACCTAGTGTGCCTAATACAGTGGAAAACAGACTGCGTGTGCACGATGTATATCGCGCGACATTCTTACCTGTCCACTTCCCAACCACAGACATAAAACAATAAAGAAAACTCGAGTGGGGGGAACAACGCACTGTGGACAGCAACGCAACAGACATACAATTAAAGAATCAGCCGCACAATATCAGAGCGCGTTCAGGAGCTCGCGCCGGTAGTCTGCCGCACTCTTTTATAGAAGAAGGATGGATGTGATTGGAGATGACGTCAGAGGATCACCGGTAACAGACAGAAGGCCAACCAATGGCATGACTCTGTGAAAGTAAAAGCAAGACGAAGAGAAAAGAGGAGAGACAAAAAAAACAGCACAACAGCAGCCGTAACACTCCCACCCTTAAAAAAACAAACACCATAATGTTTGTATATACACTTCAACACAATAATAACAAAGCATATACAACAACAAAAAAAACTAACAATAATCAAATACGAGAAAGGGCATCCGCCACAACATTATCAGTTCCCTTTTTATGAAAGATCTCCAAGTTGTAATTTTGTACAATTAGAGCCCAACGCATGAGACGGTGATTTTGATTGTACATACGAGACAGAAAGGTGAGAGGATTATGATCAGTAAATACAGCAACAGGTATGGAAGATGAGCCAATATAAACCTCAAAATATTGTAGTGCAAGAAGGAGCGCCAAAGCTTCCTTCTCAATTGTGGAATAGTTGCGTTGGTGTTTGTTGAACTTTCTAGAGAAATAACACACGGGGTGATCAATACCCGAGGCATCCTCCTGTAAGAGTACAGCACCTGCACCCACCGCACTTGCGTCAACCTCCAATTTAAAGGGGAAATTCAAATCTGGTGCCGCTAAAACCGGCGCATTACACAAGAGAGCCTTAACGTTACCAAAAGCATGTTGACACTCATCAGACCAGGCGTATGGCTTGGAGGGACTAAGAAGATTTGTAAGGGGGTAAACAACAGTTGAGAAATTTTTACAAAAACTACGGTAATACCCCGCCATCCCTAGAAACCGTCGCAACTCTCGACGTGTCTCTGGCACAGGAAAATTGGCAACAGCCTCAACTTTTGCTTGGATCGGTCGAACTTGACCTTGGCCGACCTCTTTTCCCAAGTATGTTACGGTAGCCTGCCCAAACTCACATTTGGCTAAATTCAACGTCAAAGAGGCAGATGCAAGTTTTTCAAATACCGTCCTCAATAGAGAAATATGCTCGGACCATTCAGAGGAATATACGACAAGGTCATCCAGATAAGCGTTACAATTAGGAACGCCTGACAATACAATATTCACTAGCCTCTGAAACGTAGCGGGGGCGTTTCGCATGCCGAAGGCCATTACAGAATACTGTAAAAAGTGATCAGGGGTGACAAAGGCTGAAATTTCCGATGCAGAGGGGGTGAGAGGAACTTGCCAATACCCCTTTAACAAATCCAGTTTAGTAACAAAACGTGCAGATCCGAGATTATCGATGCAGTCCTCCATACGAGGCAACGGATAGCAGTCTGGCACAGTAACAGCATTGACTTTTCGATAATCTGTGCAGAACCGAAAGGTTCCATCTGGTTTAGGCACAAGCAGACATGGACTGCTCCACGGACTGCTACTATGCATAGCTAACCCATTAGTAACAAGATATTCAGTCTCAGCACGCATGACTGCTCTCTTCACAGGATTTACCCTGTATGCGTGTTGCTTGATAGGAGAAGAGCACGTCACTTTAATGTCGTGTTTTAGAACAGTAGTCTGAGTGGGAATGTCACCAAAAATTTGTGGAAACTCACGAATGAGACACACTATATCCTGACATTGCTGGGCAGATAAATGAGCTAAATGTGACAACAGATTTTTCAACATCTCAGAGTTTGACAACCTTGCACATTGTTGTGAGACATTTCTTAGTACCACTCCATCCTCATCAGAAACAATCTTACCGCAGGGGGAGGGAATGATATCACATGGTACAGCAATAGAGACCGCGGGCGCAGCAGGTTGATCTGCAGATGTGATAGGTGGAGTTCTGTGATAAGCCTTTAACATATTGACATGACAAACGCGAGTTTGGCGTTTTCTGTCGGGGGTACCAACTACATAGTCTGTTTCACTAACCTTTTTCAAAACAGGGTAGGGACCAGAGAAACGAGCAGACAGTGCGGAACCGGGTAGAGGCAACAAAACTAACACCTCATCACCCGGCTGAAAGCTGCGAACACAAGCTTTTTTATCAAAGTTTTTTTTCATGTTCGTCTGCGCGACTGCAAGGGACTCTTTAGCAAGAGAGCAAGCTTTATGCAGGCGCTCTCGAAAGCGACATACAAAATCCAATACATTGCTCTTAGGGCTTGCTTCAGTGTTTAACATTTTCTCTTTTAAGACTTTTAAGGGACCTCTTACAGTATGGCCGAATACAAGCTCGGCAGGACTAAAGCCGAGAGATTCCTGAATTGTCTCACGCACAGCAAACAAAACCAACGGTACGCCGTCATCCCAGTCTTTTCCTACGTCCATGCAATATTTGCGAAGCATGGATTTTAAGGTTTGATGAAACCTTTCCAGCGCACCCTGGCTCTCGGGGTGATAAGCGCTGGAATATCTGTGGGAAATGGCAAGAGACTTTAGAACTTGAGTAAATAGTTTAGACAAGAAATTTGTTCCCTGGTCAGTTTGGACAATTTTAGGGAGACCAAAAGTAGAGAAAAATTTTACAAGAGCTTTAATGACAACCGGAGCAGTAATTCTACGGAGGGGAATGGCTTCGGGAAATCGGGTAGCGGTGCACATGATAGTGAGAAGGAACTGGTTACCGGACTTAGTTTTGGGTAAGGGGCCAACACAATCGACGATTACATGTTCAAACGGCTCACCGATCACAGGGATAGGTACCAGAGGAGCCGGCGGAACAACCTGGTTTGGTTTTCCGGTAAGCTGACATGTATGACAGGTTTTACAGTACTCTACGACACTTTTCTTTAAACCCGGCCAAAAGAAATGTTTAAGTATACGATTGTACGTTTTTGTTATACCTAAATGACCGGACAACTGATGGTCATGAGCAAGAAATAACACCTGTTGGCGATAAACGGTGGGCACAACAATTTGGAACACAGCATTATACTCCGAGTCAGATACATCCGGACACCACTTGCGCATAAGCAAACCATCCTCCATGAAATAAGTACTATTTATCTCTTTCATAGCCATTGAGTCAACAGCAGATGCGAGACATTTACTTAAACTCGGGTCGTTCCGTTGCTCTGTAACTATTTGCTCTCGGGTGATAGAGAGTTTCAGAGAGTCAGAACAGCCGATCTTTGAACCAACATAAGCAGAGTTTAAAGGTTTATCCGGGGACATGACAGAAACACACTGAGGAGGCGACACATCCTCTACAAACAAGGGAGCTACTAAAGTGTCAGACAGCTCAACCTCATCGCCCGTCTTACGCGACTGTGCACGCGTGACGGCGCACGCTGAAAACACCTCAGGAAAAGACTTACACATTTCATCAGAGCTAGAAGACAAATTTGGAACATCCAACACTTCCATCATAGGTAACACTTTCCCTCCCGCTAAGTCATTGCCTAAAATAAACGTAACTCCTTTAACGGGCAGAGAAGAACGCGCACCAACCTTAACAAAGCCTGTAACAATGTCACACTCTAAGTGCACCTGATGCAGCGGAACCTTAACGATACCCATTTCAATTCCTTGCACCAGTACACTAGAACCACAGTAGGACAGATCCGACAAAGGCAAAATGTCAGAAACAACAAATGATTGAGCAGCACCTGTATCTCTTAAAATCTGAACTTCTTTCTGATCTTCCCGTTAAAGAAATCAAACCCCTCATAAGGAATGGTTTAAAACTACCATCACAAGCATCACTATCATGTACCAGAAAGTCAGGAATAGACTTCACAAGTCCAACACTCTTTGGCTGTTGCTGCTTTCGTTTAAGGGCTAAACAGTCTGCAATAATATGTCCCTGTTTATGACAATAGAAACATTCGCGGTCGGTTCTCGGCTGCTGAACACTAGTTTTTGAACGAACGGGTTGCGTCTGTGAAGACGAGACAGGAGTTTTCTCCTGGCGCACAGATGAAAAAACACTTTTGTGCGTAAGCACAAATTCATCTGCCATTACAGCCGCCTGGGACAAGGAGGAAACCTTCTGTTCATTTAAATAAACTACGACACGTTCGGGTACGCAGCACTTAAATTCCTCCAGCAATACTAACTCCCTCAATGAACCATAATCCGCAGCTTTACAAGCTACACACCACTTGTCAAACAAGATACTTTTCTCTCGTGCAAACTCGACGAATGTTTGATTGCCATTTCGTTTATAGGTTCTAAACCTCTGACGATAAGCTTCAGGGACTAACTCGTATGCACGGAGGATCGCAGATTTGACAGTCTCATAAATTAAACTCTCTTCTAACGAAAGAGCAGAACAAATTTCCTGAGCCTTTCCTACTAATTTGCATTGGAGTAAAAGAGACCACACATCTTTCGGCCAGTTAAGAGAAGACGCTATGCGCTCAAAAGCATTAAAATATGAGTCAACTTCAGTCTCCCTAAACGGGGTTACTAGAGTTATACATTTACTCACGTCAAATGCAACCGAGGGGGGATTCCGTGGCAGTGAAGGAGTATCAGAGCCCTGTATATCAGCAGTTTGCGCAACCGGACTAGCGGCAACCTTCGTCGCCTCCAATTCAAGCTTCCGTAACTTAATCCTTGTGTCAGCCTCAATTTCCAATCTGCGTACTTCTAGACGCAGCTCCATCTCAGCTTGACGCGCCTGTGCCTTCTCCTGCGCTTCTAGTTGCAATCGGGCCAGACGGACTCTCAGTCGCGCCCCGTCTACGGACCCAGTGGAAGCAGGGGAGAACGGATCAAAGGGCGGCAAAGCAGCCTTGGCCTCGGCCTCCGCCTCAGTCACAGCCGCCGCCTGCACCTCGTCCGATTCCCCCACCGAATGGAGAGGCTGCGTGTCGGCAGTACTACCAGGGCCGACTCCTGCGCCGCCATCCGCACCCGGTGTTGCCAAAATTTTTAATTCCAATAGTTGACTCACAACAATGCTTTTAATATCCCTTTTAAGAGACTGCTTTGAAATGGGGATTTGAAAATAATTAGCAATGGCAATCAAATCATCCTTCCTGCACTTCTTAATTTGCTCTATTCCTGGATTATTAATAAATGTTTGTAAATCAAACGAGGCCATGTTTTCCTTTACAGTAATCACACGCACATACCAACAAACCGTATCAACCTTATAGTAACCAACGTCACAACGTCACAACGTCCTGGCTAAACAAACTCAATGCTACCAACACCTTTTTATAAAAAAAAATATGACTCGGGAAAATGAGTTTATGATCCCGGACGAGCCCCCACGTAATGTTACGACCCCAGATGAAAGTCAAGGGGAAAGGGGGTCGGTAACATTATATCATTTATGAAAGGTGTGGAGCATTAAGAAGAAACCAGACAAACAGTATTGATGCAGTGCAAATAAAGCCGTATGTTTATTTACAGTATTTACAGTGAACTGTTATATGCAAAAGTGAGAAAAATATATACAGTGTACTTGTCATTAGCATATACAAAAACCCACATGAAAGAGAGAGGGATGAGAAGGGACATGGGCGGCAGCCAAAGGAATGAAAATAACAAACAAAAACCCCGTCTGACTGTGATTAGCCCTTCTACGCTGACTACACAATGAAAAAAACAAAGAGAGGTTCTTCAGCGTCCAGGACGCCCTGACTAATCTACGCTCTCTAACACAAAAATACAGTGGATGGTGCTCGCCCCTTACCTAGTGTGCCTAATACAGTGGAAAACAGACTGCGTGTGCACGATGTATATCGCGCGACATTCTTACCTGTCCACTTCCCAACCACAGACATAAAACAATAAAGAAAACTCGAGTGGGGGGAACAACGCACTGTGGACAGCAACGCAACAGACATACAATTAAAGAATCAGCCGCACAATATCAGAGCGCGTTCAGGAGCTCGCGCCGGTAGTCTGCCGCACTCTTTTATAGAAGAAGGATGGATGTGATTGGAGATGACGTCAGAGGATCACCGGTAACAGACAGAAGGCCAACCAATGGCATGACTCTGTGAAAGTAAAAGCAAGACGAAGAGAAAAGAGGAGAGACAAAAAAAAACAGCACAACAGCAGCCGTAACACATGCAACCATTAAAACCATGTTAAAAATCATTGATTTGTCAGTGTTAATACCATTGAATCAATATCAGGTTTGCATCCTCCATTAATATAGATTTTTTTTTTTGAATTTTCAACAAATCACAATTTTTGTGATCAGTGTTTGCTTTAGTTATTTTTCTTCTTCCTTTATTTCTTAACTTCTTCCACCCTGAAGCTATTTTGGGGATTTTCGCCTGGATTTGGCCTACCCAATTTCAAAAGCTTCCCATACCCACATGCAGAGGTTTACATACAAAAGTTTGGTATCATTTTACAGGAAACCCTTTGAAATTACATAAAACACTGTTGAAAGTGCTAAACATGGTTGTATGTGATGTCAGGCCTCTAATAAACACAAAAATAAATAGGCGCTTTTTATGTTTTTTTTCTAAAGTTTTTATTTGAAAGTATATAACTCTGGTCCTGGGTATCTCAGGTCCCTGCAGACAGTTTTGTTTGATTCCAGCAATTGTCAGCTTACAGAGGAAAAAGGATTTTTTTCTCTATCATAATATATGCAAAAGTTATTTTACTCCAACTGATGGGAGGAATAATATGCTTATGGTGTACAATTTCTGCCAAAAACCATTTGAAGTGCTACCATAACCACATACAGTGGAATAAATGCAATTTCTTTATATCATTTTAAAGAAAACCCTTTGAAGTTACATAAAAAGCTGCTGTTTGTGACAAATATTGTTATTTATGTTGTTTTTCATATGATGAAACACCAAATTTTATTTTTTATGTTGTAAACACTGTCTTTGATAGTGTATAACTCTGGTTCTGGGTGCTCTAGCAGACTGCAGACAGTTCTGTTTGTTAGCAGCAGCAGACAGTAAACACCCAAAAAAAGAATGAACTCTTTATCATGTCGCATTCAAAAGATATTCTTATTTTACTGAAGGGTGCGGAAATACATTTTTCATAAAAATATTAATTTTTTGTTTTGCACACAGCAAAATCCCCAGTGTTAAATTAACACTGCTCGGTGTTTATATAATCCACACCAAGATTGGTGTTAAAAAAACACTAAATCAGTGTTAAAGTTAATAAGATAATGAAGTGATTGAGTCATTAATGATGAACACCTGCTGGTCATTCCATGTCAAATCAACTCAATTTTGGAACTGTTCCTGTCTTAAATATTTTATTTTGTTGACTCTTTTTCTGGAGAAAGTAATACTAAAATGTTGAAGAAAGCCAAATTATTAAATGCAATAGATGAAATCACCATATATAGTTAAATGAACACTATCATAATCTCTGTTTGAAAACTAAAATTACAACTTGCTTGCAGAGTTACATGGATGATAGGTTTAACTTCTAAAGAAATCTGGTTAATAAAGTAAGTCACCATTGGTCCGATTAGTGTTTCCTTTAGTTGGGTACTTGGGTCTTGAAGTTTAGTATTAGTTTCTTCTGCTAATTGTGGCAATGTGTTATAAAACACATCTGTTAAAGCAGAGGAAGATGATAGAAATGTAGTGTATTACTGTTGCTATGTTAATTATTATGAAAGTGTAAGTCTAGGGATTCAATGACATCATAAAAAAAGCAATCACTGCATATAAGTGTTTAATTTATGTTCTGCAAACCCTGTGAGGCTCCCATGAAATCCAACAGCGCTATAAAAGTCCACATACCCTGAAGAGTTAAATATTGTTTACCCAAATCTAATCTGTGGTGTTAGTCAGACACACTGAGACATGAACAATCAGCCTATAAAACACAATCATGGTGACAATCAACAACAAAGCTTCATGACGCAATGCATGCTGGGTCCCAAACTCAATCATACATCCCATCATGCATTGCAACATGACAAAACTTTAGCAACTTTCTTACCATTAACTGACACCATTGTTGAGATTTGTATCCGAAATCATGAAGTCTCTCTTAAGCAAAAACATCATCAAAAACACACTAAAGCATTTCGGCAGCCTTGTTCAATACAATGTCATTTGCGTAGAGCTTTTTTATATGCCTGTTTCTTCATAAGTTATGATCAAATGTGTCAATGATTTGTAGGGTGGAATATAATATAAATAAACTGAGAAGGTCTGGAAGGTTTTCCCTCTACATGAAGCAATGAACAAGTGGTCTTACTAAAACATTGTTGCTATTGCTAAAAGTTGAGAGTTAGATCAGTGAAAGTCAAGGGACAAATGCCTAACTAAATGAAACACTAATCACAGTAATGGTGACTTCAAATGAACCCATAACAAACACAAACTTAAGATTTAATGTGATACATTTTGTGATAAATGTCTATTTGACTTGTGAGACATCACGTCAGAAAGAAGATTTGTCTACTAAATCACGTGTGTGGATGCTGGAATAGTTGAGCACTTGTATTTTGTTCTGACAGCTGTTTATCAGTCAAACTTATCCATTTAGAAAATAACTCTGCAAGTTATTTTATTTTTCAAACAGAGATGCTGATAGAGAGGCAAACGTGAAAGATTGCAGCTTTTGGAGGCATACACCTAACAGTATTCATCTATTGCTTTTAGTAATTTGTCTTTCTTTATTATTTTAGTATTTTCCCCAGAAAACGAGTCATCAAAATAAAAATTTAGAGACAGGAAAATGTCCAAAATGTAATTGATTTGAATGACCAGCAGGTGTTCACCATTATTGTCTTAATCATCACTTCATTATCTCATTAACTTTAACACTGATTCAGAGTTATATTTTTAACACCAGTCTTTTTTAACACCGATCTTGGTGTGGATTATATAAACACCAAATAGTGTTGATTTAACACTGGTAGAGTTAATTTAACACTGGGGATTTTCCTGTGCACATATAATAAAAAGCTAGGGATTAATTATGCAAACAACCAAAGAAAATGCTGTGAATGGACTCATTTTTTAGAGTAGGACCTAAAAGAAAAGATGATGTATCATTTGTGGCTATCTGTGCTATCTGAGGCAGTCCACACTCAAGTTTCACATATGTTTACAAAAGACCATTTTTTACCTTATTATTAATTCGATGATTGTTGGATATGTGTTGATATTAGAACAAAAATAATGCTGTAGCCTTATTCCTGAGAGTGAGAGCTTTCATTTGATATAAGACTTGCCCATGTTTGTCATTTTTGAAAAATATGAAATATGTGAATATTATATGATATCAAAAAATATTGGGGGGGTGATAGTGTAAATTAAGTGTAAATAACTTTCTTACAGTAAAAGATATGTCAAAGTGATGCATGTCTGCAGAAAGTAGAGACTCTAAGCTTTCAAACAGTATCTCATATGTGTTACTGGGGTCCATGACGGAGCATTAAAGATTAAAAGAATCTTTTATATTAAGTCAAAATACGAAATTTTTGACCTGGGACAGGGTCCTCAGGGTTGAAGAGGTTAACGCCATTCCAGTTTGCTTTAGTTCAACCCCTGTGCAGTCAGCTGACATTGGCATTAATGGCAGTATGCACCAATGAGATGTGATCCGCCAATAAAGTAAAGAAGACATTGGCTTAACTTAGAACTTTCTTCTATATGTTACATTATTACTACATTCGATAGTATGGGTTAATCTTAGCCACTTTACTCTGCTTCTTATGTTGTATAACGATTTTTCTGTTTTTTCCTGCTTTCTTATGTAAAGCTGCTTTGAAACAATTAAACATTTGTGAAAAGCGCTATATAAATAAAATTGAATTGAATTAATAACGGAATAATGACGTATGTCTTTGTGTACTTAACAGCTTGATCTCAGTAAGAACTTCAATGTAACTGCCAGGGGAACTGGAACAGCGATTCTATCAGTGAGTTTACATGAGAGCTTATAGTGTCACATTATTACACTATGAATGTGTTAACTGAGTATTACTGCTTGTTTTAGGTGCTCAGCCTGTACTATGCCAAACCTGCTGAGAAGATTTCTGACTGTAAAAACTTTTATCTAAGTGTTAAAATGAAACAGGAAAGTGAAGGTAAGTTTTACAAAGACTTGTTTTGCTTACTCTAACATATATATATATATATATTTAAAGCCTCCAATGTACTTGCATTACACTGCCTTTCAGCATTTTTATTTTTTATTCAGTAAGTTTTGTAGCAGCCAGTCAAAGTTACACCCTCACTTTGGAATTCTAGTAAGTAAACAAACTGACAAGCCCTAATATAAAAAAACTACACAGCAAAATCCCCGGTGTTAACAAACAGTAAATGTATTTTATTTGAACAAATGTGCAATTATGTCTTGTAGATCAATTAGACAGCAAATGTGCTTTTAGTCCAGCTTTCGATTTAAAGCAAAAACACAGTATATTTTAGGCTTTTGATTCATTGTAATGTAATAATCTATATTTTGTTGTGTAATTAAGTTTCTTGGTTTAAATAAATCTACAAAAATGACAAGTGCTAGAAAGACACTTCATTTTATATTGATTCATCCATTTTTACAGCTACATAAACACAGTAGATGCTACTATGAGTATACTGGATGTGGGCTTACCAACAGGGTTTAAAGTGGATGAAAGGGATTTACAAGAGGTACTGTCGTGAATAAATGAAGCAGCGATACCATGCAACTTTACAGAATTAAACCTCATGAGCTGTTTATGTGTCATCATTTTCGTAACTTAAAGTGAATTATACAGATACCTGCATGATAGAGGTTTCAATATATTTTGTGTTGTTTATTCTTACTCTCAGTTACTCGATGGAAAGGAGAGATTTATTCAAAAATATGAGATGGACACAAAGCTCTCAGAACGAGGATCGCTCATCATCTACCTAGACAAGGTATTTCACTTCACAGTTAAAAGATCGAATTATTAAGCCTGAAAGACATAAAGACTGATGATATCTGGGGGGAGTGTAAATTACTATACATACTCTTTCAACTCTTCCAGACTATTATCTTAATATTTGTTATTAATAATGTCCTGCACTGTCGCACATCAAAATAAAAGCTTCAGTTAGCAGGAAGGGAAGTAAAAGTAGCGCATTAAATTTGGGGTGACACCCGGGGTAAACATTTAGATGTCGGGGGTGCAGTCCCACCCCTTCACCACTGCAAAGAACAGTTCAACTACACTCAGGGGTGGTTTCCCAGAGAGGGATTAGAGCTGTCCAAACTGAAAACCACTTATACTGATATCTTAAAATACATCAAAATGCCTTAAATACAAACAAAATATGTTTTTAGTAAGGCATGTTCGTTAAAACTAGTTATATTTCCTATTAAAACTAAGGCCTAGCCCTGGCATAAGCTAATCCCTGTCCGGGAAACCACCCCTCAATATTTAGAGGCAAATACACAAATTTAAGCCAGCAACATGACATTTAAAAGGAAAACAGATGCATGTGGCCAAAAGGGTTGGTGAAAATGTTTATGTGTATGTTTTAAAACTTTCTTGTGGCTATTGTACATTAGATTACATTTTTGTTTCATTAGGTCTCTCATACAGAAAGAGAAAGAATTGTCTTCAGAATGCACAAGATCAATAATGTGGGATTGCTGCAACCTGCTGGAGTCACTATATATGAATATTATTCACCAGGTGAAATTTTGGCACAGTCAAACATAGACTTGCACAGTGCCATCTTTTTAACTAAAGCCATGTGTTTTTGCAGATAGGCGCTGTACAAAGTACTATCATCCTGAAAGAGACGATGGCGCTCTAATCAGACTATGTCATGGAGACGTATGCCAGTGTGCAGAAGGTATTATTACCAAGATCTGTATTTTTCATGCACTTATGTCATTTATGAGTCATACGGCGACTTTTAAATGACAAAGTTAATCTAGTTTTTACGTATGATTGTATGCGACATAACCTCATAACCTGCAACATAAAAGAGGCAAGCAACACATTATATCATTCAAACAAATTTACTTGTCAAACAGGAAAACAAATTAAGATGCAAACAATCCTGTGCAGTAAAATAGTAGTAATAATGCAGTAAAAATCATAAAGAAAAAGTGCATGTGTGCTCAATTTATGTGTACCAGACCTGTTAACCCACCAGCCTCTGCACTACACAGCAGAACCAGTTTTGAAAAACATTGTGTAATAAAAATTGTAATAATTCTTAACAGAAAACTGCAGTTTCCAGAGAAAAAATAATGTCAATGAAGATGAGCGATGGATAAAAGCTTGTGAAGCTGGCATGAATTATGGTAAACATTCAATTTTGTGTGTTAACTGATCCATTACTGTCATATTTGTGTTTCTCAGCCCTTGTGCAAACACAATAACTCTTAGATCTATCAGTTTTATAATTCTGGTGTAGTTACTAATATAAATCGTCTGCTTTACAGTTTATAAAGTCAAAGTGGAGGATATGAATCAGACAGTACACTCGGACACCTATACAATGAAAGTGGTGCATGTCCTAAAAGAAGGTATGAATCAACATTCTATTGCCTTTTATCTTTGAAAATTTTTAATTCACATAAATAAAATGAGATTTTCAACAGAATAATGGCAAGAAACAATTTGTTGATACGCCGTATGCAAATCTGCAAATATATGTAGTCGACTTATTCCATAAAGTCAAGGTGTTGTAGTCCCCACATCTCAATTTGATTGAGCAACTAATCAGGGCTTGTTCATTGTTCTTACAGAGTACTTGCCCTGAAGCATCAGAGTTGTTTTTGGGGACAGTTTGTTTTAATATTGTGGCTGGTCTATGTATATCTCCAGTAAATCATAGCGCACATCTGTGGGTGGTGATGGCACAGTGGATAAGACACATGGCGGGTCCCTCACCCCTTTGGCGTGAGGGACCCGGGTTCGAATCCACTGTGACACACCATTGTGTCCCTGAGCAAGACACTTAACTCCTAGTTGCTCCAGAGGTGTCGACCTCTTACAGATATAGTGATTGTAAGTTGCTGTGGATAAAAGTGTCAGCTAAATGAATAAATAATCTGCCCTATAAGGTTTCACATGCACATTATGTACTGTATAATGCATACTTTTCATAGCCTTGTTGAATAGAAGGCTAAATTATATCACACTTTATTTCCTAAATGCTGTGATTAATTTGCTATACTGTAGGCAATGATCCCGGTGTTGAAGGGAACGAGAGAATCTTTATGAGTCATCCCAGCTGCAGAACAGTTTTGGGATTCCAGAAAGACAAGACATATCTCATCATGGGCCAATATGTGGACATACTAGGGGACAGGTAGGTGTCTGGTGTATGTGTGTGTTCTTAGAATGATATTTATATCGAAAATGATTCATGTTTGCACATTCACACACAATGTAAATTAATATTTTTTTATATTTACAGCCTGTATTACATATTGGGGGAGCACACCTGGATTGAGTACTGGCCTACGAGAGAAGAGAGCCAAACCAGCGAATACCAGAACAAATATGTTGGACTCTCTCAGCTAACCAATGACCTTACCAAAACAGGATGTACTACATAAATATAACACATGTAAAGCTAAGTAAAAAATAAGTTTAAAAAATGTAAAAAGTAAGCTGTTTGAACTGCAATTCAGTAAAATCTTTTTCTAAAGAACCTTTTGTGCATCAGAGGTTCTCTATGGACCATACAGCTTAAAAAAGGACGCTTTAGGAACCTCTAATTTTAAAGGCGAAATCCAACAATCTCTGTTTGGAGTACTACTCTTTGTATACTTTAAATATATCTTTAATATAATTAGTTTTTAACAACTGGTTATTTTTGTTTGGTAATTGTTCCAATAAAAAGGGAAAATGTTTGACTGCAATGTCGTGCCATGTTGTGATATCATATTATGAGATTTTTTTAAAATGTAAACTAAATCTTTGGTGTCCCCAGAGTGCGTAATTGAAGTTCTAGCTCAAAATACCCCAAAGATAATTAATTACAGCATGTTAAAAATGTCACTTTGTAGGCCTGAGCAAGTGTGTGCCATTCTTGGTTGTGTCATTTAAAGGGGACATATTATGAAAATCTGACTTTTTCCATGTTTAACTGCTATAATTGTGTCCCCAGTGCTTCTATCAACCTAGAAAATGTGAAAAAGATCAACCCAGTGGCATGAAGATGTTAGCATTGCCACTTTGTAGGTGTGAGCAAAAATGTGTCGTTTTGGGTGCGTCATTTAAAATGCAAATGAGCGGATGAAGTGCAACCACTGATCACAATGATGGTGGTTTGTTGCAATTGAAACTCAATTGTGCTGTGAATTATTTTTTCTCTCTCTCTTTCTCACTGTACTAAATGGTTGTCTTGTGGTTGGATAGTGCAGATAAAGGGGGCGGTATTACCTTATTCTGACATCACAATAGGAGCCAAATTACAATGACCTATTTTTTTCACATGCTTGCAGAAAATGGTTTACCAAAACTAAGTTACTGGGTTGATCTTGTTCACATTTTCTAGGTTGATAGAAGCACTGGGGACACAATTATAGCAGTTAAACATGGAAAAAGTCAGATTTTCATAATATGTCCCCTGTAACATTTAATGAGAGCTAGATTTTCCTAAGTAAAATGATGATAAAGACACAATTAATTCATGTAGAAAATGAACTATGTGGGAATACTAAGTCATATAAGATATTTTTCTTGTATTATTAACTGTTTTATACACTGTAAATTCTAACATGTTCACATTAGAAAGAGGTGTGGAGGAGGGGAATTGCGCTAATGCGCATGCTCAATAGAACGTCTTGGATATTTTGTGTCATTTTACTTAATTGGTTCAGTTGTGTGAACTATAATTTTTAACATTTAAACAACAATTAGCAATTTTAAGTAAACTCAACAGTTTAGTTTAAAACAGGTAAATATACTAGCATTTTTAACATAAGGTATACTATTTGATTTTACAGTGTAGTCACTGCACATAGTATTAAGTAATTAAGTAAATTTTAATCAAAAACATTAGCAGATTCAAGTAAAATGTCTTTAAATTAAAATTTACTTACATTTATTTGCACATGTTGTAAGGAATACCAACAATCCTTTCCGCCTGAATATTTTTTACTTTTTAAGCTTTATCACAGAATAAGAACTGATAAGAACTTTAACTACTTAAATATTTGTTAGTAAAATGTCATAAAGGTTTAAGCTCTTATATTATTGATGTTGTTTTGTTGTAAATTATAATTTTGTGAAGTCACCGTTCAGGTGATCAGTGTCTCTTTACCTGAACCCTGTTCAGAACATTATATTGTAATTCTCGCCACAGTGTTGACAATGCATGTCAAAAATGAAGTAATTTAGTGTTATAATGCCATTTAAAACACTAAAAATAACTAGGTTTATTGAAATATGTTAAAGAAAGTTACAAACAGTATATACAGTAAGTATGATTTATTTAATATTTTTAGAACAGCAATGCTTCAATTTTCTAAAAAACTGGTAGTCTTTACCTAAATGATTAAAATAAATTTAACTTCTAAAAAAATTTTAACAATGTCTCATTATTAATTATAATAGAAATAAAAGGTTAATGGTCTAAATGCTTTTGCAAAGCAATGTAATGTACATCAAACTATGATTATTTAGAGCTGAACATTTTCTATTAAATTAACCTTTATTGTGAAATTAAGCAAAGTATTTTGACAAACAATACTTTCAAACATGTATACTATAAGAATGCAATTGCAGGATGTTTAATTTTCTGCAAAAACAAACAAATAAAAACATAATAAATAATTATGTTATGCATCCTTCTTCAGAGAGCTTATTGGCGAGTACAGAGATGCCCAGGTATCTGTCTCTATGTTCTGCTGTTTGACTCTCTTCTCTTGTGGGCCAGTACTCGATCCAGGTCTCCTCACCCAAGATGTACTGAATTCTAAAAACAACAAAAGTAACACAAAGACAAACACAAAGTGATATCGTGAGGGTGTGCGCATGTACAAAGCAATAATTATTTCCAGTGCTGCTAAATGAATCGATATTATACAAATAGTGTATAATGTGCATATCCCAGTACACAGTATCACAATGGCTTGCAACTACATGTTATTACAGTATATAATTTTGTTAAACTTTTAAAATATATTTCATTATTATTCTAATTGATTTCTTAAACTTAAAGCATTATTTTATCACATTGAACATCGCCTCATTTAGCAAGTTATTGCATAGCACATTTTTATTCAATATCATGCAACCCTAATTATTTTCAATTTCACATTAACTGCATAAACCTCAAGCAAATCTTGATGTTTATAAACAAACACAGACATTAAGTGAACACCTACCTTGCCTCGAGCTTTGGCAGATCAGTGGATTTGCCCATGATGAGATACGACTTGCCTGCTTGGAATCCCAAAGATTTCCTGCAATTGGGATGAGCCAGAAAGTCTCTTTCCTTTCCTTCTATATCTTCATCAATGCCTGCAAAACAGAAAGGTCCTTAAGCATACAAATGTACTGTGGAGCTTGGCCAACATTTCCAATGCATTTTAGCATTGCTCAGTGAAGATTCATATTTCTTTGGACAGAAGAATAATAAACTGTACCTTCTCTTAACACCTGGTCCACTTTCATTTTATAGACGTCTGAGCGTTTGGCCAGATTCATAGCCACCACTGTGACTTTATAAACTTTAAAACATATAACACCATTATCTATACACCAGAGCTGTAAAAATGTAAATGGTTCTTGCAAAACATTTTCAATGCATTTGTAAGACAGCTACAAAATTGAACACACAGAATTGAATATGTTTACCATAATCCATGCCAGCTTCACAAGCCTTATCCAAACGTTCCTCTTCTTTAACTTTGTATTTATTCTGATAACTGCAGTTTTCTGTGTAAAGAGATGTTGAATTGTCATACATAAATGTTTTGATATTTCTAAACGCCAAAAAAAAAAAAAGAGGGTAGCACATAAATGTCTGCATAAAGTTAGAAGTCCATTACCTTCTGCACACCGGCACAAATCTCCAAGACACAATCTGCTTAGAGCGCCATCTTCCTTTTCAGGATGGTAATACTTTGTACAGCGTGCATCTACAAAAAAACACATGGGTTTAGTTAAAGAGAAGATTGTGTGTGTTGTTTGTGTGTCAAAATCTTACCTGGTGAATAATATTCATATATAGTGACTCCAGCAGGTTGGAGCAAACCCACTTTATTCATCTTATGCATTCTGAAGGCAATTCTTTCTCTGTCTGTTCGAGAGACCTATTGAGGCAGACAATAAAAGCATTAAAAATTACGTATAATAACATTTAATGTGACAACTTTATATGGTTATTTTAACAAAACACACTGTGTGCGATTAAGAAACTTTTGAAATGTAGTTATGCGCAGTGCTTTAAGTGGCCCAAAAGAGGTTCTGGTGTTCTTTCTTTATTTTTATTTTTTTGTTGACTCGACTGCTCCCCTAAGGTACCTACAACTATATTGAAGGGGTTTTATATATGGCAGTCAACAGACGACCTTGTAAAAAATAATAAATGCTTTAATTAGTTTGTGGATTTGCTTGAGCTAGAAATAGCTAATGAACATAAATAAAATGTGCAAAAGGATTTTGAAAAAATACCCTTAGAAAGAGCTACCGTAGAAAGAGCTATTGAACATAAATAAAATGTTCATTTTCAACATGGTTAAATGCTAAAACTAGCTGTTCAGATAGAAAGAGCTTGAAAAAACTTTAAAATGACACCAAGACCATGTCTATGGGTTCAAGAATAACAAAATACTGGCCATTTGAAACTCAAAAGTCATCACTTTATTTTGTCCCATTGTTTTCCATTTTACAGGTGGTAAAACTCCTGTGCGCATCGTTCAAATTCATTGAAATTTCTTTCACTTGTAGTTTAGCAATTAAACTAAATGTATATTACAATTTCGAGAATGTTTTTATTCCCCACATCGCCTAAGGAAATCCGAAGTTGCGGCGAGGGGAACCAAACTGACAGCCGCGACAGCGGAGATGTACCTACAAAAGGGTATTGTCTGGCCTGCAGTTATCATTCTGGCTTGGTGTGTTGTCAGCCAGAGAGTCCTCTGTTTATGACCTTGTTCTTTTACTACTCAGAGTCTAAAACAAGGAGGGCATATTAAGTGTTCGCCCAGCCAACAGAAATAAGTTCTAAGAACGTTCCCTGAAAGTTCCCAACATTCCCAAAAACGTTCTGCCAATATAGAAAGGGTCCAGTTTTCTTGACGTTCTAAGAATGTTTTTGTGTTGTCTGAACGTTAGAGGAATGTTACATTTGATCATTTTTAAACGTTATGACAATGTCATGTTTTAATGTTCACACAATGTTTAAAACAACAACTGTTTATTATATTGACTTGTTTGCTTGTTATGTAAATGATAGAGAAACATTGCATTTTATTATTGCAATGATGTGAGAGGCGTAGCTGCTTATGACGTGCTGGATTTGTAACACAAGATGAAATGACAGAAACTGAGTGGGGAACACTAATCGAATTACCTCGATTGTCTTATTTTTGCCATTAAAATATGCAAAAAATATATATATTTATTGCACAGCCCTACTTTGTGCCCTTATAACCCCTAAATGCATACCATGGGTCTTTAGTGACCCAGCGCATCATTCACTACCCTCCCCTAGTTTCATTTTTTTATTAGACCTTCAGCTTTTTAGTATTCCTTAATCAATGTCTTATCAACAATTTAACTGAAGAAAAAAATACAAAAATGTAAAATAATATCTGTTTTCATTATTAATTTAAGGGTCAAGGGTGTAGGGTCACTAAAGACCTGATATACTGTATGTAATAATGATTGGGGAAACACTTAAGGGTTAAACTGTGTTTTTTAAGGAAAGGACTTTTAATGACACAGTTTCCAGTTGCCGATCACGTGTCAGGATTAAAACCATTCGATTCTAATTTATGGCCGAGCAATCAATGCATCTCTAGTATAAAAAATGAAAATGAATTAAAGTTTGCCTTTGACTGATAATAACACAATCAAGTGAAATTATGACCTTATCTACGTAGAGGATGAGTGACCCACGCTCCGAGAGCTCTTTATCCATCTCAAATTTTTGAATGAATCTGTCTTTCCCTGTTGCCAACTGTGGGAAAGAAAGTGGGAATAATGTCAGTATATGACACAATTAAACACTGCTCATTTTTTATGTCCTGTTGGTTTTTATTCATGAATAAAGTAGTTTAATCTCTGCTTTATGGTGTTTTCAGACCTAAGCCTTTGTTTCGGAACTTGGTGCATTTTCTCCGCTGGTTTGATTTGTTTAGGCATATGTGTACACGGATCCGCACTAAAACAACCGCTCTGAGAACGCCTGAACAAGGAGGTCTCAGTCAGATTGCAAACAAACTCTAGAGTGGTTCAGTATAAGTATGAAAACAAACCGACCCAACGAACACGCTCTGTTATTGCATTTTTAACCACGAACATACCTGATAGCTCTTGGGTAAGGAATTCTGGTGAGCATGTCAACGCCATTTAAAAGGAAAATGCACCTGTTCCTTATAAAATGTCTTTGAGATGCTCTTTTCCACAAAACCTTATTGCAGGCAACCTAAAGCAAACACTAATCACCATAATGGTAGTTGGTTGAAATTTCTATATTTTTTGTAATATTAATGGAGGGTGCAAAAGTGTTATTGATGCAATGGAATTAACATCAACAAATCAACAATTTGTAACATTGTTTCAATGGCTGTTTGCTATCTGGGTAGGCAAGTACATGGTAAGAATGTTGTCCCGCCTAAGTTTTGATTCCTGCTCAAAATAATGAAGTAAAATAACGTCTCGGTTACGTATGTAACTCTTGTTCCCTGAAGGAAGGGAATGGAGACGTCACGAGTATTTAATGAGAGGCAGGTGCATTTACCAAATCAGCTATATTATTTGCTGAGAAAGCCTAGCATCAGTGCCCGGCCTGGTAACGGCAATGGAACAGCAAACTGTGGCGACGTGATGTCTCCATTCCCTTCCTTCAGGGAACGAAGGTTACATTCGTAACCAAGACGTTTTCTTTAAGTCGGTCACTACCACGTCACATCATGACAGAAGAATTGAGAATCCCTACCAAAGCGGCACTGAAGCTGAACCCTTCCAGTGCCTGCAAAAGCCCTCCGCCTTCTACGTAGGGGGCAGACCTGAGGCTTACTGCAGAAGGCTGGTCACTACCTGTTCCTTAACCCACGATAGTGAACCAGCAACCCGGGGAAGCGACCTAGTCTGGGTGGAACTAGGAACACTGCGGAAGCTATCCCCTAAGGAGGTTAACTGGTTAACATAAAAGTATGATACAACCGACAGGTTGCTCATAAAGATATCTCTGAACAGTACATATTATGACAGAGATGCAGAGCGGGCTTTGCTAAGAGAAACATCAGGTCCACAACATCAGCTATAGAGGTGGTGGAGGAGTACAAAAACAGTTTTCCATAATGATGCGATCATGCCACACCAAAACAGAGGCTGCAAGCCAACATACGAGCCGACCTTCTGTGTTCTCACTGGCATTCTGTGCATGGTTCAGCACAGTGGTGTAGTCTAGATTTTTGTAGAGAGTATACTCTGATTTTTCCCCTCTCATCCTTATGCTCACTCGTCCCAGCCCAACGCACCACCACACTCACAGATGCATACAGTATGGATCTTCATGTACAGAGCAAGTGTACTCATAAACACATAGGGCTCTATCTTGCACCCAGCGCAATTGACTTTGTCCGTGACGCATGTATCATTCGATTTTGCCCCGGCGCACAGCGGGTTTTTCCCGTCACAGAAGCACGTCGGCAAACTAGGGAATGAACTTGCGCTCCCTGGGTGGTTCAGCGCAAAAAAAGAGCCGTGTTCCGGCGCAAACCATCCCTGATGCTATTTTGCAGTTTCAAAAAACAATTGCGCCACTGACCAGAAAAAAAAAGTTTAAAGTCAGTGGCGCGTTGCGCGTTGTTCATTATGCTATTTTAAGTGCGCATGCTTGACCATAATGTATAGGGTGCACAACGCGCATACACTTTGCTTATCTAATCTACACAGATGCAACAGTTATTTTTGCAAATCATAAATTGTTACACTTAAAAATATTAATACACGAGATAAGGGGAATCATAGTGGTGAGCATTGTGGTGATAGTTTTTATTTATTCTCATGCAAATAACGATTAAAATATTTTCATAACTTTGTTGTGTGGCTGTATTACGTTTATTTTATGTAAATAATAATTAAAATGTTTTCATAAGAAACCTTAATCTATATGAACTTGATTTGTAAGAGTACTTTGGGGTTGGACCTTGCTTGCGTTTCTTGGGTCCGATTTCAAAGCCCCCAAACCCTTTCAGCGGTGAGGGTGGACGCAGCGATGTCCTCTGCTGGTGTCAAGTCCTGAGGCAGATCCACCTCCCGTTACACGGCGTGCCCGATTTATGCTGGCAAGCGTGGGATTCCCCCGTACAAGGACGTCGGTCTCCTCGGCTGTGAACCGCTCCTGGCCTGGTAAATCCGTCATAATAATAGCAACCCGCCTTGGAACTTGCGCCTTTGCGTTTAAAGGGAATGTTGGCTAGCGTTCTGATTGGTTTATTTGACGTTACGCCCAAACCACACCTATGAATGGTAAATGGACTGCATTTATATAGCGCTTTTAACAGACCTATGGCCATCCAAAGCGCTTTACAATTAGCCTCACATTCACCCATTCACATGCACATTCATACACCGACGGCGGTGTCAGCCATGCAAGGCGCCAGCCAGCTCGTCGGGAGCAGCTGGGGTTAGGTGTCTTGCTCAAGGACACTTCGACACTTGGCCCAGTGGAGCCGGGGATTGAACCACCAACCTTCCGGTTTGTAGACAACCTACATGAACCACTGAGCCACTGGCGCCCTATATGAATAATGAACCTACTTCAGACCAACCCCTTATTGATTTGCGCCCGGCGCAAGAGTTATTTCTCACGCCGGGAAAATAGCAACAGCGCCCAAGATCCGCCCACAAACTCACTTGCGCGTTGCGCTTCGCACTTGCATTTCAGATCGTTAAAATAGGGCCCATAAACTGAATGTGTTATCAACATATCAGTTTATTATAAGAAAAAAAAAAGAGTTTAACAGCCAACAGGTTTACAGCTGGGGAAACTGGACTGATTTTTAGACTGTTTTAGTGTTAATCAACATCTAACTCGGGGCCAAAACTTACTCAACTGTTAATTAAAATTAAATAAACTGTTTACAATCTTCAATCCGTGGCTAACACATGCATAACTATTGATAACATTACCATGTGTAATTTAATGGTGTAAATGTTTTTAATTAATACACATTTAAAATGACCATGAATTAACTCTAATACAGCAAATTCTAATAATTAAATTTGCATAGTCATTGATATAAAAAGCTTATTTTTTGCATATAATAAAAAGCATTGTCTAAAAATGAAAATAGGCTTTTACTTAATTATTATTACAAGACCATCATGTAGCCTAATATTAGACACCAAAACCAAGTGAAGAAAATGATATTTAATTTGCAAGTCTGAACTGAACATCAGCGCAGACATGAATTTCCTCACAGAAGTTTAAGATCATACATCCTGAACGTAGATATATAAATGAACACAGAGAAGGGAAGTTTAACACTGTGAAGCACAAGCATGCTGAAACCATCAGGACATAAACGGGCTTATTTTATTGCACTTGAAACCTTACCTCCATATAAAGTATTAAACTGGACTGATGATTTAAATGTTGTTTACTCATGTGTGCGTTGTTAACTCTCCGGATTACTCTCGTTCACTTCTCCACGGACTGTTTGTTTACAGTGTCACGTGAGCAGCTACACTGTAGGTTCGACTTCATTTGGCACTAAGCAGACCTCTTGGTGATGTCAAAGTACCGCGAGAGCGATTCAAAGCAGATTTCTCCATGTGATAACTGGAATCGCTCTCGCGCTACTTTGTTGTCACTCTCCTGTGGGTTCTTGTGGCGCCACAGCAGTCTGCGCCCCAGTCACTCTAGCGCCGCTAGTAATTTGATTTCATACGCCGATCGGATCGCGCAGTTCGGCAGGAAGTCATCAAATATATAGCTTATGTATATCCATTTAAACCCGCTAAAGTAGCAAGGGTAGCATGAAAATGTTTAGTGCTTCACATCTAAATTATGACTAAAAGTTTGAAATGTCACAAAACCATGCTGTTACGCATCCTCACGCTATTTTTAGTGCGTATACAGAAATTCTTGACAATTTCTAGTGGGTATACGGCGTAGTCCTGCGTATCACGTAGACTACACCACTGGTTCAGCATATGCAGGTACAAGATTGGTCGCAAACCGCCACTTTTCTTTAGGTAGCATGAAGTAAAGGCTGCCTTCACCAGCTCCCGAACATTGATCAGATCACCCCCAAGTACCAGTTGTTGAGGCTGGATGGTACGGGTGGGGGAGGTAGAGGCCACACCATGCTGACCGCGAAATAGACAGCGCCCCCTCCGATGCTGCGACAGACACAGAATCCTCGTGAGGACCGAAAGAGGACGAGGGCGTCATGGAACACGTACCACCTGTCTCCAAAGGCACCTCTGGCCGTGGGTCAGGGTGCTGAAAGCCACTGGACAAACCAGCAGACCGATTCAGCACTGTTATACGGAAATCAGCTTTCCAAAGTTTTGCTGCCTCAAATTTAACGGGGCTCCAAAACAGAAAGGGGGGGTGATGTTCCTGGAGGTACAAAACCCGTCTCCACAAATCCAAGAGGGTTATGTTCTTGCAAGTGGAAAACGAGCCCTCCATGAATGCTACATAAGCGTGCTTTATACCCAGGCATGAGACACATCGATCGTGGCCATCCCGGGCACCAATGAACTTGTCACATCCAGAACTCGGATGATATGTCATCTTTAAAAAGATGCACTCGCCGTGACACAAATTCAACCCGTGCTGCTCTTTTAGTGGAAATCATTATTTGTCCTATGCTGAGTTGATGAAGCACAGAGGGGAGAGGCAACACACACACTGAAACTCAAGTTCAAACTGAAAAAACAAAGAGGTGGAAAAAACGAGAGCCTCCGCTGCAGTGCTGTCCGTCCAACCAACTTTAGGTAAGCTGTGAAATTCCGAGCAGGAGAGAGCTTCTGATGAGCAGATGATCTGCCGGCTTTCGAAGCAAATAAAGCTGATTTGGTAAATGCACCTGCCTCTCATTAAATACTCACGCGGCGGCGCCAGCAGATGCAAATACCTGCATGCCAAGTTAATTTGCTTTTTCTTAGCTTCACGAAGTAGACTGGTCTCCGCAAAGCGGTTTCCAATTCGTCGGTCACAACGTGACGTCATAGTGACTGACTGAAAGGGAACCACAGTTAACAAAAAAGCCACACAATAATCCCACAAAGCTGCTGTCTGTCCATCCTGATGGAAAACTTTGAGGGGAATCACGGTAAATAAAAGGATGCACTCTGACCACATAAAGAAGAGTTTACTCACACATGATGAAGTTGCAACATTGTTTCGAAACCGGGGGTTAAATGGCTACAAAGCAGTTGATCTTCAGGTCTGAAAACACCCTAAGTTGTTCATGACAGTGTACCTCTTTGAGATCTCTTTCATCCACTTTAAACCCTGTCAGTAAGCCAACATCCAGTATACTCATGGTGGCATCTCTTGTTTCACTTTTGTAGCTGTGAAGATGTTTGTCTTATCAGCAGATGTATTATATACAGATCTTTACAGAACATTAAATAAATCATTCTCAATGTTATTCTCTATTCTGTTAACTTACGAGAATTCCATAGTAAACATGTAACTTTCTTCAGCCAATGGATAGTTCACTGAATAGAAGATATTTTTGTGAAATACTGAGATGCATAGTATAAAGTAAAACATCAGGGTTTCAGTTTAACATTGTCAGTTAAAAAAATCCTACCGACACTTTCTCTTTCAATTTTAACACTTAGATCAAAGTGTTTGCAGTCAGAAATCTTCTCAGCTGGTTTGGCGTAGTACAGGGTTAGCACCTAAAAACCGACAGTAACACTCAGTTAACAAACTCATGTAAATGTTAGTCTGTATAAGCTCTCATGCACAGTAAACTCACAGATAGAGTCGCCGTTCCAGTTCCCTTAGCAGTTACATTGAAGTTCTTATTTATGTCAATCTGTTGAGTGAACACATGTTTGGTTTGCCATAGTTTTTATTAGAATAATCCAATCACCCTTACGAAACAAAAATATATTGCAGTATATTGGAAAATATCATGTAATATATTAGGCAACATATTCCCATGTATGGGATTTAATATTTATATTTTCCAATATATTGAAATATATGCATAAACCATACATGTATATATGATACAAAATATATTGCAATCAAGAACAAAAAGGGCACTATATTTTTTACACGTAATAGTTTGTCTTTATATGCTTTAATATATTGCAATATATGCATAGACCACATCCTGTGATCCTGGACATTGGTAATTTAAGTGGCTTTAATTTATATTTTGTATATTTTTTGTTTAATGGCACTCTTTTAAAATGTAATTTATGTAAATGCAATGCAACACATTTATGTAATGTAATGTAAAGCCCATCACATTTCCTTTGACTGACCATATGCAAAACCTCTTGTGGTTTTAATAGGCCTATGTAGCTCTGTATCTCAAATTGGGTTTAGTATCTGTGCCTGATTAAAAGAAAATAAAGGTGGCTTTTGATAGATTACCCATCAGTCTGTGTTAATATGTGTTATAAATGTTTGTATATTGCAGGTTGCATATTAAGTTTTTATATATTTTAGATGTTTCATGTATATATACTGTATATATCCCCATATATGTTCATACATTGTATGTGCATGTTCTCATATATGGACACATATTGTGCATACATTTACAATAAATATGTACATATATTTCCAACTAGTTTTACATATATGTAAAATGTATTCCACAATATATCAAACACATATCTACGTATACATTTCCATGTAGTTGTACATAAATTTGAAATATATTCTACACATGTGACACTACATCTGTACATATATTGTTAATACATGTTTCCATATATGCACATATATTTCACATATTTCCCATCTAATTTCACAAATTTTTCAAATGTATTCCACAATATATCGAACAAATATCTACATATATTTCATGTATATTTTCATATAATTTTACATATATTTGAAATATATTCTACCATATAGTAAACATACATGTGACACGATATCTGTACATATTTTTTTATACATTTTTGCATATAAATCGAAATACAATATTGGGGATATTTATAAATATAATATTGCATATATTTTTAAATATACAAACACATATATTATATTCATGTACAATATATTGAAAGCGGCAATAATTTGTATATTTTGCAATATACTGCAATATATTACACATATATAGAATATATGTACCATCAATATATATTGGAAAATTGAACGTAAATAATATATCGCAATATATTGCAAATAATGTATTGGTAAATATATTTTCCTTTCGTAAGGGCAATAACTATGTGCAGTAGAAAAAGTGGCACATTTAAAGTACCTAGTGATCAAAACAACCATGTGAACAGCAAAACTCTCAAAATCACTCGCACAATAAAGCACAAATAGGCCCCAGATAGCATGCAACCATTGAAACAATGTTAAAAATTGTTGATTTGTCAATGTTAATACCATAGAATCAATATCAGGTTTGCACCCTCCATTTTTATTGAATTTCTTTATTTTTATTTCAACAAATAACTATTATCGTGATCAGTGTTTGCTTTAGTTGGGTCCTTGACTCTTGTTTTTTAATGTTAAGTTTTCTTTGGCTGTTGAAGCAATGTTATAAAATTAGTGATGGTCGTTTTTGAAGCACTGCTTCATGAGGCTTCGAAACATTTACGAATTTTTTGTTTCGAATCAGTGGTTCAGAACTGTTTCGAAACGTTTCGAAAATCCGATGGTTCACCACTAGGGGGAGTTGATCACATGACCAGTGTCTAATATGTTTTGGTGATCTGGATAAGTTTTATGCAAGTTCATAAAACATTTATCCTTCTGACTAATAACACTGCCATTTTGTCTACTTTTTGTTTGTAGACAGATTTGATGACAAAAATGTGAATAATTAAAAGGGTAGTTAGTTTTAATAATTTGTTTGCCCTAAATAAAACTAAAAACACAAAATACACTTTTAACTATGTCTTAATTAAGTTAATTAATATTTTTTTAACATATTTTAACAAAATTTTTGCTTTTATTTTGTAAAAAACATGTGAAATGTTTGGACATATCTGCTTTTACACTATTTTGACCAGCAGGGGTCGCCAGCGTGTGTTGTGTTTCGAACTGCTTTGAAAATCTGAATCAATTTACGAAGCAATTGATTAAATTGATTCGAAGCTTTGAAAAGCTTTGTATCTCCCATCAATATATAAAATACATCTGCTATTGCAAAGAAAACAAAGCTCTAATGTTATAAAGTAGTTTCATTCTTGTAGATATACCTAAATAATATTAATGAAATACATTTAAAGATGTGTAAGAAATGGATATTACAGTGCTAGTTGGAAACTAGTGTCAGGTCTGTTATTTTGAGAATTACAAAAACACATTTAGAAAATTAAACTATTGAATCTATCTATGACATCATGACTCGGTCTATGAATCTCATCAATGGTGACGATCAACAAAAGAAAGCTTTCTGATGCAATGCATGCTGGGTATCATCGTAGTACTAAACTAAATTATAACTCCCAGCATGCACTGCAGTTAATCATTTTATCTGAATTTGTTTGATGATGGTAACCATTGTTGAGATTTGTAGGATGAGTAATGAGGTCTAAATGCATTTTTTTCCTGTTTGTCTTGTCACAGTGGATTATCAAACAAGAACAATTATAATGCTCAAAAAAATCCACAATATCATGTGAAGCAGCTTAATTTTACATCATCTTGACATTTACACAAAAAGCAATCAGGATTCAACTTAACTTTGAAATCTTTCTTTTACAATGCACATGAGTTTCTACACAAATACATACAAACACACACAAAAAAAGAAAGATTTAACATAGTGAATAACGAGAGTCAAGGGCCCAACTAAAGCAAACACTGATCACGATAAAATTTCAACATTTTTTTCAATATTAATGGAGGGTGCAGACCTGATATTGATTCAATGGTATTAACATTGACAAATCAACATTTTTTTTACATTGTTTCAATGGTTGCATGCTATCTAGGGCGTAAACTAAAAAATATTGTTTGTTGAATTATCAGATTTATTTTCTTTTCAGAAACAATGAGAACGACTTCTCACCTTGTCTGAGCGTGTGACGTGTGCATTATCTTTACTGAAAGACCATCTGACTGGTCTGCTTCTTCCTTCCACACTCAGCTCCACTTCCAAATTGAAGTTTTGCTCGTTCTTTACCTGTGTGCGATATTCAGCTAATGCCTGGAATACCATGATGGTTGCCTAGAACAGAACGGTGATAAAAATTATATTCGTATTTTTCATGATTTTAATTTGAAAATAGCTAAATTAGTTTCAATATTAAAGGAATAGTCTACCCTTTTGCCATATTAAACTATGTTATTACCTCAACCTATACGAATTAATACATACCTATCTTTTTTCAATGCGTGCACTGTACAGCGCGTTGTGAATGTGTTAGCATTTAGCCTAGACCCATTCATTCTTATGGTACCAAAATTTTTTTTTAATTTGTGGCACCATACTTACTGGTATAACTCCTCATGTAACAGTCTTTAAATAGGGAAAAAACTGAAGTGTTTGGTGACTTCCCTGTTTGGAACCATAGGAATGAATGGGTCTAGGCTAAATGCTAACACATTCACGACGCGCTGTACAGTGCACGCATTAAAACAGATAGATATGTATTAATTTGTCTAAGTTGAGGTAATAACATAGTTTAATATGGCAAAAGGGTAGACTATTCCTTTAATATCTCCTGTAGGATATAGTAATTCATACAGTAGTTTTAACCCAATGATAGAATGCATTCATTACAAAATCTTTCCATAGTGTCAGAAATGTACAAATAGAAATGTACATTATTTTTTTTAATAAGAAGTTGTTAGTTTACCTGTGTGGTGCCAAAACCACCATAGTGAGATTGTTGTCTGGCCAGCCAGTGCACACCTTCTCCCGCTTTGTCGTATTGTTTTGCTTTTACGAGAGCGAGCACAGCATAGGCCGTGGCCTCTAGAGAATGATAATGTTGTCCTGGGACAATCCAAGCAGTTCCAGCTGTTTTAAAGACAAAATAGAAACATGTACAGAATTATCTTGAATACAGTTCTCTATTCATGCTGATACTGCAACTCATTTAGATAAAATTCAGTCTGGTTTTGGTAACTGTTTGGTCACCATTAACAAAAGAGTGACGACCACATTTTTTCTCGACTCTGCTGACAGTAGGCTACAATGTTTATTTTTTATTTTGAGGAAATAAAAAGTAAGAAAAATGTATCAAGGTAAACTGTTACAATTTTTGTATACCCTTATTTATCTGTTATACACAATCTCTCTTTCTCTCTCTCTCTTAGAAAAATATAAATGTGAGATTCTGGAAATGAGATCAATTTATTTAATGGTATCCGTCGGGAAACATGCTGTCATAAGAGTTTGAGCATGTGTACTTCTAAAATACAATCGATCAAACAATTGCAGAGGTATGACTTTATGAATCATTTGCAAATGTACCTCGCAAATAATGTCGTGAAGACGTTCAACTCTGTGATATCGCAAATTAAAAGTAATTGCAGGCTTCTGTAAAGAAAAACCTTTTAAATTATCCAGCGATCGTGGCACCATAATCAAAATAAACTATTTTACTGCAGTAATAATATTTTAACGAAATCACAATAAACTATTTTAATGCAGTAATAATATTTTTACGAAATCAAAATAAACTATTTTACTGCAGTAATAATATTTTGACGAAATCAAAATAAACTATTTTACTGCAGTAATAATATTTTAACAAAATCAAAATAAACTATTTTACTGCAGTAATAATATTTTAACAAGTAGCCTACACTTTTATTGTTTGAAAGGCACCTGTGTCAATTATCATTACAAGCATATAAACAGCAGTCTCCGTGCCTCTGTGCACCACCGTAATTCTTCTGGCATCTCTCTCCTCATCTCCTCCTTTTTTTCTTCTGTTTCTTGAACTTGGCTCGAGTCCGACCTAAGGTTCGAGCTGCCTTTAAAAACAGCAAGCTAAGTTCGTTTCCCATTAATTATCAAGAATAAATGGGCAGGCAAACTCGTGAAACAGTGAAAGTAAAACAATCCGCCATATGGTTTTACACAACTATAGAAAATATACTATAAATAAAGCAGTTATTCATTTTCCTAAAGCATGGTTGTTTGACCTTTACTTTTGTTTAAAATGTTATTAATTTCGCAAAGGAGGTTTTTCAGGACTTTGTTCGAACAGCAACTCAGCGACACCCCCCTCCGCAAATTTTTTTTTTTAAAGCTGAAACGGGTCCGCGGTGTAAAAAGCAAAGGTTGGGGATCCCTGCTCTAAATTAGAGAAAAATTGGGTAGGTCCAATATCATTGGTCTTAAAAAGTGGGTGGGTCCTGTCCATGATTTAATCGTTTGACTGTTCAGTACTGTTTAATAAATTTAAAAAGCAGACATAAAAATTACTTAAAAGTAACTTTCCCTAGTAACTAATTACTTTTGATAAACAGTAAATTGTGGAGTAATTCAATTACTTTTAAAAGAAGTAACAGTAACTAATTTCTAATTTAACTTGCCCAACATTGGTTATGTGGCAATAAACAGGAACGTGCACACATAGACATCAAAAGGGGCTTGACACCTGCCCTTTTAATTCCTGGAGAGAAAGTGCCCTTTTCTGGGGTGCTTTTTATTTTTGAAAAATAATATATATTCCTGTTGCTGTTTGCGCACAGTTTCCCTTTTAACATGAATTCAGTCAGTAATAATTTAAATGAGATTTAAACTCTTATAAAAAGAAAAATAGCGCTATTTGTGGTACACAAACGGTTAACAGATGAGTCCTGCCTCCAAAACTCATATGATTGGCTTAATCTTTCTTAAGTCCCGCCTCTCTAACCTACTTCGCTTTATGATTGGTTTTGTCCTTACTTGTGTATTGTAAGCTGCATTCGCGCTTGTAAGACGCGCCAAAGCTCATCCTGAACGAGACGCGATGTGCATGATTATGCAGGCAGGCTACCGGTAAGTGAGTGAGGAAGAAAGCATTTTTATATTAACAGTTTTATGCACAAAAATATGGGACATGTTGTTACAGATAATGATTCAGGGACATTGTTTTCCATGGCAATCCAATATTAACCTGAAGAGTTGCAAACTTGTAACAGTATAGTCAGGGGCGGACTGGCCATCGGGAGTTCCGGGAGCAATCCCGAACGGCCGGTCCATTTCAGGCCGAACCTCAATTTTTTTTTAATGACTGACCAGGCGCTCAGCTGCAGCGGAAAGCTGTGTCTGTTTCAGACCGGGCCAAACCAATTCTTCAAATCTTGAGGGGGGATAAGAGCGGCCCCTCCCAACTTGGACTGATCCTCATTTTTCCTCACATCCGATTGGCTCAAAGGCGCCGATCAAAAGAGTTTACTTTTGGTCAGGTTTGGATTCGTGTGAATGCAACATAGACAAGAAGGTAAAAATGCGAAAATAAGGAAAGAAGAGAAAGAAATGGGTGGGGCCTAAAAAATCAAAATGTTGGCAAAAGAGGCAGCTAAATGCGCCAAATTAACAGACCTTTTTCGCAGTCAAAAAGATGCTGTGGCAGGAGGTGCAGATGAGGAAGGACCAGCAGCATGGATAGGACAGGTGCACAATTAGTGATGCATTTATTATACACTGAAATCATTTATATTTGCCTTTAAATATACACTCTAAAAAGGGACAAAGTACTGTGTAAATCTGAAGGAATTTTCCATATTTATGTTTTACAGGCGTTTATCTGTTTTTTTTTTTAATAACATGTTGCATTATGGGTGCAACAACTCCTGCTGCAATCTTTTACTTTTGCCTCTCTACCACCATCTCTGTTTGAAACCTAAAATTACAGCTTGCTTGCAGAGTTCTTTTCTTACATGGATGATGTTTAACTACTCTAAACAAATGCTGTCAGAACAAGATACAAGTGTTCAACTATTCCAGCATCCACACATGTGATTTAGTAGAAAAATCTTCTTTCTGATGTGACGTGTAAGTCAAATGGATATTTACCACAACATTTATCACATTAAATCTACAGTTTGTGTTTGTTTTAGATTCATTTGAAGTCACCACTATGGTGATTAGTGTTCCCTTTAGTTAGGCTTTTGTCCCTTGACCTTCACTGAATCAACTCTGCTCTTTTAACATTGCAACAGTGTTTTTGCTTGTAGCAATTACAACTTGTTTGTTGCTTAATTAAGGGGAACTATCTATGATGTCAACTGAGCTTGATTGTTTTTATGTTATGCTGTCTAGTATTTAAATATAAAATAAGAAAAAATAACTGAAGTGTATAAGAGTGACACTCTATGCTGAACTTATAAGACACTGTATTAACAAGATTGCTGTAACGTATAAATGTATATTTTGCTTCAGAGAGACATTTTAGCATGTATATTTTGCATGTATATTTTAGCATGTATATTTTGCTTCAGAGAGACATCAACATTTTGGATACAAATCTCAGCAATGGAGAGAGTAAATGGTCAGAAAGAGTTTTCTACAATCCTGGTACCCAGCATGCATTGCGGCATGAAGCTTTGTTGTTGATTGTCACCATTGTTGCGTTTCATAGCCGGATTGAAGTGTCCCTAAAGGCTACGGACAATATCCTGTAAATCTACGGACAGTGTTCTGTAAATCTGCAGAATGTTCAGTTTTTAAAGGGGACATATTATGAGATTTTTTTTAATGTGTAAACTAAGTCTTAATCTAGGTCCGAGCAAAATTGTGCCGTTTTGGGTGTGTCATTTAAAATGCAAATGAGCGGATGAAGTGCAAACACTGATCACAATGATGGTGGTTTGTTGTAATTGAAACTCAATTGTGCTGTCAAGTCCTTCTTTTCTCTCTCTTCTCTCTGAACTAAATGGCAGTGCTGTGGTTGGATAGTGCAGATAAAGGGGGCGGTATTACCTTATTCTGACATCACAATAGGAGCCAAATTACAATTACCTATTTTTCACATGCTTGGAAAGAATGGTTTACCAAAACTAAGTTACTGTGTTGATCTTTTTTCACATTTTCTAGGTTGATAGAAGCACTGGGGACCAGAGGTGTCAAATCCATGTGCCAGGAGTAAAAGTCCTCCCCAGTATTTTGTTCCAATCACCTGGATTTGCTAATTAGCACAGTTTTTCAGGAGGAGGTGACCTTCTGGCTCGCTGGTGTTTAAGCCCTCAACCAAGCCTTCAAGGCAGCGCTGTCTGGAAGGCACTCCCCATGCCCCGAGCGTTTCAGCCAAACACAGCACTCGTGCTAGATATTGAGCCTTCCACCAGCTTCTGGCAGTTCGAGCTCACCGTTGGTCAGGTGAGTAGTGCAGATATGGTAAGATAGGAATGTGACTGTATTTGAATTCAGTTCGAAATGTTTCGAGCATTTAAGGGATGTGTTACCACATTTTTACGTGTCTGTGGTGCATTTTTTTTCATGCCAGTTTCATGTATTGGTTGCTCAATTGATTTTCCTAATTTCTTACCATTGTTGCTTGTGATTGGGGTTAGAACAACTTTGTTTCATAAAATGACATCCTCACCTTAACCCAACTCAGTTTAAAATTCTGACAAATAAGCCAATGCTTAAAATGACATCCGCATTTATGCCAAATGCAACTTTATCCTTGCTTGAAAACAGTTTAAAAATCAGACAAAAACCCCAAATCTAAGCATCTAAAAACAATTGAGCAACCAATAAGTGAAACTGGCACGAAAAAAAGTTGTGCCACAGACACATGAAAACGCGGTAACACGTCCCTTAATTGCTCTAAACATTTCAAGCTGAATTCAAACACAGTCACGTTCCTATCTTACCATATCTGCACTACTCACCTGACCAACGGTGAGCTCAAACTGCCAGAAGCTGGCGGAAGGCTCAATATCTAGCGCCAGTGCTATGATTGGCTGAAACGCTCGGGGCATGGGGAGTGCCTTTCAGACAGCGCTGCCTTGAAGGCTTGGTTGAGGGCTTAAAACACCAACGAGTCAGGAGGTCACCTCCTGCTGAAAAACTGTGCTAATTAGCAAATCCAGGTGATTGAAACAAAATACTGGGGAGGACTTTTACTCCTGGCACATGGATTTGACACCTCTGCTGGGGACACAATTATAGCAGTTGAACATGGAAAAAAGTCAGATTTTCATAATATGTCCCCTTTAAATAAACAGAAATGTCTGTCAACAAACGGAAAAAGATCCGGTAATTTTCTGCCAAGACATTTTCTGTTTATTTACGGATAATTTTTTTAGAGTGTAGGCATATATAAGGGATAATGTAGAGCGAGGACGTTGTTATAGCAAATACAACCCCGACAGGCTTATCAGGACCCCACACAAAGTGGAGCTTGAATCAGCCGGGGTTGTAATCGCTATAAGAACCGCCTCGCTCTACATTATCCCGCTTATGAAACGGATGAAATAGCCTGCGTGCGCATTTTGGCAACAGAAGTGGTGTTGTTCCCCAGTGGTTTTAACGTGTTAGCAACTCAGTAAGTTTATCAAAACAGTTTCCCAGCATCAAAATGTCTGATAATTGCGTTTGGTTGCACTAATAATATATTAATATACGTATATATGGTCACTTTATATTTGGCCATATGCTAACGTCGTCCATTCACTCCACTATAGTACACGGATCTGGTAGCTGTGTTGAAAAAAGTTGATAAAGTCAACTTTTAAAGTGGCAATATTATGAGATTTTTTTTTAAGATGTAAACTAAGTCTTAATCTAGGTCCGAGCAAAAGTGTGCCGTTTTGAGTGTGTCATTTAAAATGCAAATGAGCGGCTGAAGTGCAAACACTGATCACAATGATGGTGGTTTGTTGTAATTGAAACTCAATTGTGCTGTCAAGTCCTTCTTTTTACTCTCTTCTCTCTGAACTAAATGGCAGTGCTGTGGTTGGATAGTGCAGATAAAGGGGGCGGTATTACCTTATTCTGACATCACAATAGGAGCCAAATTACAATGACCTATTTTTTCACATGCTTGCAGAGAATGGTTTACCAAAACTAAGTTATTGGGTTTATCTTTTTCACATTTTCTAGGTTGATAGAAGCACTGGGGACACAATTATAGCAGTTAAACATGGAAAAAGTCAGATTTTCATAATATGTCCCCTTTAAATAATTAATTAAGTAAATGTTACTTCATTATTTTTTTTTAGAAGTTAAAGGGGACATATTATGAGATTTTTTTAAATATGTTAACTAAGTCTTAATCTAGGTCTGAGCAAAAGTGTGCCGTTTTGGGTGTGTCATTTAAAATGCAAATGAGCAGCTGAAGTGCAAACAGTGATCACAATGATGGTGGTTTGTTGTAATTGAAGCTCAATTGTGCTGTCAAGTCCTTCTTTTCTCTTTCTTTCTCTCTGCACTAAATGGCTGTGCTGTGGTTGGATAGTGCAGATAAAGGGGGCGTTATTACCTTATTCTGACATCACAATAGGAGCCAAATTACAATGACCTATTTTTTCACATGCTTGCAGAGAATGGTTTACCAAAACTAAGTTACTGGGTTGATCTTTTTCACATTTTCTAGGTTGATAGAAGCACTGGGGACACAATTATAGCAGTTAAACATGGAAAAAGTCAGATTTTCAGAAATGTCCCCTTTAAATATAACTTTCTCTGTCTGTGTTGCTTCACTGCTGAATCTTGCCATACTTCCATTGCCAACATGCGCGTGCATACGTTTCCACATCATCATTGTGTTCAAACAGTAAAATGGTCTAAGGAATTCCTGTATGTCTGTATATTAGCTGTTAAGGTCAGTGATGGAGAGAGGAAGGTTGATGATGACCCCTGCAGTCATATTGATGAGGAGGAGGAAGGAAAGCAGAACAAGAGGAGGAGGAGAATGGAACCAGTACAAAAACAGTGATGGGGCAGTGTGCAGGGCTGGGAAAAACCAGCTAAACCAGCATCAAACCAGCATAGACCAGCATAATTCCCATGCTGGTTTGATGCTGTTTTTTTCAGCAGGGTAGGCATATCAATCAATCAATCAAAGCTTTATTAAGGACACACAAATAGAAAAATACAGCACAATATTACATATTTACATATAGGATAAAATGCAATAGTTCCACAAATTAGATTATAACCTGACTAAAGCACAGATTGAATTAAAAAAAGGAACTACTCTTAGTCATTTTTATTACTGATGTTCTTCTCATGCATGTAGCTGTACAATCAGTAAGCAGAGGCAGGGTCGAGCACAAGGGAAGCGGAGCCAGGGAGAGTTGAAAGTGAGTACGTACACACACAATCTCTATTTTATGGGACTGTATTGTAGTTTTTGATTATCTGAGTGGGTATGTGTGAGTAATTGTAACAGTTTTATCACTCCAACTTACTGTACACATGACATGCTGGTAGTTAGCAGTATACTGTGACTTATGTGTTCGAGATTAGGTTTTGCTGACTTGGTTGTGTTTAGTGCGGTGGTGACTTGCTTATACAACCTGAGGAGGCAGGTGTTATCCTAAAGTTTCTTTAAGGTCTTCAGCATAATCTGATTCTCTTCATACCATAAAAACACTACTAGAATTAAAATAACTGCCAAAAATCCTGCCCGTGCACCAAGGGCACTCGCGTAAAAGGCCTCTCCATCTTAAAGTCCCGGGCTGAATTTCAGTCCCAGTACGTCCCTGAGTATAGTGCAGGGGCGTAGCCAGTAATGGGCCAGGGCGGCACTGGCCCGCCCACATAACTCCCTGGCCCACCCAGGCAAGTTTAACCAAAATAAATTTTTAGTTAATTTTTATTATTCAAATGTATTTAAGAAAATATATTCATATAAACCGGATTTATTGTTGACTGGTGTGTGTTTAATTTGCTTTCTAAATAAAATGAAATTGTTGAAGCAAATTGTAGGAAGCCTCCGAAACGTAATTGGTTGCTTGGTTGCTAGGAGTTCTGACAGATAGACTCTGTGGGGGGCGGCGGCCGGCGGGCTCTGACAGTCTGCCAGCTAAATTTGCTAACTGCTTTTTTAGCTAATATTAACATTGCCACAATAATGGCTAAAGTTTCTTTAATGTGTTATTTAAAAAAGCAAAAGTAGATGAAGAAGATACGCCACTGCCTCTATCTACCGAGCCCAGTTCTTCAGACTCATAAACCCACAAGAAGGCTTGTCAGGCGTTGGTGGCGCCGGCTACCGCTTGCTCCCTGGCGGCAGTTCCAGTGCTCTCTCCCGGTCAGTCTGACACAGGTTACCCGCCGATCTAACTGCAACTGATGAACCACCTTCACAACCCAATTTGCATCCATGAGTTACTACCCGCCTCAACAACCTTTTGTTTTTTGAAAAAGAACTCTGTGACTCTTTGGACTATAATGAGATCATTTCTGTTTTCAACATTAAACCCAGGCGTTTGCGTCTTGTTTTGTAGAATGAAAACAACAAAGGTAGGCATGTTGTTTAAGTATAATTTCCTTATTTTTTTGCCCGTGAAGTGATTTAACTAAGTGGTGTGTTGTGTATAGATGTATGCCAGCCTTATAGATTAAACTTACATTGTTTAATTTAAATGAGTTGCTATTTTTGGCACAAAAGCTTAATTTCCACCAGGCTGATTGCACTGTTGATTTAGCATAACTTAGGCAGTGTGTTGTTATTTATTTCAAACCGTGCTCTGCTGAGAGTTTTCGTTATTTCAATTTATTTTTAGCCTACTTTATTTCAGGTGAACTGTTTTTGCACTGCTGACTGGCCTAAATAAGCCTGGTTTGTCCAGCCTTTATTGAGCTCTGTTGGTTGAACATATTTTGACAGTGTTTTATTATTGACTATTGAAAGTAAGGATGTCACTGTTTTTGCAGTTTGTGTAATTAGTGTCTTTTGTGTTGTTATTGTTTTGGCGCGAGGTAAAAGTTAATAAAACTATACTTATATAATGTTACTATTGCTTTCCCATGTAATCTTAACGCGATACGAGCACTCGATTATTATTAGACTTTGTTCTGGTCAGTACAATATAAAGTGTCAGAGAGATGTTTTTGCATGCTGCTTATAAATATATCAGTGGCGATATCTCATAACATGTTTTAATAGTCACGTCACGATTAAATAAATGATCAATGTCCACATTTAAAAGCTGCGGTGCTTACCTGCAGTTCCACGGTGTTTTCGCATTCTGAGAAGAGAGATCGCTCCAGAAAAAAATGTATTGTTAACATTCCTCTTTCCAAATGTTTATCGTCCACACAATGTGACAAGACATTACTCCCATTAAGATTAACGTAAAATCCAAGAAAGTGATCTTTGGCGGAATAATTACTTCCGATTGGGATTCACAGACTGGTTTACGAGCTAGTGAACTAATGAGACACACAGAGAGTGTTTAAAAACAGCGCGTCTCTGTGTGTCCGTGCAGTTTTTCCATTCAGAGATGAGCCTGTTTAAAGGACCTCCATTCACTAGGTGGCGGAATGATACAAAAGGTGAAGCGGTTACTGTGCCGTTATCAGTAGAATATCGCATAGCTCTTAGCCAATCAGATTCGAGAACCAGAAAGAACTGATGTATTAATATATATATATATACTTTTTGTTAAAAAAAAGAAAAAAAGACGTAATTATGAGAAGTGCCCTTTTTTCACTTGAGCCCCTGCCCCTCAAAATGTCAGTGCACGTCCCTGGCAATAAAGACCAGTTTAATATCCCTTACATATACATGTATACCTTGATGTTCTGCAGGAGTTGCTTACTGACCTTCCTGTTTAGTGGAATGCTTCATCAACAAATCATCATTGAGTTTCTCTGCATTGGCCATGGCGTAGGATGTCATAGCAACAGCGTAAGGATTGCTCAGTGTTTGAAGTTTACCTTCCAAATAGCCAACCGCCTTTCTCATACTGTCATGAAGACTCTAAAGAGATGTGTGTAAAAAGATGTTAAAATCAGGAGGTGAGAAAAATAAACAGTTGAAAAACAAAAGACATCTCTGAAAAATGTAGTGAGAGAGCTGCACGTACATCGACTGATTTGGCACAGATTTCGTTGCCCTCCTGCACGGCGATCAGAACAAACGCAGTCAGAGAAACATCAGCATCTGTTCCCCGTACACCCCCCTGATTCAAACCACAAAAACATCAGAATATTACCAGGGTGCTATAAAACTTGGAAGCGCTCGTGGGGAAACTATCGTTCTTTACATTTTTGTGCCTGTAACAAAGTTTTGTCCCCAACATATCCAAGCAAACTTTAACTTACAACCATATCCCCGTGAATCGTAACTGCATCCTCTTTAAAAGACCCGTCTGGTAATTGTTTGTTGAACACCAACCACTTGAGGGCGCTGCAGAGCACATTTTCTTCGACAGCAATGAGGTGATCGGCCATTGCAAAGATTTTAGCTACGTATGCTGTCAGCCTTTAACAAAAAAAAAAAAAAATTGCCAAAAAGCTGTGTTACATATGTATGTAAAAAAATATTTTATTAAATTCAGTTCAAAATGTATTGTCTATTCCCAGACAGCAGACAACTCTGTGCCGGATCTGCACTGGATCTGTACCAGAGTCTGAGTCGTCTGCGGTCTGGGCTCCCACAAGGCTCAACACATATACAGAAAACCCATTAAGGTAAAAGCAAAGTCTCTCTAAACTGTAATTTTTACCATGTGCTGCTGGCTCTGCTTATCCAGATAGCGTAGGATCCATCTGGTTTGCGGTAACTCAGCTCTCTCTGATAACCTTAATATCAAAGTGATTTATTTTGCAACATTTACATCAATGTGTACACGTGTGTACTGTGTCAGATTGTTTTAATTGGTTGTATTCTTCTGACCTGTGTTGATATGGTTAATGGCTTCACCACGGCGCTCCATGCCGACGGTGTGCCACTGATTGGTGGTGTCCAGATAATGAGTGGCAATGAGAGGAAGAGTCATGTAGATCATGATGCTCTCTCCACTCCCATATGGCTGAACAATAAGTCGACCCATGAAATCTCCACTGATGGCCTGCTCAACTGTTTGAGTGATTGCCTCACCTGAATGGGTTAAAAAAGCAGGCACATTTTTTAATTCAGTATATCGTTTTCACCAAGAAAGGGGAATGTGTCAGATGTATAGGTGTTCCTCGTTACTTAAACAATTGAAGTAAAAGGTTTACATTTTTAAATTTTTTACTTTGTTTGATATTTACCAGTTACACTGATGAGAGTGCTAGCAGGTGTGTCTGGAACCCGGTCAGGTGGTGCGTCAGTTTGTATAACTTCAAGTTGTTTTCCACCTGCTACAAAGAGAAATAGAAAAATGGAATATGTTTGTGTGAAATATGTTATCCCACTTATTACATGACTATGTACCTCATAAGTAAGGTTAGGAACATTACATTTTGATGTGAAATATTTGGGGGGGGGGTAATGGTATTTTATGCATTCTGAACAGAGGTGGGTAATCCATGTGCCATGAGTAAAAGTCTCTGCACTGCCATTTAGTGCAGAGAGAAATGGAGAAAAGAAGGACTTGACAGCACAATTGAGTTTCAATTACAACAAACCACCATCATTGTGATCGGTGCTTGCATTTTATCAGCTCATTTGCATGTTAAGGAACCCACCCAAAACAGCTCACTTTTGCTCAGGCCTAAAAATTTGCGATTTTAACATGCTATAATAAATTGTCTATATGGTATTTTAGCTCAGTGGTTCCCAAATCCAGTCCTCGGGACCCCCCTCCCAGCATGTTTTAGATGTCTCCTTATATGAAACACCTGATTCCACTAATCAGGCTCCTTCCAGCCGCGTGATTTTTTTCCCCAAACCAGTTCAGATAGGAGTTTTACTTAAACATGAGCTCAGGGGCAGAAAGAAATTTGATTGGTTCACAAAAATGACCAATGAAATTCCTCAACCGGAGCCTTCAAGGCAGCTTCTGCAGTGAAGCAGTTCGAGCTCACCGTTGGTCAGGTGAGTAGTGCAGATGGTTAGATAGGAATGTGACTGGTTTTGAATTCAGCTCGAAATGTTTTGAGCGTTTAAGTTACGTGTTTCCACGTTTTCGCGTGTCCGTCGCACGACCTTCATTTTCGTGCCAGTTTCACGTGTTGGTTACTCAATTGTTTTTCCTATTTTCTTACCATTGTCTCTTGGGATTGGGGTTACATTGCAACTTTGTTACAAAAAATGACATCCAAACCCAACTCTAACCCCAACATCAAGTGAAAACAGTTTACATTTCTGACAAATAATCGTTTAAACCACTGCCATTCTAACCCAGACCCAACTTCATCTTCACGCGAAACCGTTTAAAGTTAAAAAACCCACAAATCTAACCCCAATCCCAATCGACAATTGTTTGAAAAAAGGAAAAAAATTGAGTAACCAACACGTGAATCTGGCACAAAAATGAAGGTCGTGCCACGGACACTTGAAAACATGGAAACACGTAACTTAAACGCTCGAAACATTTCGAGCTGAATTCAAAACCAGTCACATTCCTATCTAACCATCTGCGCTACTCACCTGACCAACGGTGAGCTCGAACTGCTTCACTGCAGAAGCTGCCTTGAAGGCTCCGGTTGAGTCATTTTTGTGAACCAATCAAATTTCTTTCTGCCCCTGAGCTCATGTTTAAGTAAAACTCCTATCTGAACTGGTTTGGGAAAAAAAATCAAGCCTTCCAGCCTAGCCTGATGAGTGGAATCAGGTGTTTCATATAAGGAGACATCTAAAACATGCTGGGAGGGGGGTCCCGAGGACTGGATTTGGGAACCACTGTTTTAGCTAAAACTTCACATACACACTTTGGGGACAGCAAAGATTTATTTCACATCATACAAATATCTTATAATATGACCCCTTTAAGCCCTCAACGCACATAAAGTTGTTTTAACCCCAATCCCAAGCTACAATGGTAAGAAAATTGGGAAAACAATTGAGTAACCAATACCTGAAACTGGCACAAAAAAGAATCCCCATGCCCCGAGCATTTCAGCCAATCACAGCACTGGTGCTAGATATCGAGCCTTCCGCCAGCTTCTGGCAGTTTGAGCTCACCGTTGGTCCAGTGAGTAGCGCAGATATGGTAAGATAGGAATGTATCCATATTTATATTCAGCTCGAATGTTTCGAGTGTTTAAGAACATGTTTCCACTTTTTTGTGGCACGACTTTCTTTTTAGTGCCAGTTTCAGGTATTGGTTGCTCAATTGTTTTCCCAATTTTCCTACCATTATAGCTTGGGATTGGGGTTAAAACAACTTTCTGTTACATAAAATGACATCCTAACCCAACTCTAACCCCAGGCGAAAACAGTTTAAAATTCTGACAAATAAAAACAAAAACCAATGCTTAAAATGACGTCTGCATCTATGCCAAACCCAACTTTATCCTTGTGTGAAAACAGTTTAAAAATTAGACAAAAACCACAAATCTAACACCAATCCCCAAGCAACAAGGGTTTGAAAAAAGGAAAAGCGAAAGACAGTCGTGCCATAGACACGTTAAAACGTGGAAACATTTCGAGCTGAATTCAAATACAGTCACATTCTTATCTTACGATATCTGTGCTACTCAACTGACCAATGGTGAGCTCAAATTGCCAGAAGCTGGCAGAAGATATCTAGCACCAGTGCTGTGATTGGCTGAAACGCTCGCTTTCTTTGATTTATCAACTGTTTAGAAACTCTTATTTTTTAATGGTAAAATGCAAATGTGATTGCCAGAAAACTGCCCTAAAAATATATGAACATGTAAACAACTTTTTGTATTTCATTAACTAATATAATTTTATTCATTTCTTAAAATATGCAGAAAACCACTATAATCCAGGTGATGGAATAGACAGCTGCACAAAAAAAACAAAGTTTGTTGTGAAATTATTACAAATTGTTTTCTAATAATTTGCCAACAACTTAAAAAGAGACAGTAGACATACACAAAGATTGTATCATACAAACAAATACAAAACAACATCAGGGTCAGTTATTAAATCGCTCAGTGTCTACATGAGTCAATTTTACAGAGTTAAAAAGTGACACTTAATGACATGATGAATGAACATTAATGATGAAATAGAGAGCAGTCAAAACTGAACAACAGACAAAATCTTAGATGAACATTAACTGTATAAATATAACATATAAACACATTCAGTCACTCAAGATCTCACCAGAGGAGAATTAAACACAAACATTAACATCTTTACTTGTTATTACAAAGCAGCTTGTCTTCATTTCTGTCATACATTTACATAATCACCATCTAAATCTAAAGTAAGAAAATGACGCTACAAGTAAGATGTAAAATGCAAATTTAGGTTATAGACAGAGATGGTGAGAAAGAGGACAACAGAGCTTTTAATTATGCTTCAGTGTTACTTTTTAACACTCTGTAAGATGGGACAATATATACTTCCAGCAGTGTTCATTTAACTCTGGGGATTTTGCTGTGTGAGGGCTTCCTGGGGGCTGAGTGAGGGCTGCCCGTGCAGGGCCAGCGCTAAGGGGCCAACGTTTTGCCAATGAGCAAACCTGCGCGGGGCCCTTGGGATAGCCCTAAGTGGGCCCATAAAGGGCCATCATACAGTAGGCTTGCTTGCAGGGATACCAATAAAACCATACTGGGCATGTACTGATATTCACTGCTTTTTCATTATTTGACTAAGTTAAATTAGGCTGAACAATGTTTCTGTGGTTTAAAATAAACCTTACCCATCTTAGAAGGAATAAGCTCCACGTTTTTCTCCATCCGCTCCATTAATACACCCTCAGACTAAAGGAGAAATAAAAGTTATCAACCAGTAATCTGAAAATTAGTTGCTCTGATCCACATGTATTTATTATTACGTTACAATCATCAAATAAAACAGATTATTACACGGCTCTCTGGAATGCTTGATTCTGATTGGTCAGTTGAGACATTTGCACACTGCAAAATCCCGGGAGTTAAATTAACACTGCTCAGTGTTTATATAGGTCCACTCCCCAGAGTGTTAAAAAACTAACACCGGAGAGAGTTAAAAGCTACAATCTGTGACTTTATTCTCTCTATCACCATCTCTGTTTGAAAACTGAAATTGCATTTTAGATCTTACTTGTAGAGTTATTTTCTTAATTTAGGATTAGATGTTGGCCGTTTCATTTCAAGTCACCATTATTGTGATCAGTGGTTGTTTTAATTGGACTCTTGAGTCTTTGTCTTAGCTTTTCAGCTTTTTTGGCTGTTATAATTACATGTGTTTAAAACATGTTTGTGGTGGCCAAAGAGGAGACACTAGTGCATTTCTATGATTATTATGGTTGTTAGGATATACTATAAAATAACACTCTTTAAAAATTATTTCTTCAGTGATTTCTTACTAGAAGTGTTTATTTCTGTCAATAATATGATACTGTAGTAAGCGATCCAGCCATCTCATAGCAGTTTTTCATTCTGAACCATTTTTAAACATCGACACTCACAGATTAACTGCAGTCTTATGTAGACACTTAAACATCAAGAATCAGAGTATGAATCACAATGATGGTGACAATAAAATGAAAAGCTTCATGCCGCAATGCATGCTGGGTATTAACAATTAACTGCGGCTTGAATAAATAATGAACTTTTTTACCATATTCTTTGTCACCATTGTTGAGATTCATACTCCGATTCTTGATGTCTTTGTATCTACATTGTTCAGCGGTTAATGTTTTTGTGCACACTGTCAAAATCCTTTAGAATGTCAAACTGCTATGAGAGTTCTGGAGCTTGAACCGTAGTAATTTATTATTAATAGAAAATGATGCTTCTGATTGAGGGAGGAAAAACTGTATTAATAAATCTGTTCATTAAATGGTTATGTTTGACATTTTGTTTTAACCAACAATATTCAATAACCTTTTCTTTGCTTTAACAATGTGTTTTAAACACATTAAGATATAGCAGTTAGAAAAAACTAACAAGCCAATAGTCAAGACTCAAGAGTCCACCTAAAACAACCACTGATCACAATAATGGTGACTTTAAATGAAACAGCCAACATCTAAACCTAAGTTAAGAAAATAACTCAAGTAGGATGTAAAAGTAAGATGTAAAATGCAATTTTAGGTTTCAAACAGAGATGGTGATAGAGAGGATAAAGTCACAGATTGCTGCTTTTAACTCTCTCCGGTGTTACTTTTTTAACACTCTGGAGAGTGGACCTATATAAACACTGAGCAGTGTTAATTTAACTCCCGGGATTTTGCAGTGCAGGTTCGTTCTTTTCAAATAATAACCGCTCCAAAGTAATAACGCATAGCCGGTACTACTTGTACGATTTAAATCGCTCCGCGCCAATAAAGATTACTGTTTGGCGCTATCTTGTGACAAACACTGGACAACCACAACATTTTGACATTGATTTTAACATGTACGGAAAAAACAAAACATTTAAACAGTGGATAGAAGAACGAACAACGACAAGACACAGAGAGCTTACTGAGACTGAACTTGACAAAATAGAGCATGACAGCTACGAAGCCAACACTAAAAAAAATACCGAATGGGCATTAAAACTTCTCAAAGACTGGCTAAAAGAGAAAAAAATGGAGACAGACAAGTATGAAGCAGAGGATCTTAATAAGGTATTACGATCATTTTATGCATCTGTGCAAAGTTTCCCGGAAGGATAAAAATGTTAATTTAAAACAAATATGCCAATAAAATGATTCAAATTCATATTCATGTCCAGTTTTTTTTCTTATGTGGCAAGTAGCCGTGTAATAAGCGGGATAATGTAGAGGCAGCCGGTAGTTATTGGGAAATAAGCCCCTTCAGTGTGATACAAGACCCTCCGCTTCGCGTCGGGTCCTGATCACACTGTCGGGGCTTATTTCCCGATAACTACCGGCTGCCTCTACATTATCCCTTACATATTGGATTTGCTAAAACAGGGGTCGGCAAGTAACTTTGGCCGCGGGCCAATATTTTTTTTAGCTAGCTGAAATGTTTTAAAATTTTGAATTTAATCTGATCTTTTGTCAAGCAACATTGTTTTTATTTCCTATTTAAAAGACGAAAGACGGCATTGAAAATAGCTAAAAACATGGTTGTTCTGCTGTTTCTTTGTCTGTTTGCACCCACAATAGGCCTATAATCATGGAATATGATGGGTCCGTGTATCATTCGTTCAATCGTTTTTTCAAATTAAAAACAAAAATAAAAAAATGAAAAAAACGACTTGTTTTTCTATTATTTATTCCTGAACTTAACACCTTTATAGGAATATATCAATGAAATCATTTTAAGCAGATCAAGTACTATAGTGGTAACATTTTACGCTCCCATAAAAGTCTCTTACAGTCCGGCTTTTGAACTTTATTCCTTTTTTAATTATCATTTATTCGGGACACACACATACACACCTAAGGTTTAAGGAGGTCTGTGCGGGACTGTTTTTTTTCCGTCCAGCTCCCACAAGTTTCTATTAAGCAACGCTTAAAATACACTCTGTGTTCACACGCTTTATTTCCAGACCTGACGGGTCCGCAAAACCTAAATCTCATTTCCAGAATCTCAAATTCAAATGTCTCTAACTCGGGTGTAGGCAAGTTCGGTCCTACAGAGCCGCAGTCCTGCAGAGTTTAGTTCCAACCCTAATCAAACACACCTGAACAAGCTTATCAATGTCTTTAGGATTTAGAAATCAGTTTAGATTATCAGTGCTTAGGCTAAAATATGCAGGACTGCGGCTCTCTAGGACCGAACTTGCCTACCCCTGCTCTAACTGAAAGAGAGAGATTAAGTAGCCTATAACAATTATAAATGCTTTACAAAAATTGTGTTCGTGTCAGTATAAATATTATTTTAACATTGTACTGTCAGCAGAGAAAAAATGTCACAGAAAAAATAATGAAATATAAATAACATAAATTAAATAGGACAAAGCCTATCACTCAAATATCTAACCAACATAAACGGAAACCATATTGCCCTACTGACAAATGAAGTAAGCTATTTTCTGCCAAACTATTTCAAACATACTTGTTGGCTGACAATGGTTTCAGTACCAAACAGCTCCTAAAGCTGTACAGGTGGTCAGAATAAAGTGCGGATACGCTGTCAAGAGAAGGCTATTGTCAGTCAGACCACACGCTCCGTCCAAAGTATAGGTACCCCAGAGTTCCGCTACCGTCTTTATACTTTAAAATTTCATCATGCGGCGCATGAATCCTTTTGGGCGTTTCATACAGTATGCAGCGGGGAAATCGCCGCGCGGCTACGGCTTTTCTCAAGTAGGCTAGTGTAAGGGTTTTGTGTAGCATTTAGTGCAAATATGTTTTATCAGGTAATACATATTATTTATTATGAATAAATAATAATGAAAAAAGTTCAAAAGTCGGACTGTAAGCGAATAAAACTGGAGCATGGTTGCTATTCAAACCATTATTAAAACGGCTGTAATCTGTTACCACAATGGTACACTCTAAAAAAATGATCCGTTAAAAATACAGATAATGTCCTGGCAGAAAATTACCGGCACTTTTTCCGTTATGTTTACAGACATTTCTGTTTATTCAAAAACTGAACATTCTGTAGATTTATAGAACACTGTCCGTAGAGTTACAGAACATTTTCCGTGGCTTTTAGGGACACTTCAATCCACCTATGAAACGCATTAATGGTGACAATCAACAACAAAGCTTCATGCCGCAATGCATGCTGGGTACCAAGATTGTGGAAAACTCTTTCTTAACATTTACTCTCACCATTGTTGAGATTTGTATCCAAAGTGTTGATGTCTCTGAAGCAAAAACCATACTTGACACATTTGCAGCAATCTCATTCAATAAGATGTGTTTTTAGATCAGCATAAAGTGTCACTATTATACATTTAAGTTCTTTATTCTTTTTTATCAATTCATATTTAAATGCTAGGCAGTACAACATATTATACAACAGTTCTTTCTGGTTCTCGAATCTGATTGGCTAAGAGCTATGCGATATTGTGCTGATAACGGCACTGTAACCGCATCACCTTTTGTATTATTCCGCCACCTAGTGAATGGAGGTCCTAAGCAGGCTCATCTCTGAATGGAAAAACACAGACGCGCTGTTTTGAATCACTCTCCGTGTGTCTCATTAGTTCACTAGCTCATAAATCAGTCTGTGAATCCCCAATCGGAAGTAATTATTCCGTCAAAGATCAGCGCTCTTGGATGTTACGTTAAAGTTAATGGGAGAAATGTCTTGTCACATCGTGTGGACGATTAACACTTGGAAAGAGGAATACAAACACTCGTTTTTTTCTGGAGCTATATCTTTTATCAGAACGCGAAAACACCGTGGAACTGCAGGTAAGCACCGCAGCTTTTAAATGTGGACATTGATCATTTACTTTATCGTGATGTGACTATTAAAACATGTTATGAGATATCGCCACTGGTATATTTATAAGCAGCAGCATGCAAAAACATCTCTCTGACACTTATAAAAAACCGTTTTGTATAGTACTGACAAGAAAAAAGTTTAATAATAATAATCGAGTGCTCGTATCACGTTAAGAATAAATGAGAAAGCAATAGTAACGTTATACAAGTATAGTTTAATTAACTTTTACCTCGCGCCAAAACAATAACAACACAAAAGACACTAAATATGAATAAAAAAACAAGTAATAGTTTGATCATGACACCAAATACTGCTGATTTGATCTCATTTTGACGATCATAAACAAAGAAGGCCAACATGAGAGCCAGGGAATACCAGTCAGAGATGTAGCCCAGAGAGGGCGGTGGTCAGCGGGGCGAGTGAACACAGACGTCCGCTCATGCTCTGGTTCTCATTCGTACCGAATCTCAGTAAGCACACGTTCAAACAGGCGCTATCTTTACTAATCGACTGCAGATTTAAATATAATACATATACATTCTCGACTGAACTAATCTTAAAACTACACTTTGTGACCAAGAAACGGTAATATAAAGTAACGGCTTTTCCGTCCATTGAGTTGTTATGAGCTTCAAAGCAGCCGAAAGTTTTACCTGTCATTCTGACCGCCCTCAAATCCGTGGCGGAAGAAGTAGTTCTCAAACAAAGAGGCTTTTAAAATAACTCCGTTGTTGTTTTCTAGTTTTCGTTTTTCAAACGTGTGCCGTCGAACTGTTGTATAAAAGCAATATCGCTCTCGGAGTCGTGTGATATAGCTCTATATCATCACGGCTGTGATTGCCTCCGGCACTCGGCCTACGGCCTCGTGCCTCTGGCCTAATCACAGCCGTGATGATATAGAGCTATATCACACTCCTACTCGAGCGATATTGCTTAAATAACAACCAAGCTTAGATAACATCACAGACACTTCCTCTTACTCAAGCAACAAACAAGATGTAATGCTACAAGCATAAACACTGTTGCAATGTTAAAGAGCAGAGTCAGTTCTGGATGGTCAAGAGACAAAAGCCTAACTAAATGGAACACTAATCACCATAGTGGTGACTTCAAATGAATCTAAAACACAAACTGTAGATTTAATGTGATAAATGTTGTGGTAAATATCCATTTGACTTACACGTCACGTCAGAAAGAAGATTTGTCTACTAAATCACATGTGTCGATGCTGGAATAGTTGAACACTTGTATCTTGTTCTGACAGCATTTGTTTAGAAGTTAAACATCATCCATGCTAGAAAAGAACTCTGCAAGCAAGTTGTAATTTTAGGTTTCAAACAGAGATGGTGGTAGAGAGGCAAAAGTGAAAGATTGCAGCAGGAGTTGTTGCACCCATAATGCAACATGTTTTTTTTTTAAACGGATACACGCCTGTAAAACATAAATACGGAAAATTCCTTCATATTTACACAGTACGTTGTCCGTTTTTTTATGGATTTTTTTAGAGTGTACCTGATCTGTTCAAGAAGTCCTCGCTGCAGCCTGCAGCGCGATGACGTAGTGGATTAATCCAGTACGTAGTGGATGTTCAAACACGCATGCGCAGTAAATATAAATCCAAATCCAGTACGTACTACGTAGTGGGTGCTGTAATACACATGCTCGGTTGTGTGTATTTGAACACAAACATTAACACATTCGCCGTTATAATGCCGATAAACGTATTTGCTGTGATCCTAGCTTAGTTAAGAAGTCATAAGTTTACGTGGATACCCACGTGCAAAATAATACCATGTTTTCGCGTGTTCAGTGCAGTTATTATCACATAATTCATCCCTAAAAGCTGATCGTATTGGATGAGTAGGCTTCTGTAAACTCATATTACATTTTTAGCATTGTGTAATGTTTTATCTTAACATGTGGCGTACACAGCCGGTATTAAACAATCATCTTTAAACAAGATAAGGTATATTAGCAATGATATGCAACGTTTTAATTAATAATTTATTTGATTGTTGTATTGGAGTTATTAAAAAAATGTTATATTCATATTCAAGCTATTTACTGTTAAATCGAAACAAAAAAACTTGTCATTTATTTAAGTTGTTTATTTATTTAACTTTTACCCCACAGTTTATTCAATTCACTGATGATCGGTGACTGCAAATATCAAAACATTTTAACAATAAACATTAGGCCTAAACATGAACTTAGTAAAAACCCAGCTAGTCATCTTTCTGTGATTTACTAGTTTCTACATTAACTCATCCTACATAATGTAAACAACATTCTGTAAAAATATAACCTTGATATCTTTAATATTGAATCAGAATCTGCTTTATTGCCAAGTATGTTTTTGTCACATACAAGGAATTTCTCTTGGTGACATGTTACGGACATACATAGAATAACTAAGTAAAATCACTAAAGACAATAACACACTAGTCATATAAAAACAAAAATAATTTAAATAAGCAGTATGGTACAGTAAGTATATGTATATATATTTTCTCCTTTTTTTTACAATTGTGTGTAGTGATGCATGTATGGATGTTCAGATGCTGTAATTGTACAGATAGATAATAGGTGATATTTACAGTTTAGAATAGTATTTACAGATGTACAGTATGTGGTGATTATAAACAATATACAGTTATGACAGGTGTGGAAGTTATGGGTGTTTTAATTGTTTAGGTTTTAGCCTGAGGAACAAACTGTTGTTGTGTCTAGTATTCAGCGCTCTGTAGCGCCAAAGGGCAAAAGTTCAAAGAAAGTGTTGTCTGGGTGTGTGGGGTTGACTGAGTAAAATCATGTCAAATATCAAAATCAATGTGAGATTAATGAAAATAACACTTTGATGCTCATTATATTATAATTACATTTCAAGACTTATCCTGTTTTTTCACAGGCAGGGTCACATCCCACTGAGCAATGCGTCTTAAAAAGACGTCATTTCGACGTCCCATGAAGAGCCAGAATGAAAGGTTTTATGACGTCTTTTTTTGACGTGTTCTGAACATCCAATATTGATGTCAAGGGGACCTCCACGCAAAGTAAAACTATTTAAAATGTGGCTATTTTAGGCATTATATGTGTATATATAATCTTTATATATGAATAAATGTAAAAAAATATTGCTTATAGATAATTCCCAAATACACCAGTTCCACCTTAACTATCTGCGTCTGCAATCTTGCTCTCTCTCTCACTCTCACTCTCTCTCTCTCTCTCTCTCTCTCTCTCTCTCTCTCTCTCTCTCGTTTAATAATTGAAGTGAAGTGACGTGAACTTCACTCTTCCTCCCACGCTTGCTCTCGCTGGATAATTGTTACATGTACATTCTCTAAAACAATGTCATCACCATTACAAAAAGTTGTTTTAACAAAGCATTGTTTTGAAGTAGGACCATACTCACTAAACAAACCAAAGTTACCTTATTTTTTGTCATTTCTACGGCTCGTTTTTGAGAATTTACAAGATTCTGATGTTTTATTGAACATGTTTTGTCACCCTCATGGTGATCAGTGTTTCCTTTAGTTGGGTAGTTTGACTCTTTGTTTTTAGGTTGAATTGTGTGCGCTTGATGATGGTGTTTTTTAAAACACATTATTATTGCACTAAGTGTTTGTTACCAATACTTGTGGCTTTCCATTAATTACATTGATGGTCAGAAGTGGTGGTATAGTATAATTGAACTAACAATACAGATAAAACATGATAAATTTAGTTTAAAAGTAAACTTCTATCAATGTTTTGTTTGGAACTGCAATAAACGTACTTCGATGCATACTGCTGCCTACTGTAACGGAAAATGAAACCTCATGGCTGTAATAAAAAATGTAAAGTCTAGAATTTTTTGACACAAATGCAGACATCAAGAATCAGCCAATGAATCACAACGATGGTGAGTTTTGTAAATGTTGCAATGCATTGCACCAGCGTATTATAAGAACTCATGAGTCCAGAGAGTGTCACCACTGTTGTGATTCATGAGGTCATTCTTGATGTCTGAATACGTGAGAACAATATCTGGACTTTTAATTTTATATGAGCACCTCCCAGTGGTGGTATGAACCTAAATAATAAGTTGGGTGTGACACCTCAAAGCAACTGAGACATTGAGACAATACTACATGGTTTACAAAATTACTTTACAGACTGTACATATGTGAAATTACTGTTGATAAACATTCAGTGAAGTTGTAAGATCCACATGTGAGTTTTGTTTATAACAAAATTTCTTTGCAACAAATTACATGCTTTAGCAAACACTCTCATAAAGACCAAAAACTAATAAAAAGTCAAGGAGTCAAACTACCCAACTAAAGGAATCACTGATCGTCATTATGGTGACAAAAGATTATCAATAAAACGTCAGCATATACATCTTTGTTAATTATAAAGAGAGAAAGAGAGAGAGAGAGAGAGAGAGAGAGAGAGAGAGAGAGAGAGAGAGAGAGAGAGACAGCATTTAAGGTGGAACTTTATCCATGAGCAGTGCTATGTTTTTGAACACTCATTCATATATAAAGATAACATTGTTTTAACAGCTTAACAAAATATTCTACAAAAATACACGTGATGTTTATGTTTTTTGACTCAGAACTCATAGACCACATTTGTATAAAATATTTTTTTTTGATTTCCCGAACCCCTTTTGGACGTCTACCTGACGTCCAAGAGGGGTCATATTCAGACGTCCAGATACTGTACCAGATCTGCACGTTGTATAGACGTACAGATAAGGGCCTGGACCAACCGACCTAATATAGACATGATCTGCACGTCGAGCGGACGTCTCATGTTTGGTGGGATATAACTGACTGCAGTCAGGTCAGGTAAAGCTTTTGTCACAGTTTGATCTTAAATAGTTTAAGGTCAGTGCCACGCCACCACTGCTTTACTGATGCAGAATAGATGAACAATTCGTCCCTGGGACACCCTTCCTCCAACTCGACCAGGTGGACAGTCTGTAAATAAATCTCTACACCACGGAGAATGTGTTCCAGTTGACAACACCTATTTTAAGAAAGAGAAGTAAATATTAAAAATTAACTTAAATGTATAGTCTAAATCTAGGGATACTTTATATGAATAAAAAAAAACACTGTTACTACAGTATAAGCATACACACCCATTTACATTTACACATTTGGCAGATGCTTTTATCCAAAGTGACTTACAGTAACATGCTTTATTTAGTATGTGTGTTCTCTGATGATATTTGCTAGTAATGTAATGCTCTACCAATTGAGCTATGGGAAAATGTTTAAATTAATAACTCACTGTCAAGCCAGACAACATGAGCCTTTTCTCTGAAAGATGCTTGACTAACAACATGGTGAAAAAGCTGGCATGTCAGAGACAGTCTGAGGAAAGTCACATCTCCATCTTCTTTAATGAGCAAGGGCATCTTGCCAAATCCAGTCAAATTTACAAAAAAAAATCTCATTAAGTTGACCTTTTCAAATAAAAATGCAAAGGATTGTTAACATACAAGTACTAAGTCTCTTTTATAAAAAATACAATCCAGATGTATTCATTTAAGATTAAGTGATGGTTACAGTATGTGCACCTTGAAATTGCTGGACAAATGTCCTTTTAATAGACATTCATCTAGAACAATGCAATAGCAAAAAAAACATTAGTTAGCCTAGCAAAATCAAATTAGTTTTACATTAGACCTGCAGTCTGTCCACGGTTGGCATATATGTTCTGAAGTAATGTTATAAGATTTAAATGAGAATCGCTGTGAGCATATTAAGCCACCTTTATACCGTTTCGGACACCTAACACTAACGTTACACAAGACTATACATGTTGAAACAAAAAATCAGTAAATAAAGATTAATTACCTACCTTTATACAATCACTGTTGTTAAATAATCCATCGTTTTCCGGCAGATTCTTCTTGAAATACCAAAGCACGTGCGATTGTTCACTAACAACAACACACCACCGCGCATGCCCGTAACATTATATTCACTGCGCATGCGTGTTTGAACATCCACTACGTATTGGATTAATCCACCACGTCATCGCGCTGCAGGCTGCAGCGAGGGGTGTCTCGATCTGTTTAAAATTATTTCATTGTTATATGTCTGCTAAGGTGTTAAATAAAAATTTGTCTTAAACCGTTTCATTCATTTTTTCTATTTTTGATCTGAGCGCACAATCAGAAACTCGGAAAACGAGTCGTTAGGCCTATTTGTTTTTTTCATTTTAGTTCAGAAAATAAATGATAGAAAAACAAGTCGTTTTTCTTTATTTTCTTTTTGGTTTAAATTTGAAAAAACGAATGAAGGAATGATAGGAGCCATATTTGTAAACTGTTATTGTAAAATAAAAATAGTCTGATAAAAAAACATACTTCCAAAATAATTCGGCGGGCCAGAAAATATCGCCTGTTGCCGACCCCTTTGCTAAAATGCCCAAAATTCCCAATCAGACTTACCACCACCTTCAGGGTCTTTCTCACTCCATCAGTGTTGACAGAATCATATGCTGCAGCTTTCACCTCAATCTGGTGATTGCCCAGCTCCATTGGAATAATCACAAATGGAACAGATCTTGTAGAAAAGCGGTCGACTTCAACCACTTGTCTGTATTTACGCTTTTTACTAGCAGAACTGCAAACACTTTCTGTCTCCATAAACTCCACGCGCACCTATTAGGAATGAGAGAGTGGACAGATCTGAATTCAGATCAAAATCTGGTACAAACTTATTAGCATTCTTTTACTGAGTCTGCTGTATAAAGCATTTTAATAAAAATGCATCAGAATACATATTGTGTTAACAAGTTACAAAGAAAAGTGGCAGATAAGAAAAACGAAGGAGAAAAATTAATAACTCATAAGCAAAAGCTGCTGCACGCCGTCTCTGTCAAAAATGAGATAATGATAGGAACCAAAGGTTTACTAAATCTTAAAGAGTAACTAAACCCTAAACCAACTTTTTTAGTTAATGATAAGTAAGAATGGGGCTTTATTAGTGATGTTCATTGATTTTAGTAAGTTTTTTGACATTTTTCCCGGGCACTTCCGGTTAACTTCCTGTTTCTGCCAAGAACTTCCTGTGCAGGCTGAGTAGTGGTGTAAAAATGGCTTTGGAATGGCAACATTCGACCAAAAATCTTGTTAAAAATGATGTTTTGACCATTCAACATCCAAGTAAGGTAACATCATGGGCGGACAACATCCAAGATCTTTTCTTATTTTATTGATTCCATGGCTGTGGATGGGAAAGCAATTAATAACCTGAAAAGCGAAGAGGCGTTTCAGTCCCTCCATTCCGACAAAGTGGGCTGTGTACTTTTACACAATATGGGCAGTTTAATTTAGCCAATCTTTTGCTTGTATTAAGATGTTTGTATGTATCCGTTTGTTAATCTATAACAGAAAATGAAGAGTAATAAAAATAAAAAGTAATCCCCTCTAGCCTTCCTGTCTAGCATTTTAAATGCTCGTTGATCGGCGCTGATAGGAAGAGAGACACTTTGCATACATTGCGAGTTTCTTTTACTTTTAGAGTTACTTTTAAGACAACAGCAAGGTGTTTACAGTGAGTGCAGAATGCGGGGGTTTTTGACAGTGCTTTAATTAATTCCCCAGCAGAAAAAAGTTCTAAGAACGTTCCCTGAAAGTTCCCAACGTTCCCAAAACATTCTGCCAACGTAAAAAGTGTCCAGTTTTCTTGACATTCTAAGAACTTTTCTGGGTTGTCTGAATGTTAGAGGAATGTTACATTTTACCATTTTTAAACGTTATGACAATGTCATGTTTTAATGTTCACACAATGTTTTAAACAACAACTGTTTATTATATTGACTTGTTTGATTGTTATGTAAATGTTGCATTTTATTATATTTATTTTTTATATTTATATTATTTTATTTAATTATATTTGTTATATATTTTATAAAACATTATTTTGATTGTTGGGCGGCACAGTGGCTCAGGGGGTAGCACTGAAGAAGGTTCCCGGTTCGAGCCCCGGCTAGGGAAGGTGGCCTTTCTGTGTGGAGTTTCTGCATGTTCTCCCTGTGTCAGCGTGGGTTTACTCCGGGTACTCTGGTTTCCTCCCACAGGCCAAAAACACGCAAGTTAGGCAAATTGGAGATACCAAATTGTCCCTCCCCCAACTTGTGTATAAATCAACTTGTCTGAATAAACTTGTGTATGGATTACCTGGTTCTCGCCATGAATATAGCCGTAGATGCTGGAATGGCGTTAAGAAATAAAAGAAGAAGAAGAAGATTTCTGAATGTTCAGTAAATAAATTGTTGTAGAAAACACAATTTACTTATTAGGTGTTGATGTTTTGTTTAATTTTAAATCACCATTATTATGATTAATGTTTGTTTTAGTTGGACTCTTGGCCCTTGACTTTAGCTTGCTAGTTTTTTCCCTGGTTGTGTTAACTTTGTGTTAATGCACCACATTTGTTATGAGCGTGTGAAGTTAACAGTTTAATTCTGAGGTGGTTAGTACATTATAGTAAAAATCATCCCCTAATTACTTAAAGGGGACATATTATGAGATTTTTTTAAATGTGTAAACTAAGTCTTAATCTAGGTCCGAGCAAAAGTGTGCCGTTTTGGGTGTGCCATTTAAAATGCAAATGAGCGGCTGAAGTGCAAACACTGATCACAATGATGGTGGTTTGTTGTAATTGAAACTCAATTGTGCTGTCAAGTCCTTCTTTTCTCTCTCTTCTCTCTGAACTAAATGACTGTGCTGTGGTTGGATAGTGCAGATAAAGAGGGTGGTATTATCCTATTCTGACATCAAAATAAGAGCCAAATTACAATAACCTATTTTTTCACATGCTTGCAAAGAATGGTTTACCAAAACTAAGTTACTGGGTTGATCTTTTTCACATTTTCTAGGTTAATAGAAGCACTGGGGACACAATTATAGCAGTTAAACATGGAAAAAGTCAGATTTTCATAATATGTCCCCTTTAACTAATCAAAAGTTTATTTTCTGTCAATAATGTAAATGAGATCCAGCACTTTCAGAGCAGTTTGTCATTAAGGAGTTTTAGAAACTTTGGACAAAAAATATCCATTGTATAACTGGGACGCACAAACATCAAGAATCAGAGTATGAATCTCAACCATGGTGACAAAGAAAGTTGTAAATAAAATTATTATCCATGTTGCAGTGCATGCTGGGAGTCCTGAATGAGATTTGTAATTTGTTGATACCCAGCATGCATTGCAGCATGAAGTTTTTCAATTAATTGTCACCATGGTTGAGATTCATATGCTGATTCTTGATGTTTGTGCGTCCCAATAATACAGCAGACATTTTTTGTACAAAGTTTCTTAAACTCCTTAATGACAAACTGGTGTGAAAGTGCTGGATCTCATACACAATATTCACAGAAAAAAAAACTTCTGATTAGTACATTAATTAGGTAATGATCTTTACAATTAAACCAACCAACACAGAATTATACTATTAACTTTACATGTTCATAACAAATGTGGTGCATTAACACAACGTTACCACAACCAGTGAAAAAACTAGCAAGCAAAAAGTCAAGGGTCAAGACTCCAACTAAAACAAACACTAATCACAATAATAGTGACTTAAAATGGAACAAAAAATCAACATCAAAACCTAATAAGTGAATTGTGTTTTCTACAGCAATATATTTACTGAACACTAAGATAATGTTTTATAACAGTTTTAAAATAATAAAATGCAATGTTTCTCTATCATTTACATAACAATCAATCAAACAAGTCAATATAATAAACAGTTGTTGTTTTAAACATTGTGGGAACATTAAAACATGACATTGTCATAACGTTTAAAAATGGTAAAATGTAACATTCCTTTAACATTCAGACAACCCAGAAACATTCTTAGAAAGTTAAGAAAACTGGACACTTGTAACACCATCCATTGTATACTTTTTCTGCATGCTAACCAAAGACAGTGAAAGATGCTAACTCGCTAACCGGAAGTGCTTGGCAGACACAACAGGAAGTTGTTGGCAGAGTGAAAGGCTAATGGCAGCCCGCCTATTTCACCCAGGAAACTTGTCTATATATGTTCCAACTTTCGTACATGTATGCACAATCTGTGCACCAAGATGGGAGTGCTTCAGAGCCTCCCTGCTATGTTTGTGTGCCAGTCTTTGCTGTCCTAATCGCCAATGGTGTTTGTGCCAAGTCTTAAGACTTTTTGAAAGGGGTTTTGCATCTGAACTATTTAAATACTACAGAGAGATTTACCTTCATCTTCTGTGGGGTATAATTGTGAATAATGGCTTTGATTTCCAGTTGCTCATTGCGAACGGCTGTGTATGGCATCTTGAGATCGATAAAAAAAATCTTAAAAACTATCATCTCCTGAGGATCTGCAACACAGATACCTTTAAGGAAAAAACAGTGGAAAGCAGAACATGTTTAAAAGTGGCAGCAATTTTGGCTCAAAAAACATTTTATAGGACATCATATATTCAAGCATCTTTAACTTACCATTTGTGTCTGACAGGCTGACCCCTAAGATTTGCCAAGTAGTGATAGATTCTTTCAGGCTGAATATTTCTTTGGTGAGTGATGTTGTTAGACTGGATTATGAGAAAATAACAAGTTAAGGTTTAAATTGTTTAAAAACTTTATTTCTAAAGACTTATTTGTTAGTAAAATTATCCACTGATCTGCCTAACCTGGCTCTTGCACACTGAAAAACTATACATGTTTCCAGGGTGCGATTTGTGAAAAAAACAGAGGGGGGGATGTTTTCATAGGCGCCGATTTCGGTGACGGTGGGTACGCGTACCCTTGTACCCACCACTTTTAAGTTCCGTCCATAATAATTTGACTTTTGGTTCGACTGTTTTCAGTGGTTATGAGGAGCAATACGAGAGAGAAATTTGGTAATCATTGTCCGAGCTATCAAAAATCCATTATAATATTATTTTTTTAATATTTCTAATTAAAATATTTTAATAGGCTATTCAGAAATGCGCTCTCCGCTCACGAGCTCTGATCGGAACAAACCCAAACCTCACTGTCTGCTGAACTTGCGCAGAAACATCAAAATATAACCAGCTTTTTAAAATGTTTTTTTTTTTTATAGTTTTAGGTGGGCCTGTTGAAAAGTGGGGCCGTGCCTGAGCTACAGGACATCGTCTTTCAAAATATAACCTGCGCGAAAGAGAAAAAAATGTCTAAAGCACATTTCAAAACATTTTAATTCATAAAAATAAATCATGAGAACATGAACTTCATCACTGCATTTGCAGGAATTGTAAAATCTTTTTTCTTTTTAACTCATGAAGCAGCCTAACGCAATATTTTTACTCTAATATCTTTCCGCACACATATGAACTGTGATCATGCACAACGAGAAAACACTCAAGAATTAAATCCCCCGCCCAGTACCATGGATAATGCCATTGCCACTCATGTCAAAACACTTATTTATGAATGGCAAAACTATTTGTATTAGATTCAGAAGGCTAGCGATGACAGTGGGTGGTCCATTTCGGATTTTATTGTTCTATCGCATTGACAGTTCACATAACAGCACTTTACTTCGGTTAATAGACTACTTCTCTAGGCTAGCCTTTGCTGAACAACGGATTGATTGCAAAGTTAAACCATTACAGTAGAAACAGTTTTACTGCTGCTTTTAAAGTAATAAAGTTAACTTTAAGTTACACTGCGATACTGTGCTACAGTGAAATGATATAAAAGACGGATGCATTACGTTAGTCACGTTAGGACGGGCCCGCGCCTCGCTAAACGCCTCATTGCCATTCTCAGTGGTGTGACTGGGACACTAACTGTCCTTGTCATCATAAACAGATAATCAGATTGTGATGTTTATTCTCGCTTTATTAATATGCTGAATAATATGCTGCTGAATATGCTGCCTTCCTTCGTTTCAAAACGACCACAACCATCTCGCAAGTGTTGATAGGCTATTACTTGTGAGTTGTAACCGGGTGTGTAACCAATCAGATAGCGCCGTGGGCCGGACATTGAGCAAGTCTTTAGAGTGGTGAATACAGAGAGGCTGCGCGGCAGCTATATCAGAGCCAGCCAAAGTAGTGCATTTTAAAAGTAAATTGACTTTAATCAAACCACGGATCCATGATAAGTTTTGTGATCCGTCTTGCCACTAGTGTAGTAGCAATGATCACTTTGAAGGGGAATACATTTATCCCCACCGGGGATAAAAATAATTAAGCAGAGGCAGGGATACATTGACCAGTAACCCACTGAGCAAAGCGTCTTAAAAAGACGTCATTTTGACGTCCCATGAGGAGCCAGAATGAAAGTTTTTATGACGTCTTTTTATGACCTGTTCTGAACATCCAAGATTGATGTCAAGGGGACCTCCACGCAAAGTAAAACTATTTAAAATGTGGCCATTTTAGACATTATATGTGTATATATAATCTTTATATATGAATACATGTTAAAAAATATTGCTTATAGATAATTCCCAAATATACCAGTTCCACCTTAACTGTCTGCGTCTGCAATCTTGCTCTCTTTCTCTCTCTCTCTCTCTCTCTCTCTCTCTCTCTCTCTCTCTCTCTCGTGTGCGCGTGCGCGTGCGTGCGTTTGTTGGGTGAGTGCAAGGAGCGTGTGGGTGAGAGTTTCTTCGGTGAGAGTGAGTTTCTTTTCCTTTTTTTCCAAGCTACTGTTGCGTTTTGTTTGTCAAAGCTTAGTGTAGATTTGCGTGGGGTGTTCAGGAAACGCAGTCTTCCAGCGAGTGCTGGTAGACGATGGCGTCTTCAGAGCGCGTGAGCTATGAGCGGCTTTCTCGCCGGCATGGCATTAAAATCGCGCCGGTAATGAATTGTTCAGTTGAAGACTGTAGTTTAGCGGTCGGAGAAATTGTTGGACACGACAGTATAATGTCAGCCTCCCGAATGAATAGTGCTGTGGTGATCTTTTTAGATAACATTGAGAAAGTAAACAGGGTGGTGGAAAATGGAGTTATTATTCAGGAGACGTTTACTCCAGTAATTCCCTTAGTCCAACCAGCAAAAAAGATCATTTTGTCCAATGTTCCCCCATTTATAAGAGATGAATTGTTGATAACGGAATTGTCCAGACATGGAAAAATTGTTTCACAAATGAGGAAAGTTCCGCTAGGCTGTAAATCGCCATTACTTAAACACGTAGTCTCTTTTAGACGACAAGTCTTTATGGTCCTTAAAAGTGAAGTGGAGGATTTAAGTGTGGCATTTAAATTTAAAATTGATGGTTTTGACTATGTTGTGTATGCAAGTTCTGAGACTATGAAATGTTTTAAGTGTGGAGAAGAGGGCCACATTAGAAGTTCGTGTCGTATACAGACCGCGGATAACAGCGCTAATGTAGCGGTTGATGAAGAGGTTGTAAATAATGTTGTCCCTGTGTCGGCTGAATCTGATCAGGCTGAAGGTGCGTCTATTGCGCCAGAGGCAGGAACGAGTTATGCCGGGGTGGGAGTACCTGAGGTGACAAAAGGGGAAACTGTAAAGGATACTGTCAAAGCAGCTAAACGGGTGACTGAAGAAGAAAATAATACAGATTATGTGAGTGATGATGCATTGTTTAAGACACCTCCTGTTAAGAGAAAAAGGAATAAAGTAAGGATGAGGAATGAAAAGTCCAAACAATGGTCTGAAACACAAGCTGATGAATGTGATAATGTTGAAAGTAGTCCTGTTGAAGATTCTGATAGTGAAACTCTGGACAATAAGAGTAGAGGAGACACATGTAGTAACTACTCTTTTGATAAAGTCAAATCTTTTTTACAAAGATCAAAAAATGTGAAAAATGTGCAGGTTACAGATACTTTTCCTGATCGTAAAATGTTTATTGATTCTGTTGGGATGTTAATGAGGAGTGAGGGTGAAGAAAAATTCACCGTTCAAGAAATATATAGATTAAGGAAAATTATTGCTAAATTAAGATCAGAACTTCAGGCAGAAGATGGGTTTGAAACAATGTAGTTTTCTCTGCCTTCACATGCTGAAATTTGCCTTGTGTGTAACCTTTCTCTCATTCTTTTTTATGAGTGTGGTGAGAATAGGCTCTCTTAATATGAATGGTGCACGAGATGCTTATAAAAGGGCATTGTTATTTGAATTAATACAGCAAAAGAAAATTGATGTGATGTTTATTCAGGAGACGCACAGCGATGTTTTAAATGAAATTAATTGGAAAAGAGAATGGGAAGGGGTGATGGTGTGCTCTCACATGAGCTCTTCTAGAGGAGGGGTAGCTGTGCTTTTTGCTAAACATTTCACTCCTGTCTCTTTTGAGGTAAAGAATGAAATTGCTGGTAGACTAATTTTTGTACGTGCACAGTTTGAAAAATTTAATGTGGTGTTTATTAATGTTTATGCTCCTAATAATGGTAATGAGAGAGTATGTTTTCTTAATGATCTTAATAGAATTTTGCAGAATTGTAATTCAGATGATTATGTGTTTTTAGGTGGTGATTTTAATTGTACTGAGAATTGTGTATTAGATAGGAATCATGCTGAGCCCCATGTAGCTTCTAGCCGTGCCATACGTACTTTGATTGAAACTCATAAACTATGTGATATATGGAGACGTTTAAACAAAAATGATAAACAATATACATGGTTGCATACCCGGGAGAATTTTATTTCTTTGGCCAGATTGGATAGACTCTACTGTTTTAAACATCATTTTAATATTGTGAAAAGTTGTGTGATTAGTCCATCTGGTTTTTCTGATCATGCTGTTGTTATTTGTAAAGTGTTTATATCCAATATAAGGTCTAAGAGTGCCTATTGGCATTTTAATGTTTCTTTGTTGAGTGATGTAAAGTTTAAAGAGGTTTTTCGTTTTTTTTGGACAGAGTTTAAATTAAAGAAAAAATGTTTTATAAATTTAAAACAATGGTGGGATGTTGGAAAAGTTGAAATTAAGTTATTATGTCAACAGTATACTTTCAATGTCTCTAAAAACATTACACAAAAAATGAAGGAACTTGAAGAGGAAATTGTAGAGGTGCAAACAATATTGGAGTCTAATGGAGAACAAAATTGTGTTGAGGCTCTCAAGTCCAAAAAGATGTTTCTTGCAGATTTGCTAGGCGTGAAGGCGAAAGGTGCTTTGGTCAGGTCACGCTACCAAAACCTAACACAAATGGATGCCCCATCCAAATTCTTTTTTAATTTGGAAAGAAAGAATGGCCAGAGTAGATATATTCACTCATTGCGATCAGAGAACGGGCAAGAGCTCACAGAGCTGTCTCAAATAAGACAAAGGGCTGTAAGGTTTTATAATGATCTGTATAGGAGTGAATATAAAGATGATGAGGAAATGTCTGCTAGTTTTTATCAAGGTTTACCAAAGCTCTTAAAAAAGTCAAGGGAGGCACTAGAGAAGCCTTTGTGTGCACAAGAGCTATGGAAAGCATTGCAGATTATGGAGAGTGGAAAAACTCCAGGAATTGATGGGCTCCCAATTGAGTTTTATAAAGCCTTTTGGGAGGTGTTGGGTGAGGATCTTTTGGACGTCCTCAACGAGAGTATAGCTGAAGGCTTTTTACCAGTGAGCTGTAGGAGAGCTGTGATTACTCTCCTACCTAAGAAAGGTGACCTTCAGGAAATCAAGAACTGGAGACCAGTGAGCCTGCTGTGCTCCGATCTGAAAATTTTTTCTAAAACTCTGGCAAATAGATTAAGAGAAGTGATGGGGGACCTCATACATCCTGACCAGACGTATTGTGTGCCTGGCAGGTCCATTTCTGATAATATTTTTCTTGTTCGAGATGTAATAGAGGTTGCTGGCCTTTTGGGCATTGATTTAGGGCTCATCTCCATTGATCAGGAAAAAGCTTTTGATAGGGTTGAGCACCAATACCTTTGGAACACCCTTGATGTTTTTGGTTTTGGCCCAGGTTTTATTGGAGCAATTAAAGTTTTATATAAAGACATTGAAAGTATGCTAAAAATCAATGGTGGTTTGTCTGCCCCTTTTAGTGTTAACAGGGGTATCAGGCAAGGTTGTGCACTCTCTGGAATGCTTTACGCCATAGCAATTGAACCTTTATTAAATAAGTTACGGTCTAATATTGAAGGTTTACTGTTACCTCATGTTAATTTGCAACATCAGATATCAGCTTATGCTGATGATGTAATGATAATGGTTAATGGGCAGAATGATATAAATACCCTGGTAAAAATTATTCAAGAGTTTGGAAGTATATCTGCTGCTAAAATAAATTGGAGTAAGAGTGATGCTTTAATTGTTGGAAAATGGGAAAAGGGGCCACCATTATTACCTGGTGGGTTAACTTGGAAAAAAGGTGGTCTTAAATATCTAGGGGTGTTTATTGGAGATGCTGTCATACAAGAAAAAAACTGGTTTGGCGTGGTCGAAAAAATAGAGGGCAGGTTAAAAAAATGGAAGTGGATTCATCCACAACTGTCCTTTAGAGGACGTGTTTTAATAATTAACAATTTGGCTGCTTCATCATTGTGGCACAGATTGGTATGTGTAGACCCTCCTTCTGGTCTGCTTTCCAGATTACAAGCAATATTGGTAGACTTTTTTTGGGATCGGCTTCATTGGGTCCCTCAAGGCGTACTTTTTTTGCCTGTGGAAGAAGGAGGCCAAGGCCTTGTGCATCTGGTTAGTAGACTTGCAACTTTTCGTTTGCAGTTTATTCAGAGACTCTTAACTGGGCCTGAAGATCTAGTTTGGAGGAAAGTGGCTCAGAATATACTACAGAGGATTGATGGACTTGGACTTGACAGAACTCTGGTTTTTACGGATCATAAACAATTGAACTTTAAAGGACTTCCTTCTTTTTATCATGGACTATTTAAAATGTGGGGACTTTTTAATCTTACCAGGGTTTGTGAAACAGAATCACTGTATTGGTTGCTTGAGGAGCCTTTGGTTAAAGGGTCTCGTTTTGACTTATCAAATGAGTGTTTGCCAGGTCTTTCATTAAGACTTTGTGGCTCTGGTTTGGTAAAGTTAAGGAACTTGATTGATGTGGCTGGGCCTTATTTAAGCGATGCTCCTGCGCTGGCTGCTGTTTTGAGTCAAAGGTCCTCGCGCCAAACTGAATTTATTTTAAAACTCTGGAAAAAAAGACTAACAGAGGAAGAATTAACTATGTTACAGAGTTTTGCTGATGGAAGTTTGATACCAGATATGAAAGATCCTTTTCCTAAAATTTCAATTTCTCCTGATTTAAAAGGTATGTCTAGCATATTGCTGGATATAGAAGGTTTAAAAGATATGGATCTGGGTTTAGCTGAAGGGAAAGAGTTGTATAAGTGTTTTGTTAAAATGTTAAATAAATTGACATTAAGCCAAAAGAAAGATACTGTTTGGCGAGAAAAATTTGGTTTACTAGAGGAAGATAAGCCAGTCTGGAGGGTGTTATACAAACCACCATTGAATAAACAGACTGGCGATTTGCAGTGGCGGATTTTACATGGGGCTATAGCGGTGAATGCCTTTGTCTCTGTTATTAATTCAGATGTTGTTGATAAATGTGTGTTTTGTGGGACAAGAGAGACTGTTTATCATTGCTTTACAGAGTGTTTCAGGTTGGGACCAATTTTTGCTTTGTTGAAGGATTTATTTTTAAGATTTCATGAAACTTTCTCTCCTAAAGTGTTTATTTTAGGATTGAGATATTGTCAAAAGCAGAGAGTAAAGTGGCAGTTGATTAACTTTATTGTTGGACAGGCAAAATTTGCAATATATGTCTCAAGGAGAAACAGAATTGAAAACAGATCAAATGAAGATGTTGTAACTCTTTTTAAAGCTTTTTTAAAAGCTAGAGTGAGTGTTGAATATAAGTATTATCGATTAATGAATGATTTGGAGTCTTTTGAATTACAGTGGTGTTTTAATAATATTATTTGTGTTGTAATTGATGGAGAATTAATTTTTGATGTGTTGTTAATTTGAGTTTGGGTATATGTTTTGACTTTGTTTTTGTTTGGTTTTGTTTGGTTTGTTTTTGACTTAAGTTGGTTTGTATGATCTTTATGTATATGTTTAATAAAGGTGTATGAAATCTCAAATCTCTCTCTCTCTCTTTCTTACTCTCTCTCTATCTATCTATCGTTCAATAATTGAAGTGAAGTGACGTGAACTTCACTTTCCCTCCCACACTTGCTCTCGCTGGATAATTGATACATGTAAATTCTCTAAAGCAATGTTATCACCATTAGAAAAAGTTGTTTTAACAAAGCATTGTTTTGAAGTAGGACCATACTGGCTAGACTAACCAAATTCACTCTATTTTTTGTCATTTCTACCTGCTCGTTTTTGAGAATTTACAAGATTCTGATGTTTTATTGAACATGTTTTGTCACCATCATGGTGATCAGTGTTTCCTTTAGTTGGGTAGTTTGACTCTTTGTTTTTATATTGTAGTGTGTGTGCTTGATGATGGAGTTTTTTAAAACACATTATTATTGCACCAAGTGTTTGTTACCAATGCAACTTACTTGTGGCTTCACATTAATTACATTGATGGTAAGAAGTGATGATATAATATAACTGAACTAACAACACAGATAAAACATCATACATTTCGTTTAAAAGTAAACTACGGTCTAATTTTTGTTTGGAGCTGCAATAAACATACTTCGGGGCATACTGCTGCCTACTGTAACTGAAAATGTAATCTCATGGCTGTAATCAAAAATGTAAAGTCTAAAATTTTTTGACACAAATGCAGACATCAAGAATCAGCTCATGAATCACAACGATGGTGAGTTTTCTACACGTTGCAATCCATTGCACCAACGTATTATAAAACTCGTGAGTCCAGAGATTGTCACCACTGTTGTGATTCATGGGCTGATTCTTGATGTCTGCATATGTGACAATGAAATCTGGACTTTTAATTGTATATAAGCGCTTCCCAGTGGTGGTATGAACCTAAATAATAAGTTGGATGTGACACCTCATATCAACAGAGAAATTGAGACAATACTACATGGTTTACAAAATTTATTTACAGACTTTCATATGTGGTATTACTCTTGGTAAACTTTGAATGAAGTTGTAAGATCCACATGTGAGTTTTGTTTATAACAAATTTTCTTTGCAACAAATAACATGCTTTAGCAAACACTCTTATAAAGACCAAACACTCATATGAAGAGTCAAACTACCCAACTAAAGGAATCACTGATCGTCATTATGGTGACAAAACATTTTCAATAAAACGTCAGCATATACATCTCTGTTAATTAAAAAGAGAGAGAGAGAGAGAGAGATTGAGAGAGAGAAAGAGAGAGAGAGAGAGAGAGAGAGAGAGAGAGAGAGAGAGAGAGAGAGAGAGAGAGAGAGAGAAAGAGAGCATTTAAGGTGGAACTTTATCTATGAGCAGTGCTATGTTTTTGAACACTCATTCATATATAAAGATAACATTATTTTATCAGCTTAACAAAATTTTTCTACAAAAATACACGTGATGTTTATGTTTTTTGACTCAGAACTCATAGACCACATTTGTATAAAATGTTTTTGAATTGATTTCCCGAACCCCTTTTGGACGTCTACCTGACGTCCAATAGGGGTCATAGTCAGACGTCCAGATACTGTACCAGATCTGCACGTTGTATAGACGTACAGATAAGGGCCTGGACCAACCGACATAATATAGACATGATCTGCACGTCGAGCGGACGTCTCTTGTTTGGTGGGTAGGTTATCGCAATGCATAAGTGAACTTCTAGTGAAATACTAACAGCATCTTACTTACCAATCGAAAAGAAATGTTGTCATTTCGGGGTCGAACCTCATTTCTTTCATGTCCATTAGTTGTCTCCAGCGATGAAAAGCAGTACCAGTATTTACTCTGGTTCGGTTACTTTATTTATCATATTTTATTTGTGATTCCGAACGCGTTGTTTTCTGCAGCAAATGTTTGTGGTAGTGGTAAATGTCTCTTGCTTTAGCCATTCTTCCGCTCTCTTCCCTGAACTGAAATACGTCCGAAACCCCTATTGCAAGGCAGGAAGGCATCAAGGCATGTCCGAATCCATGGCTGTCCGAATTGCATTTCTCTGAGCTGCTTTCATGAATCTTAATCCAACAAGTCAGCTGCCTTAGTTTTCGTACGCAGCGGTAGTAGTAGAGGGCTGTACTCCCACCGATGCGACTTATTCGTGTATTGCAGTTTGGCTGGCGGTTATGTGCGTGGCCCGCATACTGCCTCCCATGGTCGAAACTGGTATTACAACACCAGTCGGGCTGTAGCTAGTAATTTAGCATGCTAATTCAGATTGATATTTCTGCAGCACTATACCTTGTCATTTTTTTAATGACATCTTTGCCCTTATTTCTTCTCATTCTTTTGATGCGTGTAGCTAATTTTTTTAAATCTTTTACCTCAATTATTACAAATGGCACCTTTAAAGTGTAGAAAATACATACAAATTTTCTTCCTAAATAATCTATATATTATAAAAATGAAAGAGTAAAGTATGTTTTTAAAGAAACATGTATTATATATTATAATAAATGTAGAGTTGATTCGCAAAAACAGATAAGTTCCGTATGAAATTCTAAAAATAGCATTTTTATCAAGCTCCTGTTTATGTTCATTAATGGCAATGAAAACCTATTCAAAAACAACATGATAACGCACAGACACACACATTCTTTTTTGTTCACTGTTTGCTTGTTTAGAGGGGTCATATTATGAGATTATTTTAAGATGAAAAATAAATCTTTGGTGTCCCCCGAGTGCGTAAGTGAGGTTTTTATTATTTTATTTTAAAGGGGACATATTATGAGATTTTTTTTGGATGTAAACTAAGTCTTAATCTAGGTCTGAGCAAAAGTGTGCCGTTTTGGGTGTGTCATTTAAAATGCAAATGAGCGGCTGACATCATGACAAATGAGCTTCTGACATCACAATAGGAGCCAAATTACAATGACCTATTTTTCACATGCTTGCAGAGAATGGTTTACCAAAACTTAGTTACTGGGTTGATCTTTTTCACATTTTCTAGGTTGATAGAAGCACTGGGGACACAATTATAGCAGTTAAACATGGAAAAGTCAGATTTTCATAATATGTCCCCTTTAAAATCGCAAATTTGTAGGCCTGAGCAGAAGTGTGCCGTTTTTGGGTGTGTCGTTTAAAATGCAAATGAGCGGCTAAAGTGCAAACACTGAATTTTGCTGTCAAGTCCTTCTTTTCTTCTTCTTTCTCTCTGCACTAAATGGCAGTGCTGTGATTGGATAGTGCAGATAAAGGGGACGGTATTATTGTAATTCACCTTGCTACCTACCTCACAAAACAGGCAAAATCTGAACGACATAATTTTTCACATGCTTGCAGAAAATGGCTTACTCAAATTAAGTTACTGTGTTGATCTTTATCACATTTTCTAGATTAATAGAAACACTGACGACCCAATTATAGCACATGAACATAAAAAAGTCTTATTTTCAAGCTATGACCCCTTTAAGTTTTAATTTAATTGTCACCATTATAAGATTCAAAATCTGATTCTTGATGTTTGTGCGTCCCAATTACACCGCTGAAAAAAATACTTCTGACAGACTGCTGTGAGAGTGCTGCATATCATTTAGACAGAAAATAAACTTTTATGAGTTACCCACATAGCAATGTTGTTCCGGCCCAGCTCCGGCCCACAAAAACAGTTTTCCTCGGCCCACATACAACGAAGAATGACGGCCCTTCAATGGCCCAGTTTTGGATTACAGACAATAGCACATAACTGGCCCAGACCTGGGCCAGAACAGGCCCTACAAACAAGCCTACGATGGCCCTTGCAGCCCTTACTTAGCCCCCAGCAAGCCCTCATGCAGCAAAATCCCCAGAGTTAAATAAACACTGCTGGATGTATATATTGTCCCAATCTTACAGAGTGTTAAAAAGTAACACTGAAGCAGAATTAAAAGCTCTGTTATCCTCTCTCACCATCTCTGTCTGAAACCTAAAATTGCATTTTACATCTTACTTGTAGAGTCATTTTCTTACTTTAGGTTTAGATTTTGTTCCATTTAAAGTCACCCTTATTGTGATTAGTGTTTGTTTTAGTTGGACTTGACTCTTCCCTTATTTAGTTTTTTGATTGCTTTAACTCTGTGTTTTAAGACATGTTGTTTACAGCAGAGTAAAGACAATAGAGCAACTCTTTGATGGTGGTTAGCACTTTTAATAAAGTCTAAACATCATCAACTAGAAAACGTATGTATTAATTTAATGTTTGAACCCTTATTAGAAGTATCTTTCTCTGACAATAATGTGATACTACAGTATGAAATCCAGCTCTCTCGTAGCGGTTTGTTATTCTGAAGAATTTTGAAACACTGACACTTAAAATTAACTGGTGTGTAATGTAGACACACAAATATCAAGAATCAGAGTATGAATCTCAACCATGGTGACAAAGAAAATTGTAAAAAGTTCATTATTTTCCATGCTGCAATGCATGATGGGAGTCCTGGATGAGATTTGTAATTTGTTGATACCCAGCATGCATTGCAGCATGAAGTTTTTCCTTTTATTGTCACCATCATTGTGATTCATACTCTGATTCTTAATGTTTGTGTGTCTACACAACAAACCGGTTAATTTTAAGTGTCAGTGTTTCAAAATTCTTCAGAAAGACAAACTGCTATGAGAGAGCTGGATTTCATACTGTAGTATCACATTATTGTCAAAGAAAGATACTTCTGATAAGGGTTCAAACATTAAATTAATACATACGTTTTCTAGTTGATGATGTTTAGACTTTATTACCAGTGCTAACCACCATCAAAGAGTTGCTCTATTGTATTTTCCCTGCTGTAAACAACATGTCTTAAAACACAGAGTTAAAGAAGTCAAAAAACTAAATAAGGGAAGAGTCAAGTCCAACTAAAACAAACACTAATCACAATAAGGGTGACTTTAAATAGAACAAAATCTAAACCTAAAGTAAGAAAATGACTCTACAAGTAAGATGTAAAATGCAATTTTAGGTTTCAGACAGAGATGGTGAGAGAGGATAACAGAGCTTTTAATTCTGCTTCAGTGTTACTTTTTAACACTCTGTAAGATTGGGACAATATATACATCCAGCAGTGTTTATTTAACTCTGGGGATTTTTCTGCATGAGGGCTTCCTGGGGGCTAAGTAAGGGCTGCAAGGGCCATCGTAGGCTTGTTTGTAGGGCCTGTTCTGGCCCAGGTCTGGGCCAGTTATGTGCTATTGTCTGTAATCCAGAACTGGGCCATTGAAGGGCCGTCATTCTTCGTTGTATGTGGGCCGAGGAAAACTGGTTTTGTGGGCCGGAGCTGGGCCGGAACAACATTGCTATGTGGGTAATTATGTCAATAAATTAGATGATAATCTTTACCTTCATGTTCCAACCACCACAGAATTGCACTATTACATTACCATAATAAATGTGTTTTATAAACACAAAGTTAATTCAATCAGGAATAAACTACCTAATGTCAAGGGTCAATGGTGACTTGAAACAAAACATAAAAATCTAAACCTAATAAGTGAATTGCGTTTTCTACAGCAATATTTTTACTGAACATTCAGAAATAATGTTTTATAACAGTTTTATATTAATAAAATGCAATGTTTCTCTATCATTTACATAACAAGCAAAAAAGTTAATATAGAAAACAGTTTTAAACATGTGAACATTAAAATATGACATTATGACAATTTTCAAACTTTATGACTTTCCTAAGACAACCTAGAAACATTTTTAAAACGTTTAAAAAAACTGGACACTTTTAATGTTTTTGGAAATGTTGGAAAATTTCAAGAAACTAAACTTTCTCTGTTAACTGGGTTAGGACTTCCACTTACCAGTTTTTGCAAGCGGGGAGAGTTACTTCCTCCCAAAGCCAACTCTCAGGGAACTGTCTCTGTGACACAATCTCATCAGATGATGTATAATAGTCATCATCATCTACGTAAACAGACAAAAGACATATGAGGGAATATAACGGAAATAAATAAAAAAATTTAAGCAAATTAAAGGGCACATATTATGCAAAATAATTTTTGAACATCAATGTGTGAACACAACCACCCTACAATGAAAAATAAAAAAAGAATTTCATTTTAATTCCCAATAAACCCAAGCAGTCTCATTAGACATGCTGTTTTGATTCTATTGTTAATGTGATGTCACATTGATAAAACCCCACCCACGACCACTGGCTGACTGGCTACCTTTACCCAAAAGCTTTTTTTTAAATGTGTTTGTTAAGCACATTGTTGTGCTAATGCGGCTAAATATACTATTGTCTCAAACAGGGCTTTAAACCAGAATTTTTTCCAAATTGGTTCGTTCCGAACAGAAACAGTATTTTTACATTTCCGGTTTGCGGTTCAACCCTAAAGTTGACGTTCCTGAACCGGTTAGAACAAAAAAATAATTAATTATACATTAATAACGTTCCATGTCAGCTGTGGGACATACAAATAAGTAGGCTGATCATTAGGACATTAAACTTTAATTATTAGTCTACATAATTTTCCTTAAATCTCTATCTTGTCATTAAACATTAAAAAAAGCTACATTATGTAAGTGGCATAACTAATTCTGACATGCCTACATTTGTTGAGTGCACTTAAAGGGCCCATGGCATGAAGATGTTAGCATTGCCACTTTGTAGGTGTGAGCAAAAATTTGTGGTTTTGGGTGTGTACTTTAAAATGCAAATGAGCGGATGAAGTGCAAACATTGATCACAGTGATGGTGGTTTGATGCAATTGAAACTTAAAGGGGACATATTATGAGATTTTTTTAAGATGAAAACTAAGTCTTAATCTAAGTCTGAGCAAAAGAGTGTCGTTTCGGGTGCGTCATTTAAAATGCACATGAGCGGCTGAAGTGCAAACACTGATCGCAATGATGGTGGTTTGTTGCAATTGAAACTCAATTGTGCTGTGAATTATTTTCTCTCTCTCAATTTCTCTCTGTACTAAATGGCTGTGCTGTGGTTAGATAGTGCAGATAAAGAGGGTGGTATTATCCTATTCTGACATCACAATAGGAGCCAAATTACAATGACCTATTTTTTCACATGCTTGCAGAGAATGGTTTACCAAAACTAAGTTACTGGGTTGATCTTTTTCACATTTTCTAGGTTGATAGAAGCACTTGGGACACAATTATAGCAGTTAAACATGGAAAAAGTCAGATTTTCATAAAATGTCCCCTTTAATTATGCTGTCAATTATTTTTTCTCTCTGCACTAAATGGCAGTGCTGTGGTTGGATAGTGGAGATTAAGGGGGCGGTATTATTATAATAAGATCTTCTTATGACATCATAAGGAGGGCTACATTTCAATGACCTAACTTTTGCTCACACCTACAAAGTGGCAATGCTAACATGTTCATGACATAGGCCCTTTAAACACGCGTGCACACATAGACGGAGGACGAATTACAAACGGCGCTTCGGGAAGAAGATGCAGCATAAACAGTCGCTCCACATAAAGTTAAATTACGTTGTTTTTCAGTGCTTTATTCACCAAATGTGTTTTAATGGACTACAGTATAAGACACTGTACCGCAACTCTCCCTCAAGTTTACACATCAAGAGTTCTGATCTTTGAAGGGCATAGGGATAATCACGTTTGATTGGAGTTGGACCGGACACATTTTTTCGCATATGCATTTGTGCAAACAGAAAATTGTTCACTTAAGCGCCTTTTTGTGGTTAAATTGTTTAAAATCACTTAAGTTTTAACATTTGCAAGCCTTTAAAACACGTGCAAAGGACCAACTTTCACCCATATTTAAATTTGCATATTAATCCGCTATTCACATGCGAGCCGAACTGTGGGTCGTGATCTGTACGGAATGGATCACAGATCAACTGCGATCCGTTACACCACTAATTAGTATTAAAAAACATCTTGAGATACTTGGTAGCCCCAATATTTACCTCTTATGATTGAGCATTAAAGACTTGGGCTTGAGTAGACTACTTGCTGGTGGCAAGCTTCTCATTACTCCGATGAGTCAACGACGACCGGAAGTGAACTGCACAGAGTCATATTGCACAGAAATCTTGTCAAAGAACGGAAAAAATAACGGTATTAACCAGTTACCATTATTTTTAAAAACGGTTCTGTTCCGTAACATATATTTTTGGAAAGTTTTTGGTTTCGTTTCGTTTCGGTTCCTTGCAAAACATCAAAAGTTCCTGGTTTCTTTCCATGAACCGGTTCAAAGCCTTGATCTCAAACTGTATTCAGCGGAATCAGATTTATTTTTAAAGGTGCCATGGCATGAAAATTAGACTTTTTCCATGTTTAAGGGCTATAATTGGGTTCCCAGTGCTTCTATCCACCTAGAAAATGTGAAAAAGATCAACCCAGTAACTTAATTTTGGTAAACCATTCTCTGCGAGCACATGAAAAATTAGGTCATTGAGGAGATCTTATAATAATATCGCCCCTTAATCTGCACTATCCAACCGCTGCACTGCCATTTAGTCAGAGAGAGAAAGAGAGAGAGAAAAAATACTTGACAGCACAATTGAGTTTCATTTACAACAAACCACCATCACTGTGATCAGTGTTTGCGCTTCATCCGCTCATTTGCATTTTAAATGACACAGCCAAAATGACAAATTTTTGCACACACAAAGTGGCTTTTTTGACATGTTATAATAAATTATCTATATGGTATTCTGAGCTAAAACTTCACAAATGTGCTCTGGGGACACCAAAGGTTTATTTGACGTTTAAAAAAAATATTGTGACATGTCCCCTTTAACAAACTTGTTCTGTGGGGTATTTTGAGCTGAAACTTCACAGACACATTCTAGGCCCAGTGAGAGTCACTACCAGCTTCATTGCTAAATGCAAGATTCGCTTTATCGACCCCAAAAAATTATTAGAAATACGCCCACTGGAGGATCGGCGATCCACTTTTGTGTCTTTATAGACTTGTTTTTTTGGGGTCGACAGCTTATAAAAATGTATTTCTGGGTTTTTTGGCTTGTTAGCTGTACATATTGTCACACAGCAGCTTTTAGGCATTATTCTGTTTTTGTTATAAGCCAGAAATGACAAGGAGGCAGCCTCTCGCAATACAAAGTCAATGGAGACGATTGGATTGTTTTCCCCCGGTGGGCGTGGTTTTCAAATTAGCATAACTGCGCTCTGTCTCTATGATGTCACAGCAGTAGGCAGCGCAAATATAATGACAAGCCTATAATCCCGCCCACTCTGAAGTGGTACTAAGCTCAATGAAAAGATAACCAAGCCAAAGTGAAGTGAGCTGCCACGACCTGAAAGCACAACAGCAAAACAAGAGAAGTTTGTAGATCATTTTGTATAAGGTTGTGATTGAACTTGGATGAATTCGGGGAATATAACAATAAAATATTTCAACTTTTAAAGTCAGATTAAATCTGTGTACAAAATGATTGAGCCCTTCAACAAGTGTCGTGGTGAACTGCATAATACCGTCAGATCTCCGTCTTCTCCTTGAATGGACAGGACATTCGGGCACTAGAGGACAATAACATATACACACTTAAATTACTGTTATTTATAATGACTTCATGTTTGATAATTTTTCATGATGAAACATAATTACTTGTTCTGATGCTGGTTCCCCCAGCAGTGCTGGACTCGAACATCAAACCAGCATCATAGAAAACCCCCATACTGTCTCTACCACTGCCTGCTGTACAACCAGTGTCATGTTTCTCAATGACGTCCCAGATCTGCAGGAAGAACAGTTAAAGGGGCTATGTCATCATAATTTTTTAAGATATCAAATAAATATTTGGTGTCCCCAGAGTATGTATGTGAAGTTTAGCTCAAAAAAACCATATATATAATTTATTATAGCATATTAAAATTGACACTTTGTAGGTGTGTGCCAAAATGTGCCATTTTTGGTGTGTCCTTTAAAATGCAAATTACATCATAAGGAAAGCCAAATTTCAATGACCTAATTTTTCACATGCTTGCAGGGAATAGTTTTTCTATAGCACAGTGTTTCCAAATCCTGGTCCTTAACTCTTTCGCCGCCATTGACGAGATTTTCCGTCTTTCCGCAATACCGCTATTACTTCCGCAACATACAACCCGGAAGTAGCACCTCACATGAACGAGAAAGAACGACGTGTATGTTTTAAAGATCGCTCTGCATCTGATCTCTATCAAAAGTCCTTCACAAAAATGGAATTATCTCTGCTTTTTGCTCAAAATTGGGTGTTTTTGGAGAAACCTACCCATGTTTGAGAGGTGATTACAAGAGAACTCATAAATGTAGAATGAAAGCAGAGGGTCTGTTCTTTCATCTGATATATTGTTTGTTTATATATTTAAAGAAGAACATTTTCTGGAAGGCATTAAACTTTTGTGAATATCATGAAAAATGCTGGCACTGGCTAGCAAATCTTTTTAAAAACGCTGGCGGGGAAAGAGTTAAAGGGGACATATTATGAAAATCTTACTTTTTCCACGTTTAAGTGCTATAATTGTGTCCCCAGTGCTTCTATCAACCTAGAAAATGTGAAAAAGATCCACCCAGTAACTTAGTTTTGGTAAACCATTCTCTGCAAGCATGTGAAAAAATAGGTCATTGTAATTTGGCTCCTATTGTGATGTCAGAATAGGATAATACCGCCCCTTTATCTGCACTATCCAACCACAGCACAGCCATTTAGTACAGAGAGAAAGAGAGAGAGAGAAAATAATTCACAGCACAATTGAGTTTCAATTGCAACAAACCACCATCATTGTGATCAGTGTTTGCACTTCATCAGCTCATTTGCATTTTAAATGACACACCCAAAACGGCATAGTTTTGCTCAGACCTAGATTAAGATTAAGTTTACATCTTTAAAAAATCTCATAATATGTCCCCTCCCCCTTCCAGAAAGTTTTAGATGTCTCCTCATATAAAACACCTGATTCGTCTCCTTCAAGAATGGACATGTCTCCCTAACAAGCTGTCTTTTTCACATTTTCTAGGTTGAAAGAAGCACTGGGGACCCAATCATAGCACTTGGCATTGCCACTTCGTAGGTGTGAGCAAAAATGTGTCGTTTTGGGTGTTTCCTTTAAAATGCAAATGAGGGGATGAAGTGCAAACACTGATCACAATGTGTTGGTTTGATGCAATTCAAACTCAATTGTGCTGTCAATTATTTTTTCTCTCTCTCTTTCTCTTTGCACTAAATGACAGAGCTGTGGTTGGATAGTGGAGATTAAGGGGTGGTATTATTATAATAAGATCTCCTTATGACATCATAAGGAGAGCCACATTTCAATGACCTAATTTTTTGCTCACACCTACAAAGTGGCAATGCTAACATTTTCATGCCATGTCCCCTTTAAGAAGGCTTTACACTAGTAAAACTCATGCACTGTTTGTAGTGTAGACTGATGAGGATTTATCACCTTAGACTGAGTTAATCTGTTCTTGTTGAGCACATGCACAGCCTTGTCAACCACCACCAGTCCAACTTTAGCTCCAGGGTCTCCGGTTATTTGCAAACTGAAGTCATCACTTGGGCTGTAAGTATTGGCCTTGTTTTTTACCTGAAGTTCAAGCTGTGAATAAGAGACAAAAAGACAGAACATATGAATAGTTCAGGAAAAGGATAAATAAATTCTTATGTCAGTTTGGCCATAACTTTATGGTTCGTTCAGATGAACTGAAATTCAATAAGACACACTCCTCTGTTCATATAAAATGTAAAAAAATTGTATTGATTATTTTTATTTTATTACATTTTTTGTGGTGGTTTACTTTACCTTTCCCATGCATGTGTTCTTCACATCAACCCAGACTGAATCAGACACCACCTCATTTGTACCCACATGATAATAAGCCACGAAGCGAAAGGACGGCACCATGTCTTTGGTTATAAGTAGATATAGAGTCACCAAAGACTGTCCTCTTCTATTAAACCTGCCTGCCTTCACAATCTGCCCTTTACTGGTGATCTGAAAATAAGAGACAAATTAGTATCAAGACATATAGGGGTGGGTTAACGGACAGGGATTAGCTTAAACCAGGACTAGGCATTAGTTTAATTAGGAAATATAACTAGTTTTAACAAACATGCCTTACTAAAAACATTACTTGTGTGCATTTTGAGGCAAAATAAAGGGCACTGATGTATTTTAAGATATGTCAGTGAAAGTATTTTTTCAGTTTGGACAGCTCTTATTTATGACAATTCTAATCCCTGTCCGGGAAACCGCCCCATAGTCTCAAACATAAAGCTATTCTTCTGGTATAATAAATTAACTTTTTGGGAAGATAACTGAATTGAGACCCAGATGTTTATGAGCTAGAACATATGCTATATTTATATTTAAAAAGCCTGTAACACATTTTTGTTGCCATAGGTTACTGTAGGTGACCAGTAATGTAGTCTAAAATATTACAAGAAACAAATCTGATAATCTGATAAAGTCCGATATTAAATTTGTTCTCAGTTTGTCACACCACAGACAAATATATTATTATTATTTATTAATTTAGCTGATCCTTTTATCCAAAGCGACTTACAATTGCTATGTCAGTGGTTGCATGCCTCTTGAGCAGCTAGGGGTTAACCCTCTGGGGTCTAAGGGGTTTTTAGGGCCCTGGGGAAGTTTTGACATGCACTGACATTTGTGATTTTTTTCAGTTGCTTAAAAACATATTAATGGCAAAAGTCTCATAACACTGTGTTCAGCACAAACTGTTCTACTATATTTATGATCAACATGTATGTACATGTTGTATTTTTGAGAGAAAAATGTTTATGCGTGGTTTTTGAAAAAGCACATTTTTTAAGTCACTGATATAAGTCCACAAAACTCATCCTAAACATGTTTTCCCAAGACTTGTTAAAACAGGATCTAGTAGTCTAGAGTTTTTTCTTCAAAATGACGTGACAATCATTTGGCCTGCTCATTCACTTAGAACAATATATTGATTTACAATTTCTAAGAAACTTTTGCTTGGGAAAGGCTGTATGTGTGGAGGCGGGAAAGCTCCTGAATAATTAGTGATTGACAGCTGAGAGACAAAAGAGTTGCATAATGAGCCACATTACGAAGCACCGAAAAGCGCGCTGTTACATCCATGTACTATCTCCACGGTGGTTTTATTAAGTTCAATATGCTGCATTACACGTGCCAATATGAATAAGCCTACTTAATGTCTGTGATTGTTGCTGAACATTTGCTAACGACATGTTTTTTATTGTTTTAAGCATCTTCACGCAGGCGTGACAGTACAGATGTGGCCTTTAAAAATGCGCGTTTCTGAGAGCAGAATGCCGCGGAGACTTCCGAAATTCTGCGAGATCCCGCAGAAGGGGAGTTCGGTGGGGGACGCAGGAAATATAAAAACCTGTAGAGGGCAGGCGTGTTTCATGTAGGCCATACTGACGACAATGTGTGTGCTCGACTTCATGCTTAGCGTATACTGTATGATATTGAAGTAACATGACACGGATTATCAATGTTTAGGCGATAGACTTTGATGTCATACAAATGCATGCTTTTTGGCAAACATTTTGTTGGCGAAGTTTTCTTTTGCCAGTTACATAAACAGTCACATATTCTTCATAAAAATCGGACTCAAACGCGCATCATTTGTCTTATTTTTTCCGTGTACTTACAGTAGAAGAGACGTGATGTATGATAATCGAGTCTAATAACAAAATAATTCGCGAAGACCTTTGAAGAGACCGAGCGCATTTACGCAATATCATTAACTAGTTTATCTAATTTTACATTTAGTTCATTTTTGCATCTGAACGTTTTAATAGCTTTAACATGTACGGTGCGCTTTTCTGCATTACTGAACAGTAGGCTACTTTTTATATTATCATGTTTCCCTTTACATGGTATGAAACACGATAAAAAGTATGCATTGGTGTTTAATACATTTCACTGAGAATTTGTATAATATGTTATACTTTTGTACTAAGGAAATAAAATCATATTGTGAGTGTAAATATTCATAAATTGGAGGAGTTTCTGAGGTGTTTGTCATCGGCAAAATGTGCAGTTTCTTTGTTGCTGATTAAAAACCGTTGGCTATGTGATTGTTTAAAATTGACATTTTTTCTACTTATTATTAATTTATTTTTTGCCTACATTTACTCAAATAATATCAATGTGAAAATATAAGTAATTCATACTTCAAGTTAGGCGTAAAACTTACACATTTTTGATGTCAAATAGAAATAATAATAATTTGAAATATGCAATTATTACAGTTTAAAAAACTTAAATATATTACTCTGACCTTTTTAAATATATTGACTAAAATAATCTGTAAATGTAATACTTATATTATTAAGGCGTATACATCAAATAATATATGTACATTTTACACAAAATATCTGTTCTATTTTAAGTAATTTATTTTCCAACTAAAAAAATCGCATAACTGCATTAAGAGATTTTATTAAGTTACTTTAATCATTTATTTTAGAGATATTTACAAAGCCACTGAATCATTTTTAACAGTGTGTACATTATGACCTTACGGTAGACTATTATTAAATGCATATAAATAAAAATATGTAAAACTAAATAAAAAATATATCATACACGGACTGTATGTAAGCATACGTTTTCTTGTTCGGTGCACGTGGGTTTAAATGCCGTTTTTCTAAAGAAGAATTTTAAAACTTTATTGGTGGTAGTTGAGAAGAATTCCTTTTTCCATTTCTAAATCATTTTGAGCGCAATATAAATATATCATATTTTTATTCTTATTATATAAGAATACGCAATTTTTACAACATTTTTAACATATGGAAAATATACGTTATGTTGTGTGAATTTCCTAATTACAAGCTTTTGATGAAATTGCACCAAAACTAAACGTGCATAAAAACATAAAAAAGCAATTTAAATAAGCGAAAAATCTTTTTTATGAGCTCAAAATGTTGAATATAATGTGCTATTGCTGAAAATTGCCCATCTCTAAAGGAGAATATTCATCTTTAAAGTTGAAGAAACAAAAAAGTACTGACAAGCATTCTCAAATATAGCCTATATATTCTGCAAGCACTCAGTTGAGAACAATTCCATTTTCCATTTCTAAATCATTTTGAGCGCAATATAAATGTATCATATTGTTATTCTTATTATATAAGAATACGCAATTTTTACAACATTTTTAAGATATATAAAATATACGTTAAGCGTGTTGTGTGTATTTCCTAATTATAAGCTTTTGATGAAATTGCACCAAAACTAAACGTGCATAAAAACATAAAAAAAATCATTTAAATAAGCGAAAAATCTTTTTTATGAGCTCAAAATGTTGAATATAATGTGCTATTGCTGAAAATTGCCCATCTCTAAAGAAGAATATTCATCTTTAAAGTTAAAGAAACAAAAAAGTACTGATAAGCATTCTCAAATATGTATATTCTGCAAGCACTCATTTATCCATAATGATGTAATTTATTTTTTAATAACATATTGTCGCTGTCGGGCAAAGATACTCTCTGGACACCAAGACCATGTCTATGGGTTCAAGAATAACAAAATATTGGCCATTTGAAACTCGAAAGTCATCACTTTATTTTGTCCCATTGTTTTCCATTTTGCGGGTGATAAAACTCCTGTGCACGTCGTTCAAATTCATTGAAATTTTGTTCACTTGTAGTTTAGCAAGTATGTATAATACAATTTCAATAATGTTTTTACACTGCACATCGTCTGAGGAAATCCGAAGTTGCGTCGAGGGGAACCAAGCTGACAGCCGCGACAGCAGAGATTGTCACGTAGTACCTACAAAAGGGTACCTGCAGCGATATCATTCTGGCTTGGTGGGATGTCAGCCAGCGAGAGTCCTCTGATTCTGGCCTTGTTCTTTTACTCCTCAGAGTCTAAAACCAGGAGGGCATATTAAGTATTCATTGTATTTTCATTTTAACAGAGCAGCTATGGTTGCGCGTTTCACACACCTCTCCAAACCACGTTGTTAACACTATGCTTGTTCGACTTCATGCGGCGCCACAAGAACCGACAGCCGGATGACGTCAGAGTACCGCGAAAATGATTCAAGAAATCATATTTCGCCTCGCTCTCGCGATACTGTGACGTCTTCCGGCTGTCGATTCTCGGGGCGCCGCATGAAGTCGAACAAGCCTATTGACAGCAGCAAAAGCTACGCATGCGCTTTTAACTTGTAAAACTCAAAGGTGTATGGGTAATGTAGTCTCTGCTCTCGGTGGGACGAATTAGGTAGCTTGCATTGTGAAGGGCGCTTTGAAAAGCGGCAGCGCAGCCAAAGGATTAAATTAAGCCTCTGATTTAAACAGATGTGCAAATGAGCGTTCTGGTACGCTAGAAGTACGTTCTGGGCGCAGGGAGAGGTGGTGGTACGCAAGAGCTATATTTGGAAGTGGCGGTACTGAGTACTGGCGCCTACCGGCCCACATTAAAGCACTGGCGGTAGCAAAGGTAGACGGCCCTTTGAAAAGCAAAAGAAAGCTGATAAAAATGAGAAACCCACACTGAAATAAATTGGAGTAGGATTTAGGCTACTTAACAAAATCTAAACATTTTTCACTCAGAAAAGGCTAGTAAATATAAACAAAATTATCAGCAGCTTTAACTTTATTACTTTTTTAATTTTAATTCACTCTTTGTTTCAGCGATGTTTATAAATATACTATATTTTTGCATTTTGATTACAAACTGTTCTACACTGAAAAGAAACTAATGTAATCTTCATGATTTAATCACGTAAAACACAAGTCTAAACACAAGCACCACTTTTCTGAATGATGATAATCACAAACATCCCAGAGTTTGTAAACCAATTGTTTGTAAACATATTTAATGCTAACTACTTAAAAATTCAGAAAATATTTTTTACAGTGTATAAATAAAAAGACATGAAGGAAGTTAATTCCAACATGTAATTAATTGTACATGGTTTAGCTGCTTGTTTTAGCAGCTACCAGTGACACAGAGTCAAGAAATTAAAAACCACCCACCCCTAGGTCTGCCAATTCTTTGCCAACCCCCAATGCTAATCGATCACCTCATCATCAGGGAATCAAAAGAAAACCGGTTTATCCAGTTTTCACCAGCGCGTTGGGTTTTAATTTCAACCCTTGCAGTTTCTTTGTTAAAATGCTATTTAAGCAAATAGGCCTAATACATACGCTGTATGTTATTTTAAATGAATGTTTATAACTTATAAAATTAAGTGGATATCAGGTAACTTAATTTGACATATGTTGATATAACCTAGGCTCTTTTTGTTATGAAACATGTTCAATGGTTACAGTGCCTCATGGTGGGGTTGAACCCCTGGTTCAGTTTACCCCATCTGGTTCACTTTGCCCCACAGCCACCGTTTTGGAAAACTGCCTAGCTTAGTAATTCAGGCTAATCTTTAGCTAAATCATTCACATGGTTTTATACATTAGCCTATCACCAATATGTATGGTATAAATATTTAGACCTGGATAAATCTACTTTGACATAACAGCCATTATACCTGGTATGTATACATTTTACTTTGATAGGATAAAAACTGTTTTTTTTTTTTTTTTAAATCATACTTTAATCATAACTCTTTAATTTGTCCTTCTCTTTAACATAGCCAAATATAAATTATGGTTGCTACCTGTATTTGTGGTCACACGGCTACAAATCTGTATGGTTGCCTAGATAAAGGGGGTGGGTCAACTTACCCACTGGCTCACTTTGCCCCACTCTCCCCTACTTGGTATTGAGAAACGGGCATTGTTTATCGAAGCCGGAGCGCGAGCTACAAACTACAGAGCGAGTGCGCGGGTGCACAATGGTGAAAGAGCAACACACGATGTAAATAACTAAACCAGTGCTCGCAGTACAGACACTTTATATTTTAGCGTACTGCGTACCTTCACTTTCTTTTGCGTGCCACCACTTCTCATGTTGCTGGTACTTTGCCTTAAAGAGTCAAAGGGCGTTTCTATGTGGCGCTGCGCAGACAGTTCGGCAACTAAGACATCAAAGTACCGCGAGAGCAAGTCGAAATGTTACAAATGGTCCGACTTTACCTTTGCTCTCGCGGTACTCTGATGTCATACGCCGACCAGTCAGCGCCGCACCATTTAAAGTCGAACACACAAAGCGTCAAGGCAGGGCCGCTGGAAGTCATTTTGAACAGGGGGTGCTGTGAATTTTTTTAACCAAAAAACCTATGAGCCTATAGGCCTATTTAAAATACATTTTAAAAATAAATACATTGAGATTTACTACTTTATTGTCATATACACTTCAGGGCACACAGCCAGGGTCTGAAACACAGACATCATCAGTTCTCAGATGAATATGCGCTATTAATCAGAAGCAAAAATACTTATCCCAGGGGGAATTACTTTCGTTACAATTTACATACAACATATAATATTATAACAACATATAATATTAATTAAACTTCACAGTTTTCAATGTCCATGCGGACGAACATATTTTACTTTCGTTTTTAAGTTAAGATCACACGTCGATTAACAGATGTAAAATATTCTTACATTAACATACCTAGTATATTTTTATATAGATCTTTTTTTACTAAATAGTACTATTACTGTCTTTTTTAAACATATAAATAATTCATAATTTGAACAAAAATAATAATGGGTTTAGTTCTGATATTGTATACTTTTAATAAGAAAAACATGGTGTATAATTACATTTTTAGAATAGGCTTTATATAAGGTTTGTACTGTAAAAATACTTTATTTGTTACAAACAAAAGATAAAGAATTTACAAACGTGTGGAGAGCCATTTCAGCACTTGGACAGCGAAATGTTTTTTTTAAAAGCATTACTTAAAATGTTTTCTCATCTCACCATATCTACAGGTGCAGAGTCATTATATACAATAAATCCGTTGGGTAGCATTTAAAAAAAAACATTTAAAAGTAGATGCATTTGTTTAAAGCAAAGCATTTATTTACTTAGCTACAGATGAAGCAGCTCTTTGCGCCTTCTAACGTCTCATAATTGGTCATCATTTATGTCCAAGAGACTCAATAATAATCTGTTACATTTTAATCCTTTAATTTTTCATATTAAAAAGCGTTTTTGTGCTGCTGCGCATCCATGTAATAAACAAACCCGCGTTGTCATTCCGTTAATACGCATATTATCAACGCGCTCTTTACTCGAACAGAAAAAACTCGCCTCGCGAATTGCGCCGGTTGTATAGAGATTCCAAAGTCTCTCATGAGCTAGAGGACAAATATCCAGGGAGTTCAGTATTTCTGTGTGGGCATGCATCAGGGAAAGGTGTGTGAGTCTTTTCTGGGTCATGGTGCTGCATACCAATGTCTTCAAAAGATGCAAGGCGGAGAAAGTGCGCTCGGATGAGGCCACGGATAGGCACAGTAATGAAATTAAAATCCAAAATACACGTAATAACCTACGTGTGTCAAAAATAATTTCCTAAAATATTCATAAGTAATATATCAATTGTGCAAAATATTTTAACCTAAAAAAAATATATTTCTCGCCTTCCCGCGACCATGCGTCAAGGTCTGGAGGAAAATGATACCTGCCCGGATCCCACGCACGCATCTGCAGTTATATACATTTTACAAAACCAGTATTCATTAAATTTTTAAGAACTTTTTTGCCACTTTTAAAACTGTAAAACTAAATAAAAAAGATATCATATGCCGAATAAGCATGTAAGCATATGTTTTCTTGTTCGCTCCACGCAACACGGGTTTAAACGCCGTTTTTTTTCTAAAGAATAATGTTTACACTTAATTGGTGGTGGTTGAGAATAATTTATATTGCTTGCAGAATAATGTATATTGCATTTTAGCGCAATATAAATGTATCATATTGTTATTCTTAAATTAAAGAATACTAATATATTTTTTACAACATTTTTAACTTTAAAACATACATATAAAGATGCTTTGTACAATAGCTTTGCTTCTGACAACAATTTTCTGTAATAAATCAGTAAATGAATCACAAAATGTGTTGAAAGTGGCGAATAAAATGCTTGTCAATTCAAACAAAGGTGTATAAAACCGCTTTAATTAACAATAACTAAACTGTGCTCTTTTGCATACCTCTACTTTTCTCATGTCTTTCTTTATACCACCTTTATCTTTTTAAAATCTTGCCACTTTTAGAAATAATTTGTTTGCATTTTTTGTATACTGCACACTTTATTTGCATCAACTATACCCATAATAACATTTTCTACGTTTTTCTTTCAATAAGGAAATCTGTTTATTGTTATGAATAACGGCTGAAAGGATAAAAAAAAATCATAACACTGACTGCCTATATGCGCAAGAAAGGTATTATTAAAGTTTTAAATATGTAAAACTAAATAAAGATATCATATGCCCACTGTACAGTATGTAAGCATAGGCCCATGTTTTCTTGTTCGCTCTGCGTGGGTTTAAACGCTATTTTTCTAAAGAATATTTTTTTAACTTTATTGGTGGTGGTTGAGAAGAATTCCTCTTTCCATATGTATAGCATTTTAGCGCAATATACATGTGTCATATTATTGTTCTTAATATATTAAGAACAATAATACTAATATATTTTTACAACATTTTTAACTTTAAAACATGTATTTTTATACCACATGAATCTCTTTAAAATAGTAATACTTTTAGAAAAACGGACATAATTATTAATATTATAAACAAACAATGAAACGGTGTCAAAATTCGACAACACAAATAATTAAGATATTCATTGTAAATAGAGTTAAGGGTATTAGGCTCACACTAAATTCTTTGTTGCACTTAGTATAAATGCCCATTGCACGTACAGTCATCTTAATAAATGTATGCGCTGTTATGCTGGCAAGAAGGGGTTGACGTCACTTTGCTGTTTTAATAGAAATATTAAATATTCAGCAATGCCCTTATTAACTTCTGGAAACAACCGCAATGACAACGCATATAAAAATGTAGTTTTTTATGCGCCACCTGGTGGATTTTCTGTGAAGCGAAACACATTAAGGGAAAAGGGAAAGTAGCCCCCCCGAAAACACTTGCAGAATTCTGCGTGACTCCGCGAGACGATTTGGCGAATGCCGCGGGAGAAAACGCGCGTTTTTAAAGGCCACATCTGTATTAGTCAGTTTCACAAGACTAGTAATGCTCATTGAAGTATAAATGCTAAGCACTACAGTGCAACGTCTCCCTTGCTTCCCGTTAAAACAGTACTATGTTTAATTTAATACCAATAAAAGCCGTTACATACCAGCAAAACGCTCTTCATTGATCCTGTGTGTGCTGCCGCGTTATGTTTTGGGGCACGAAGAACAAGCCTAATGAAAAGTGTAGCAGCGCATTCACGTCCGCTGGGAGATTTGAGAAATGTTTGTAAAAATCAAACAGTGTAATGTTTTCAGCGGGGTGGCAACAGGGGTGGCAAGGACTTCGTCTGGGGTGGCAATTGCCACCCCAATTACCCCTCTGGCTCCGCCACTGCTCTGAATGCATCCATGATCACATTTATGTTTGTGCAAACTCGTTTTGTGTGTTTGTATTTGCAAATACAGCTGCACAATTATGTCGAGGAGCAGAGACGACTGCTCTGAGGTCAGCAATTTTACGCATGTTCGACTTCATGTGGTGCTGGAAGAACCGACAGGCGGATGATGTCAACGTACCGTGAGAGCGAGTTGAGAAATCACACCTAGAGGTCTAATTTCGAATTGCTCTCGCGGTACTTTGATGTCATTGAACACTAACTGCAAGAACTCCTCTCTCCAACACGAAGAACCAGTCCGCGTCACCACTTAATTTACGGAAATTTTCCTGTATCTAATTTTTGATTTTGATGACTCTTTTTCTGGAGAAAGTAATACTAATATAATGAAGAAAGTTAAAATATTTAATGCAATAGAATCTGTGCTTCCCAATTCTGTTCCTCGAGTACCCCCTTCAAGAAAGTTTTAGATGTCTCCTTATTTAAAACACCTGATTCAACTAATAACATGTCTTCCTAACAACCTGTTGAGTAAAATCAGACGTGTTAGATAAGGAGAAATCTATAACTTTCTGGAAGGGACACGCGAGAACCAGGAGTGGGAAACACTGATTTAGATCATTCTTATTGTTACAGTGAAATTCTTTAGCTGGTGCCCCGAAGTAGAGGAGGGAGGGGTCATCTGACACACATGCACACACACTTGAGGTGAAAACACACTCTACACAGGAAAATCCCCAGTGTTAAATTAACTCTACCAGTGTTAAATCAACACTATTTGGTGTTTATATAATCCACACCAAGATCGGTGTTAAAAAAGACTGGTGTTAAAAATATAACTCTGAATCAGTGTTAAAGTTAATGAGATAATGAAGTGATGATCAAGATATTAATGGTGAACACCTGCTGGTCATTCAAATCAATTACATTTTGGACATTTTCCTGTCTCTAAATTTTTATTTTGATGACTCGTTTTCTGGAGAAAATACTAAAATAATAAAGAAAGACAAATTATTAAATGCAATAGATGAATACGGTTGGGTGTATGCCTCCAAAAGCTGCAATCTTTCACGTTTGCCTCTCTATCAGCATCTCTGTTTGAAAAATAAAAAGATAACTTGCAGTTATTTTCTAAATGGATAAGTTTAACTTCTAAACAGCTATCAGAACAAAATACAAAAAAAGTGCTCAACAATTACAGCATCCACACGCGTGATTAAGTAAACAAATCTTCTTTCTGACGTGATGTCTCACAAGTCAAATAGACATTTGCCACAAAATATATCATATTAAATCATAAGTTTGTGTTTGTTATGAGGTCATTTGAAGTCACCATTACTGTGATTAGTGTTTCCTTTAGTTAGGCATTTGTCCCTTGACCTTCACTGATCTAACTCTCCTCTTTTAGCAATAGCAACAATGTTATAGTAAAACCACTTGTTCATTGCTTCATGTAGAGGGAAGCCCTTCCAGACCTTCTCAGATTGTTTATATTTATTATTTTCTACTCAACAAATTATTGAAACATTTGGTCATAAATTTATTATGAAGAAACAGACATATAAAAAAGATCTATGCAAATGACAGTGTATTGAACGAGACTGCCGTAACGCTTTAGTGTGTTTTTAGTTGTTGTTGTTTTTTGCTTAAGAGAGACTTCATGATTTCTGATACAAATCTCAACAATGGTGACAGTTAATGGCAAGAAAGTTGCTAAATTTTTGTCATGTTGCAATGCATGATGGGATTTATGAATGAGTTTTCTACAATCCTGGTACCCAGCATGCATTGCGGCATGAAGCTTTGTTGTTAATTGTCACCATGATTGTGTTTTATAGGCTGAATGTTGATGTCTCAGTGTGTCTGGCTTGCACCACAGATTAGATTTGGGTAAACAATATTTAACTCTTCAGGGTAAGTGGACTTTTACAGCACTGTTGGATTTCATGGGAGCTTCACAGGTTTGGCAGAACATAAATTAGACACTTACATTCAGTGATAATTTTTTTTTACGATATCATTGACTCCCAAGTTTTATACTAATTAACGTAGTGTTAGTTATAGACTTCACTTCTCTCATCTTCCTCTGCTTTAACATATGTGTTTTATAAACACACTGCCATAATTAGCAGAAGAAATCTTACACTAAACTTCAAGACCCAAGTACCCAACTAAAGGAAACACTAATCGGAGCAATGGTGACTTGCTTCATTAACCAGATTTACAGCAGTTCTTTAGAAGTTAAACTTATCATCCATGTAACTCTGCAAGCAAGTTGTAATTTTAGTTTTCAAACAGAGATGATGATAGTGTTCATTTAACTATGGTGATTTCATCTATTGCATTTAATAATTTGGCTTTCTTCCTCATTTTAGTATTACTTTCTCCAGAAAAAGAGTCAACAAAAATAAAATTTTTAAGACAGGAACAATTCCAAAATTGAGTTGATTTGACACGGAATGACCAGCAGGTGTTCACTATTAATGACTCAATCACTTCATTATCTTATTAACTTTAACACTGATTTAGTGTTTTTTTAACACCAATCTTGGTGTGGATTATATAAACACCGAGCAGTGTTAATTTAACACTGGGGATTTTGCTGTGTAGTGTCCTGTGTATGACATACTACCCAACTGGTGCCCCGTGTCAAAATGACTACAATCCTAATTTTTTAAATTCCGAATCAGCTGTAGATTTTTGCTCGTTGTTTTTGTCACATGACTGGAACAGTTGAAACAAATGTTTATTACACTATGCACCATCATAAATAACAACTAATTTCTCTTACCATGTATGTGTAATCCTGATCTTTGACTCCTGGACTTTTTCCTGTGTACAGATTGACTTTCATTTGATCATCAATTCCAAGCTCTGCTGCATCAATGCCAACATGCAGGTAGTTGTTGGTTTGGGGTTTATAGGCCTGAGCTGTCATTTTCTTCACTGCCTGCTGTTCAGCTTGTAATGTTGGGTCTATTGTCTTTACCTAGAAAATTATAAATAGATAACAAGAATATATTTATACATGCATATTTTCAATAAATTTTCACTTAATTTTAGAATGAACTGAATCTCTGCACTAGATCAGCAATGATGGTCAGATCTTACGGTGATCTGCAGTGTTGAAGATTCTCCGTGTGAATTGATGGTGACTTTTTCAATGCCATTATCTTTTGTTTTACCTCTGACCCCTCCAGGATTTACCTCTACTGGCACATTTACAGCAGGTGTCAGGTCAGGATTTGTCACGTAAACCTTTCATAAAAACCCAGACAAAACACTTTCAAAAACTTGAAAGCTTGGTAACATTATTTATAGAGCACATTTATAATTAATGTTCAAGTGCTTATTAAGACATCTTCCTTAAGTTTATCATCTTTCTAGTCTAGTTTTGTACCGAGACATCAAAAGGCATCCCAGGTTTGAAGAAGTGAGGTGTCCTCTTGAAGTGGATGGTGTATGGTGACGTCACAATCTGAATGCCTCTCCTGTGTGCTTCTACCATTTCACTGCCTGAAACACACACAATCACCCATCTTTATGTCTACAGCACACACATACACATGTTCATACAGATATACAGTCAGGGCCGCATTAACACTGTAAGGGGCCCCTGGGCTTCACCCTTTTGTGGGGCCCTTCATCCACCAGAATTGCAGCCTACATTCAAACAATCTTTATAATCACTAAGTTCAAGTTGTCAGGCTTTTATTTTGCTGGAATAAATGCAATAACAAAATATTAAAACCATATCAGAATGCCCACAATATACACAAATATCACTGCATAACATATGCACATAGTCCTAGCTAGAGGTGACCCGAATAGTCTAAGATTCGATGCTTTAACAGGAGAAGCCTGATTCTACTGCACAGTCGAATCATCGCAGATGTGTTATAAAATGAGGATCATTTACTTTTGGCTGTATAAGAGTGCATATTATCTGATTTCACATACAGTATAACAGCTTTCACCCAATATAAAAAATATACAGCCTATTATGATAATACTAAGTAAATAATATGTGAAAAAGTAGCTTTCAATAAATATTTTTAAAGTCTGTGAATAGCCTAAATCCCGTGACAGGGCTACACGTCCATATCCAGAAACCATTGCAAAGTCTCTTTGTTTCTGCAATTTAAAAGACAAAACAGGCAATTCTATACTTTCGTTATTTTAATAATTTCTTTGTTTTTATTTAATTTATAGATTATTCAGTGTTATCTGATTAAACTATTTGTGGCTTGCGTTTTATTCCCCTGCGTATTTAGGCATTTTGCACCCATGTTCTGCACCTTACTTTATTCTGACTTCATTTTTTTTATTATTAATTATAAAGGTAAATTCTGATCTTATTTAAGTTCTGTAAGTTTTGGATTGCTTTCCGTTGTGTCGATATTGCGCTGTTGCATGCTGTCACATTCAATTTATCCGAACGCGCTAGGTGCTCTGCGTGATCATATTTAGGCGTTCAGCAAAGTAAACATCAAAAACCAGATTTTTTCGACAAGTATAAGTTTTAAAATGTTTATAAAAAGGTTGATTAACTTGTCAAAAGTTGAGCTACAAAACAGGTAAGGCGTTTTTTTTTTCGGTGATGACACCAAAAATATCTTCACCGAATCTGACACAATTGTCTCTTTGTGATTTAATATTATGGTCGATGCTAACTTTAAAATGATAGAAAAGAGATGTGAAACAAATGTTATAAGAAACATCAGGTGTTTCAAGTGAATACAGAGATAATCAAAGTGAAAGTAAGCAATCAGATATTTCTGTGCAAAATAATAAAGCATATAAAGTGTCTATAAAATCATTAATTTCAGTGTTTTCTGGTTATAAATGAACGTTTAATGAATTGTATATAAAGCTTGTTTTTTATAATTTACAGTAACAAATGATATGTAATTTCTTGTCTTTTATTTCCTTGCCACCTGAAAGAAAATGTGTATATAAACATTCATTAAATTATTCCTCGTAACATTTTAAAGCCAATATGTACAGAACAGCACACAAAGATATTACAAAAAACATTTTGATAACTAAATCTAATAAATAACAAATTAGATTCTGCCTTGGAAGCCACGGCTAAGTTCAGCGATCTTAAAAACGCTTCCTCAGTTTCGTCTTTGTTCATCACTTGAAAGGCACTTGTGGTCACTTTATCAGAAAGCTGTCTGTGTGTGTTGCCTTCAGAAATGCAATAATGGATATTTCAGACAGAAATTTTACAAAGCTCACTAATGATTGCAGGGTAGCCTATAGTAAGTGAGAGATTTTCTTGCGCAGGAACTGCATTTACACACGGACATTCAAAGCAAAGTGATTAAGCATAATTTTAAAGGGAGTATCAACTTTTTATAAAATGCGGTTGTTATTTTTGTCCGTCATCTCGGGGCCCCTCCCAGCCCGAGGCCCTGGGCTTAAGCCCAGGTAAGCCCATGCATTAATTCGGCCCTGTATACAGTGTGTGCGTTGATTCTTACCGGTCTCTGTTAAAACACTGACTGAAACAAAGAATGACTTTCCAACCAGCTGATTGATGTTTGGAAAGGTCTTAAGGATCATCTCCCTGGTCAGAACTACTTCACACTTTCCATTTATTGTCTATGTATATATGAGGCAGAGAAAATGTATGCATGACAGTGTTTACAGCATTTGAATTTAAATGTATTTTGACCCATGAAAAAATTATGTTTGGTCACATTTGGCTATAAAGCTTACCGGAACTCTTTGTAGAGAGCCAGCAATGCTTGTTTTGATCTCGTCTTCCATCACACCAAACACCACAAATGCTTGTCCATTTACCTTCTTCCCAAACCGATACCTTAAAAAAAAAAACGCTTTTCGTCATGTGACAAACTATATTACATAAAGAGTCCTCCCTATTGTACATTGAGATTTTTGGGTTATGACTGTTTACTCACAAAATAAAACTGAATCAAAATTAGATGCTAAAATATGATGCAGTTTTTTGGGGGGCGGCAGGGGGCGGGGGGGGCTTTAATAAATGTTTCTGCATTTTGTTTCTATAAAAGCTCCCATCTCAATCCAGCCGTCTAATAGACATCTTTTAGCCCCAGACGTCTAGGCTAAAACAAGGCAAAATGTGGACTATCATTTAACATTTTATTCAAAAAGCCTAAAAATAAATGAAACTAAATAAATAAATAAGTGACACCAAACATCGTAATCACTATTGACTTTGCATACATGACGGAATACAGTTCAGTATATAAGGGACAACTTTTGGGGGTTTTTGCTCGTATTACAGTATTTTGTATTTTGCATATTTCACTTTTCATTTCCACAAAGTAAACTTAGTAAATTTCCATACAAGGTAAGAATAATGGATCTTACTCTGCAGTAATGTCAACTGTTAGACTTTCTTCACCTACATAGAAGAACACTTTTCTGGGACTTAAAATGACTTCAAAAGTTGGAAGCACTATAAACCAAAACACACAGAGATAATAGATCAACACTTTTTGTTATTATCTCATGGTTGCACCACTCACTGCTTTTGTTGCATCATATCTCACCATATTCTTTGACTTCAAAGTCTGCAGTGAACGTCTTCTGTGGAGTGTTTGCGTACCGTGTGACCACCTTCCAGATCCCAGAACTTAAAACATAAACACATCAGATGTCATAATATCAAAACAAAGGACAACAAACCATGAACAGAGTTGATCTAACAACAGAGATCATATCCCAGCCAACATTTCTTTGTGGGGCCAATTTACCCAGATAGCATGCAACCATTGAAACAATGTTAAAAATCGTTGATTTGTCAATGTTAAAGGGGTCATATTATGAGATATTTTTAAGAAGTAAAATAAATCTTTGGTGTCCCCAGAGTGTGTATGTGAAGTTTTAGCTCAAAATGCCATATAGATAATTTATTATAGCATTTTAAAATCGCAAATTTGTAGGCCTGAGCAAATGTGTGCTGTTTTGGGTGTGTTGTTTAAAATGCAAATGAGCTGATGAAGTTCAAACACTGATCACAATGATGGTGGTTTGCTGTAATTGAAACTCAATTCTGCTGTCAATTACTTTTTTCTTTCTCTCTTTTTCTCTGCACTAAATGGAAATGCTGTGATTGGATAGTGTAGATAAAGGGGGCGGTATTACCTTATTCTGACATCACAATAAGAGCCAAATTACAATGACCTATTTTTCCACATGCTTGCAGAAAATGGTTTACCAAAACTAAGTTACTGGGTTGATCTTTTTCACATTTTCTAAGTTGATAGAAGCACTGGGGACCCAATTATAGCACTTAAGCCCCCAACGAAGCCTTCAAGGCAGCGTGCACCGAGTGTTTCAGCCAATCACAGCACTGGTGGTAGATATCGAGCCTTTCGCCACCTTCAGGCAGTTTGAGCTCACCATTGGTCAGGTGAGTAGCACAGATATCGTAAGATAGGAATGTGACGGTATTTGAATTCACCTTGAAATGTTTTGAGCGTTTAAGTGATGTGTTTCAGCATTTTTACATGTCTGTGGCACAACTTTTTTGTGCCAGTTTTGCAAAATGGTTACTAATTTTTTTTATCTTACACTTGTTGTTTGGGATTAGAACAACTTTCTGTTACATAAAATGGCATTCTAACCCAACTCTTACCACAAGGGAAAACAGTTTAAAATTCTGACAATTAAAAATATAAAGCAATGTTTAAAATGACATCCGCATTTATGCTAAACCCAACTTTATCCCCGCGTGAAAACTGTTTAAAAATCAGACTAAAATCACAAATCTAACCCCAATCCCAAGCAACAATGTTTTGAAATAAGGCTTCATTTTAGCGGTAACCTTGGTGTCGTCGTCAGATAACAAAGTAAAACGAATGGAGCAGCTCGCCAAATTAGTTGCGAGGCCACCGGAGTTTCTTTCTGTCTGACAGCTGCGTGTGGGTCTGCAGAATGCACACATGTCAGAAACGTTTACATTCGGGTCCAGTCGGGTTAAAAAAAATTGCCACTAGTTCAGGTCTAATTTTCTCGGGTATGTCTCTGGTCGGGTTATTTATGCACAGCGGGTTCGGGTATAAAGTGGTTCGGGTCATTTCGGGTCGGGTACATTTCTTTGGACCCGAGAAGACCTCTAGCCTGCATGGAACCCGCGGACAAAGCAACTTAGGGCCCATATTGCAAGCACATATGGTGCCTACATTGGCCCCACCAAGAAATGTTGTCTGGGACTGGTGTATACAGCTTCAGGTTTACTGATAAATTAAGGAGCTACATTTACATTCAGCAATTGTCTCGAGCTTTTTTAATACACACCTGGCAATCTTTGGGATTGGATATTTTCCGGACTTCATCCCTTGCGCTGGAATTTCCTTCTCTGTTGAGACAGTGATGCCTTGTGGATTCTGAAAACGCAATGAAAGATGTCAGAAATTAGCTTTTTAGATGTCTGTGCTTAAAAAATCATTACTGTAATAGTACTGAGTAATTAAATGTGATGAATAAGTGTATTTGTGCCTGAAAAAAAACAGTGTATTGTTATTTAAATTTGTACCATGATGTCCACTGAGATTCCAGATTGACTATTTGGGTGCAAGTTGGGAGTCAGAGAGAAAATCCTGTATTGAACTGCAAAAAAAAGATTTACTTCTGAGAATCTTAAATGTAACTATAAAAATTATCTTACAACATAAGTAGGAGATGCAAAGTGATATAATAACAACATGTCATAAATGGTATCATCAATAGGGGTCATACTCTTGTGATCTTACCTGTGCTACCTGGTGTGTAGATGGGTTTGTCTGTTTGTACAAATATATATCCACACTGAAATGAGACCATGACTACTTTTTCCAAAACTTTGGAAGGAAAATGAGCTTGTAGATACACATACTGCTTCTCCAGAGGATCATTGGTGAATATTTTTTTATCATTGGGTATCTAATCATGATGAACAGCACATTTAGAGCATGTTTATCAGAGACCTCATTGCTAATTTTGCTCTTAAAATTAGCATTCAAATTTTAAACAAAAGACTTCAGAGATGTGTCATTGCAAACAGTTTTGTAATGAATCACTGATTCTTCACATTTGCTTATAATGAGCAAGGATGTGAAAGTGTGTCACCTTAATTTTTGTAAGGAGCTGGTAGTTGTTGTCCGCAGTCAGGGTCACTGTTTCAGAAATGATTTCCTGATTTTTGCGTGGATAGTTCTTCACTACAATCATAACATTCAGGTTGGCTCCAGCGTAATCTTGAGCCTCCACAAACACGTTCTCTGAGGAACCCACCCTCAGTAAATTAGGAGCCGACAGGACAAATCTGAGAAAAGAAAATGTAATTGTTTTAAACATAGATACTCAGATATATGTAATCTTTAAGGTAGTAATATTTTAAATACTCACAGTGGGTCACATAGTGTTAAGAGCGGTGAGGACAGAAGAACGAAGGTCAAACAAAGCAGATGCACCTTCATCCTGTCTGTTTGTCTGTTTTTCTATACAGCATCTGTAAGCTGCAGCCCATGTAATTTATACTCAGCCTCACTTTTATCTGCCCATTTCAGATTTCCCGTAAATGAGCTGTTGTGTAAATTCAACCTTTGATATATTGGCAGTAGCGCTGTTTATCTTTTAAGGGTCAGGAGAGTATTGCTCAGAAACATTTTCCCGTATAATTTCCAGCACACCACAGCAAATGTGTTTTGCTCAATATTTACGGTTTGGCCCACACTGCTATTGTGCAAACTGGGTCATAATGTACCAACGTTTCTATATACAAGATGAGCTTTGGTAATTAAAGGCAGACACAAAACTCACTAAGCTTGCTATAGGCAATATAGTTAAAATAAAGGTTTTATAGAGATCTTTTTTATTAATTATGTTAGGGGAACTTAGTTATATTAGGACATAAAAGTAGTTGTAACACATATACCTTACAGAAAAACAATACTGGTGTACATCTTGAGACAAAACAATGCCACTGAAATACAGTATGTTAAATGCAAGATGTTTTTAAACATCTTGCATTGACAAACACATTTTTATTTTTTATTTTTTTGCAGCCCAAACATGAAAATTAGTCTGGGACAGTGGCAGCTGGTGCTAAAATATTTTTAGGGGGCACAAACAAACATAAAATCAACATTTACTGAGTAATACAGGACTGTTACATGAAGGTGCTCTAAGAAAGTGGTTTTCAAACCCTAGGTCGCGACCCTCTGGTGGGTCACAGAAATTAAAAACTGGGTCGCCAGAAAGATTTTAGAAAAATGTTAATAAAATAATTTATTCAATTTTATAATAATAACAACACACTTGAATAAAAGCGCGGTAAAAAAATCTTTTAAACACACTTCACAGGTTCGCATTAACATGTAATCGATAGGGAATGAGATAAAGCATATTTGGCCTGCTGTCCGAGGAGAGGGCTCCGAGCTCGGAATTTTAGCCCAAACCCAAGAGTACTCCCCAAAAATGTCACATAAATGACGGACAGCAGCTAGAAAAAACATCCCCAAAAAGTGTAAGCGTAAAGACCTATAGAAAGCGGTGGGAAAATTAGTGGTTTGACTGGGAGGGCTCTCGCAGCATCTGAAGGGGGCAATGACTGAGATGCTCACAGCATCGGACGGGAAAGCCCCGCCGGCAGTCAAACGGGGAGAGCATTTGCGAACTAGAACGAGGTGCGGTATTAAACGAGTTAAGGCAAATTCACTGGGAGGCCGCCGTAGTGTCCAACAAGAGCTTTAGTTGAGATGCTAGTAGCATCGAACGAGACGTCTCCACACGCAGTGGGGAAATTCAGGTGAGGAACCCTAAGCGAAACAAGCAACATTCGAATTAGGCGTTTGACCGGGAAGACCCTCGCAGCATCCAAAGGGAGCTTTTGCGGAGATGCTCACAGCATTGGACGGGTAGGTCCTGTTGCAAATACGACATGAAAATATAAAAGTAATTAATCGACCAGCGATTCAAAGGGGCGAAACTTAAATTGGTGAAAGAAAATTCTGCACTACCTACAAACGGGGAGCCCATACAGCGACGTGCACAGTCGAGTGCAACTATGTGTAAAAAATATATATACGAATACTGTACATACAGTATATTCTCACAATTAGAAACATACGCAGATAAATAAACATATAATTATTTATTTATTTTAATGAATGTGCAGGTGAAGCAAACAAAACAAACTAGGGGTACGTGAGCTTTTCTGATATACAAGTGGTTGAATCTAATGTAGGATTTGAATGATTCTGACAACCAGTGACTGAGGGTCTAAGTTTGTTGATTAGAGAGGCCTTTTGGAGCGGCAGTGGTTGCGGCACTGATGCTGAATGAATCATCAGACTGGATTAAAATGGATTTAAAATATTTTTTGGAACCAAAATCTCGTAGCCAATTGAATTCGGTTGTCGATGAAAGAGAATCAAAACAAGTTTTAACCAGGATCGTCTGTACTGCAGAAAATTTAGTAGCAAATTATATGATTGGATGGGGTTCGGTAAATTTAGAAAAGACAAAGTGTCCCTTCTTAAATTGGAAAGTCTTACTTTGTTTGAAGAAAAATGAGATTGTATCAAGGTTTTAGAACTTTTTAATCAGAAATTGTAGGGTAGATGATTGGACTGAAATTTTAGATGACTGCAAATCCTAAACAGCGAGAGAGAAAAAAGCAAAAACACAAAATGAACACTGCGTCCGGCGTGCGGGCAGTATGGATGGAGTGATAGAGGGAGTGGTGGCCGAGCCGAAAGGTAGAAATGCACCTAGATATTAAGTCAATTGTAATGGGCTGCGTGGAGTTGGGGCGAGTGGGCTTATTTCTAAATATAGTTTTGATGAGGGGTGAGTTTTAGAGTTGTTTATAGCTGATGCAGATTTGCCAAAGATTAGTTTATTAAAATGTATGCCACTTAGGTAGACTGAATAGCTTAACTGTGTTGAATAAATGAGATGCCCAACAAAGAAAAATCCGGAAACGGACTTGGAATGCCCGTGGCATCGGACAGGTAGGCCCCATATGCGGTCGAAACGGGAGTGCATAAGTAAAGAGGCGTGAATTTTTAGGAGCAAAACTGGGCATCGAGTTTAGGTGTTTGACAGGGAGGAACCTCGCAGCGTCTGCGGGAGCTTTAGCTGGGATTCTCACAGCACTAGACGGGTTGGTCCACCTGCGGTCGAATGGGGCTCATATAAAAAATAGTTCATGGTTAAATGATTTACAGTGGAATAATACCTTTGGAGGATAGGGCAAATGTCTCAGAGTATACAGTTATACGGGGTATCTAGATTTTACTTTGCGGATTAAGGTAAAACGGTTTTGTATAATGACTTACTAGGGATGGACTTGCATCCAGTTCTGGTGCCGGCAGGCTAACTACCGCTGGTGGAAAAAAATCAATACGATTTTGCTGCCCGGCACATGCGTGGCAGTTAAATTTGATTTCGAAGACCATCGTAAAAAGAATAACAAGGGGGCGCAGTGTTTCGTTGACAATTTTAGCGTTTTTATTTTATTAGAATGCTACAGGAGCAGCATGTAGGACAGAACAAAATTTAGATGAGAGAAGTTTATATTTAAAACAAAACTGGTTAAGGAGATTAAATGAGACAACGCTATATGATCGAAATATAGCTTTAAACTCAAAACCCTGGTCTGCGGAGGCAATCTCCCGCTATATTTGGTGATATTAGAGCAGGTTGAAGTGAAGACAGTGGAATATGAGAGATAATAGCGTCAGGGCTTGAGCCGCTAGCGGAGGCAGCCTCACACTAGGAAGCACCTAAGCACCTGAAGTTAACATCCAAGGATAGACAATAATACAAATGAGGAAAACGGATAGCGACGCTGGTGGATATAACAGAAATATTTGGCGAAAAATGGAAGCAGGAGCCACTGTTATGCGGGCGAGGGAACTGGTTCAAACCGGCGCTCTAGGACGCGGCCCGGACCTGCCGAGCGCCTGCCACCAGTGGTGAGAGGCATTAGGAAAAACCCGGTCATTGGCGGAGTAGAGTGGAGGCTGCAGGACGCGAAATTTAGGCCCGGTGGCCTTGCTTGCTAGTCGCGAGGCTCAATGGGAAATGGTTAGTAGACTGAAAGGAGACATTTGTCATAGCGTTAAACCTGCGCGAAAGTTGTAGTTCAATGGTGATCGTTTCAAAGCTTTTATCAGTCCCTGTTTAATGATTCGGCTCGATTGGGCCGGATAGGAACCGAGGCGAAAAATGGCGGATGTCTCGCCGGCGGGGGCGAGTGTAGGATTCGGCCTCCTGGCGTGAAGTGGAAAGTGTCGTTTTATATCCCCAAAGTCTCAGGTAGAGAGAAATGAATCCTTGCTGGGGAAGTAGTGGCGGGCCAGAGAAGCCTGTTATCGGACAACGCTCGAAACTAGACGTGACAACACATGGGCGGGGCCAAATGCTGCAAAAAATCTGTCACGGGACAGAGGTGAGGGACTGCCATTTATAGGAAGAGGTGGGTAATCCATGTGCCATGAGTAAAAGTCCTCTCCAGTATTTTGTTCCAATCACCTGGATTTGCTAATTAGCACAGTTTTCAGCAGGAGGTGACCTCCTGGCTAGCTGGTGTTTTAAGCCCTCAACGAAGCCTTCAAGGCAGCGCTGCCTGGAAGGCACTCCCCGTGCCCCGAGCGTTTTAGCCAATCACAGCACTGGTTCTAGATATCGAGCCTTCCACCAGCTTCTGGCAGTTTGAGCTCACCGTTTGTCAGGTGAGTAGCGCAGATATGGTAAGATAGAAATGTGACTGTATTTGAATTAAACTCAAAATGTTTTGAGCGTTTAAGTCAGTGGTTCTCAATCTGACTTGGATGCTTCGTTGAGGGCTTAATACACCGGCAAGCTAGGAGAACCTGCCTAAAAACTGTGGTAATTAACAAATCCAGGTGATTGGATCAAAATTCTGGAGGGACTTTTACTCATGGCACATGGATTATCCACCTCTGCTCATTCATATAAACTTCAGAGAATCATATTAAACAACATACTTAAAAGCGAACTGTCGCGGCTCTCGCTCTCTCTGATTCCTTTTGTTGGGTAGTTTGACTCTTTGACTTTTCCTAGTAGTGTTTGGTCTTTGTAAAAGTGTTTACTAAAACATGTTGTTTTTTGCAAAGAAAATTTATTGTAAACAAAACTCACATGGATCTCACAACTTCACAGAAAGTTCACCAACTGTAATACCACATATGTAAAGTCTGTAAATACATTTTGTAAACCATGAAGTATTGTCTCAATTTCTCAGTTGATTTGAGGTGTCACATCCAACTTATTATTTAGGTTCATACCACTACTGGGAAGCACTTATATAAAATTAATAATCCAGATATTATTGTCACATATTCAGACATCAAGAATCAGCCCATAAATAACAACAGTGGTGACACTCTCTGGACTCATGAGTTTTTATAATACGCTGGTGCAATGCATTGCAACATGTAGAAAACTCACCATCGTTGTGTTTCATGGGCTGATTCTTGATGTCTGCATCTGTGTCAAAAAAAAATTCTAGACTTTACATTTTTGGTTACAACCATGAAGTTTCATTTTTCGTTACAGTAAGCAGCAGTATGCTTTGAAGTATGTTGATTACAGCTCCAAACAAAACAGATAGAAGTTTACTTTTTAACGAAATTTATGATGTTTTATCTGTGTTGGTAGTTAAAGGGGACATATTATGAAAATCTGACTTTTTCCATGTTAAACTGCTAAAATTGTGTCCCCAGTGCTTCTATCAACCTAGAAAATTTGAAAAAGATCAACCCAGTAACTTAGTTTTGGGAAACCATTCTTTCCAAGCATGTGAAAAAAATAGGTCATTGTAATTTGGCTCCTATTGTGATGTCAGAATAAGGTAATACCGCCCCTATTATCTGCACTATCCAACCACAGCACTGCCATTTAGTTCAAAGAGAAAGAGAGAGAAAAGAAGGACTTGACAGCACAATTGAGTTTCAATTACAACAAACCACCATCATTGTGATCAGTGTTTGCACTTCAGCCGCTCATTTGCATTTTAAATGACCCACCCAAAACGGCACACTTTTCTCAGACCTAGATTAAGACTTAGATTACATCTTAAAAAAATCTCATAATATGTCCCCTTTAAAGTTAAATTATACCACCACTTCTGACCATCAATGTAATTAATGTGCACTTTTCAGTGATGTTGTGAGCCACAAGTAAGTTGCATTGGTAATAAACACTTGGTGCAATAATAATGTGTTTTAAAGGGGTCATATTATGAGATTTTTTTAAGATGTAAAACAAATCTTTGGTGTCCCCAGAGTGCGTATGTGAAGTTTGAGCTCAAAATACTCCAGTTTATTTATTATAGCATGTTCAAATTGCTAATTTGTAGGCCTGAGCAAAAGTGCGCCATATATGGGTGTGTTGTTTAAAATGCAAATGACCGGATGAAATGCAAACACTGATCACCATGATGGTGGTTTGTTGTAATTAAACTCAATTGTGCTTTCAAGTACTGTTTTCTTTCTCTTTCTCCCTGCACTATGGCAGTGCTGTGGTTGGATAGTGCAGATAAAGGGGGCGGTATTATTGTAATTCGCCTTGCTACCTACCTCACAAAACAGGCAAAATCTGAACGACCTAATTTTTCAAACGCTTTCAGAAAATGGCTTACCTAAACAAAGTTACTGGGTTGATCTTTATTACATTTTCTAGGTTGATAGAAGCACTGGGGACCCAATTATAGCACTTAAACATGGACTGATGAAAGTCTGATTTTCATGATATGACCCCTTTAACAAACACCATCATCAAGCGCACACACTACAATTTAAAAACAAAGAGTCAAACTACCCAACTAAAGGAAACACTGATCATCATGATGGTGACAAAACATATTCAATAAAACATCAGAATCTTGTAAATTCTCAAAATGAGCGGTAGAAATGACAAAAAAATAAAGTGAATTTGGTTTGTTTAGTCAGTATGGTCCTACTTCAAAACAATGCTTTGTTAAAACAACTTTTTGTAATGGTGATGACATTGTTTTAGAGAATGTACATGTAACAATTATCCAGCGAGAGCAAGCAAGGGAGGGAGAGTGAAGTTCAAGTCACTTTACTTCAATTATTGAACGATAGAGAGAGAGTGATCAATAAAAACACGTATAAAACACGTCATAAAAAGACGTCATTAAAACTTTCATTCAGGCTCCTCATGGGACGTCGAAATTAAGGGCTCTATTTTAACGATCTGAAACGCAAGTGCGAAGCGCAACGCGCAAGTGAGTTTGTGGGCGGATCTTGGGCGCTGTTGCTATTTTCCCGGCGTGAGAAATAACTCTTGCGCCGGGCGCAAATCAATAAGGGGTTGGTCTGAAGTAGGTTCATTATTCATAGGTGTGGTTTGGGCGTAACGTCAAATAAACCAATCAGAACGCTAGCCAACATTCCCTTTAAACGCAAGGGCGCAAGTTCCATGGCGGGTTGCTATTATTATGACGGATTTACCAGGCGCACGCCAGGAGCGGTTCACAGCCGAGGAGACCGACGTCCTTGTACGGGGGAATCCCACGCTTGCCAGCATAAATCGGGCACGCCGTGTAACGGGAGGTGGATCTGCCTCAGTACTTGACGCCAGCAGAGGACATCGCTGCGTCCACCCTCACCGCTGAAAGGGTTTGGGGGCTTTGAAATCGGACCCAAGAAACGCAAGCAAGGTCCAACCCCAAAGTACTCTTACAAATCAAGTTCATATACATTAAGGTTTCTTATGAAAACATTTTAACTATTATTTACATAAAATAAACGTAATACAGCCACACAACAAAGTTATGAAAATATTTTAATCGTTATTTGCATGAGAATAAATAAAAACTATCACCACAATGCTCACCACTATGATTCCCCTTATCTCGTGTATTAATATTTTTAAGTGTAACAATTTATGATTTGCAAAAATAACTGTTGCATCTGTGTAGATTAGATAAGCAAAGTGTATGCGCGTTGTGCACGCTATACATTATGGTCAAGCATGCGCCCTTAAAATAGCATAATGAACCACGCGCAACGCGCCACTGACTTTAGACAAATTTTTTTTGGTTAGTAGCGCAATTGTTTTTTGAAACTGCAAAATAGCATAAGAGATGGTTTGCGCCGCAACACGCCTCCTTTTTGCGCTGAACCGCCCAGGGAGCGCAAGTTCATTCCCTAGTTTGCTGACGTGCATCTGTGGAGGGAAAAACCCCTCTGTGCGCCGGCGCAAAATACGAATGATACATGCGTCACTGACAAAGTCAAATGCGCTGGGTGCAAGATAGAGCCCTAAGTCTTTTTGAGACACCTTGCTATTGCAAGTGCTGGTGGTCCACCTGTCTGGGTTCAAGAGGTGTTCTGCACGCTGTGAATTTTAGAGACCTCTCAGAGTTTATTCAGCTGATTGTTTTTGTAACATGTACAATGTTTGCCATTTTCAATTTAAAAACATGTACAAATTGCTTTGTTTATCATTGAAAATTGATGGTTCAGTATGAAATACATTTATAACATTAAGTAAATAAAACTAATTAATTTTAGTGAAATAATATTCACAAAATTTTAGCTATATCTAAGTAACATTTTTAATTATATCAACTAATTTTTTTAGTAGACTTCAATAAGGATTTTTTATTGATTTGCTTTAATATTTTTGATTCCATCTACTCAATTTAATTTGTAATAGGAAATAAAAAAAAATGTGTTATATTTAAAATATTCTGTTATATTTAAAAGTAGACAAATGTAGACAAATTACAGAAATAAAGTCAGTCTGTTTTGTAAAAAGAAAGATTTAATGTTTTTTCAGTTGATTGGAAATCACAGGGTTTTTTTGTACTTCAGTGATTCTGCTCTTTATCCCCGGCAAGTAAGCTTACAATGGGCCTGTATGGGCATAGCCTAAGGGCCCCGCACAGGTTTGCTCACTGGCGAAACGTTGGCCCCTTAGCGCTGGCCCTGCATGGGCAGCCTTCAATTAGCCCCCAGGAAGCCCTCACATAGAGAAATCCCCAGAGTTAAATGAACACTGCTGGATGTATATATTGTCCCAATCTTACAGAGTGTTAAAAAGTAACAATGAAGCAGAATTAAAAGCGCTGTTATCCTCTCTCTCACTATCTCTGTCTGAAACCTACAATTGCATTTTTACATCTTACTTGTAGAGTCATTTTCTTACTTTAGGTTGAGATTTTGTTTCATTTAAAGTCACCCTTATTGTGATCAGTGTTTGATTTAGTTAAACTTGACTCGTGACTCTTTCATTGTTCAACCGTTTGATTGCTATAACTTTGTGTGTTTAAGACATGTTTGTTATAGCAGAGTGCGATACTTTGGTGGTTGTCAGTTCAGTAAATAAAGTCTAAATATCATCAAATAAAAACGTATGTATTAATTTATTGTTTGCTAACTTATCAGAAGGATCTTTCTCTGACAATGTGATACTACAGTACGAGATCCAGCTCTCTCTTAGCAGTTGGTCTTTCTGAAGAATTTTGAAACACTGACACTCAAAATTAACTGCTCTACAATGTAGACACACAAATATCAAGAATCAGAGTATGAATCACAATGATGGTGACAATAAAATGAAAAGCTTCATGCTGCAATGCATGCTGGGTATCAACAAATTACAAATTTCATCCAGGACTCCCAGAATGCACTGCGGCATGAATAAATAATGACCTTTATTTACCATTTTGTGTCACCATTGTTGAGATTCATACTCTGATTCTTGATGTCTGTGCATCTACATTGTGCAGCGGTTAATGTTTATGTGCAAACTATCAAAATCCTTCAGAATAATAAACTGCTATGAGAGTTCTGGACCTTACACTGTAGTATTTCATTATTAACAGAAAATGATGCTTCTGATAAGGGGGGAAAACTATATTAATATATCTGTTTATTAAATGATTATGTTTGATGTTGTTTATGTATCAACCATCAATATTCAATTACTATTGCATTTTCTTTGCTATAACATGTGTTTTAAACATACTTAGATATAGCAGCCAGAAAACACTAACAAGCCAACGGTCAAGAGTCAAAGTCCAATTAAAACAACCACTGATCACAATAATGGTGACTTTAAATGAAACAGCCAACATCTTAACATAAGTTAAGAAAATGACTCTAAAGTAAGATGTGAAATGCAATTTTAGGTTTCAGACAGAGATGTTGAGAAAGAGGATAACAGAGCTTTTAATTCTGCTTCAGTGTTACTTTTTAACACTCTGTAAGATGGGACAATATATACATCCAGCAGTGTTCATTTAACTCTGGGGATTTTGCTGTATGAGGGCTTCCTGGGGGCTAAGTGAGGGCTGCCCGCGCAGGGCCAGCGCTAAAGGGCCAATGTTTTGCCAATGAGCAAACCTGTGCGGGGCCCTTAGAATAGCCCTAAGTGGGCCCATAAAGGGCCATCGTAGGCTTACTTGCAGGGTCATCAGGTGTCTACAATAATAATAAATCAAATTATCACTTAATTATTTGATTTACTTTAACACTGCTTCAGAGTTGCTTTTAACACCCAGCCGGTGGTTCCCATATAAACACTGACCACGGTTAAATTAACACCATGAATTTTTCTATGTGGCTGACGGAATGGGGCATAAAAAAGTTTAACTTTATGCAAATGATGAGCGATAATCGGGAGCGAATACCAATGAGAGCGAAGCAGTGGAGTTCATGTCATCCTTCTCTCATCAGTTACTGGAGTGGATGATACTGCTTTGTTTATGACAACCAGATCTAGAAATGCCTAATTGAAAGAGATGGGTGATACACAAGTCTGGCTTTAACTTTCTCGCATCACTGGACACTGCAACGTCACATTTGTTTAATTCATAACTGCAATATTTAGCTTGTTGTTTACTTAAAATAAAATTAGCTTTGTTGCTTTATTTCTCTGGCTTACATAATTTTATGCAATTTATTTTCAAGCTTGTTGCAAATTTGTTTCCTTCATTTACACATCTATCTTCTGAGCATTATCTGAGTAAAAATATTTTTGTAATTCAAAAATCTGAAATGTTTTTGCAAAGCAATGAAGTGTGCATCAAACTACAATTAAGTAGAGCCACACATTAACATTTTTTATTAAATTAAACTTTATTATGAAATTAAAGAAAGTATTTTGACAAACAATATTTTTTAACATTTATCCCGTAAGAATGCTATTACAAGATGAAAAAAAATACATAATTATGTACTGCATCCTTCTTTAAAGAGCTTATTTGCGAGTACAGAGATGCCCAGGTATCTGTCTCTATACTCCTCTGTTTGACTCTCTGTTCTTGTGGGCCAGTACTCGATCCAGGTCTGCTCACCCAAGATGTACTGAATTCTAAAAACAACAAAAGTAACACAAAGACAAACACAAAGTGACATTGTGAGCATGTGCAAAGCACAATAATTATTTCCAGAACTGCAAGAAATACCGAAAGACCCAAACAACGCAAATGTGCATATAATAATAGTTTGCAATTACATAACGTTTTTAAGTATTAATATTATTTAGTAAAGTCAAAGTTTTAGGTCAATGCAGATGTAAGAGAGATTGGTGAGACAAAGAAAGAATTTATATATAATTTTGGCTTTTTAAATATATTTCATTATTATTCTAACAAATTTTCTAACCTTAAAGCATTATTGTATCACATATTGTACATCGCATCATTTAGCAAGTTATCGGATACCACATTTTTATCATCATTGTGCTGCGCTAATTATTTACTATTTCCAAAAACAACCATTTCATATTACCTGCATAAACCTCAAGCAAATCTTGATATTTACAAACAAACACAGACATTCAGCGGACACCTACCTTGCCTCGAGCTTTGGCAGATCAGTGGATTTGCCCATGAGGAGATACGACTTGCCTTCTTGGAATCCCAAAGATTTCCTGCAATTGGGATGAGCCAGAAAGTCTCTCTCCTTTCCTTCAACGCCTTCATCAGTGCCTGCAAGACGTTAAAGTACTTAGCAAACAAATGTAACGTGCAACTTTAATGGAAAAATTGAACAATGCGTTTCATCTAGCATTGCTCAGTAAAGAGACACATTTCTTTTGACAGCAGAATAATAAACTGTACCTTCTTTTAACACCTGCTCCACTCTCATTTTATAGACGTCTGAGTGTTTCGCGAGGTTCATAGCCACCACTGTGACTTTATAAACTTTAAAACATATATCATAACATCATTATCTATACACCAAAGCTGTAGAAATGTAAATGGTTCTGGTAAAACATTTTTACTGCATTCGGACAACAGCTGAAAAACAGTGAACACACAGAATTGAATGTGTTTACCATAATCCATGCCAGCCTCACAAGCCTTATCCAAACGCTCCTCTTCTTTAACATTGTTTTTATTCTGATAACTGCAGTTTTCTGTGTAAAGAGATGTTGAATTGTCATACACAAACATGTTCAGTTCATTGTAATTAATATTTACTAACAGAGGACGTTCCAAATATCCTAAAAGTGTAGATACTGAATATACAAAGTAATTTTCCCATTTCATTTACAAAAATGTTTTTGTTTTGAAGATTCCTGCAGAATGGATTTCCAATGCTATGTTTTAAATATATTGACATACTTGATCTTTTACTTCATGCCTACACACCATTTATTAAAACTAAGCGATATAACCAGTATGGTTCAGCCAGTCACAGTGAAGTACTGAGATGGTATAGACCAGGAGTGGGGAACCCTGGGTCCTAGAGGGCCACTGTCCTGCAGAGTTTACGTCCAACCCTAATCAAACACACCTGAATTTCATTTCCAAGTGATCCTGAAGACTTTTCAGGTGTGTTTAATTAGGGTTGGAACTAAACTCTGCAGGACAGTGGCCCTCCAGGACCAGGGTTCCCCACCCCTGGTATAGACAGTCATGGGGCTGGAAATGGGGGGAACGTGGTGGCACTGTATGACTAATGTATCGGTACACCATACATTGTGTTGTTTCTGGCTTTAGGATAGCACATATATGTCTGCATAAAGTTAAAAGTCCATTACCTTCTGCACACTGGCACAAATCTCCATGACATAATCTGCTTAGAGCGCCATCTTCCTTTTCAGGATGGTAATACTTTGTACAGCGTGAGTCTAAAAAACACACGGGTTTAGTTAAAGAGAAGACTGTGTGTGTTGTTTGTGTGTCAAAATCTTACCTGGTGAATAATATTCATATATAGTGACTCCAGCAGGTTGGAGCAAACCCACTTTATTTATCTTATGCATTCTGAAGACAATTCTTTCTCTTTCTGTTCGAGAGACCTATTGAGGCAGACAATAAAAGCATTAAAAATTACTTATAATATCATTGTATGTGACAACTTAATATGGTTATTTTGACATAACACACTGTGTGTGATTTAGAAACATTTGAAACGTAGTTACATGCAATTATGCACATAACATGATTGACACTTTTAAACATGTCACAGTCAATCGCAATCGTGAATTCAACTTGGTATCTTGGTATGAACTAGTGACGCACTGCAACAATCATGATTTTCATGGTCGTTTGCCGTTTTTTTTTTACAAGCAACAAACAAAAATATTACGCGCTCTGAAGAGCAGATTGTCCATTTAGGGTTACTGTAGATACATGACGGTGACTTCCAAGTAAGGACGTTGCGGACCCGCGGTGTATGTTGTAACGTAATGAAAACAATATAGTTCATTATGTAAGGTCTTTATACACCAATGATAATAGATATAGTTAAGTCATAGCATATTTCTTTAATCATTTCATTATTTCTTTAAACACAAAACGTTTGTGTGCCCTTTTAACCCTTAAATGCATAAAATAGGTCTGTAGTGACCCAGGACATCATTCACTACCCTCAGACCTCCAGCTTTTTAGTATTCCTCAATCTGTCTAATCAACAATTTAAGTTAAAAAACTGTTTTTATTATTAATTTAAGGTAAACTAAAGACCCGAGAAAAAAATGATTTGGGAAAGCGTTATGCATTTAAGGGTTGAACTGTGCTTTTTCAAGCATTAGACTTTTTGTCGACATAGTTTCCAGGTGCCAATTGCGTGTTAGGATTAAAACCATTCGACTTTAATTAATGACCAAGGAATTGATCCATCTCTGTATAAAACATAAAAAACAAAATACAGTTTGCTTTTGACTGTTAACACAAACAATTATAACCTTATCTAAGTAGAGGATGAGTGACCCTCGCTCTGAGAGCTCTTTGTTCATCTCAAATTTCTGAATAAATCGATCTTTCCCTGAGGCCAACTGTGGGAAAGAAAATGGAAAAACGTCAGTATGTGACACAATTAAACACTCTTTCATTTCTATCTCCTGTTTAAAATCTGTATACAACCATTCCATATGCATACATCTAATTAGGTTTTGATTCTAGAAAAAGTAGTTTAATCTCTGCTTTAGGGTGTTTTCAGACCTGACCGTTTGTTTCAGAACCTGGTGCGTTTTCTCCCTTAGTACGGTTCGTTAAGGCATAAACGAAGGGTGAACACTGCAATTAGGCTCAGATCCGCACCAAAATGAAGTCTGGAGCGGTTCAAGATAAGTTTGAAAGCAATCTGACCTAACAGACGGACTCTTATTGCTTTAATAACCATGAACATACATAACAGCTCTTTGGTAATGAATTCTGGTGCGCACATCAGCACCATTCAAACTGAAAATGCACCTGTTCCTTATAAAATGTCGTCTAAATGCTCTTCTCCGCAATACACCGATAGCAAGCAACCTAAAGCAAACACGGATCACCATAATGGTAGTTTGTTGAAATTTCAATATTTTTGTAATATTAATGGAGGATGCAAACGTCATATTAATTCCATGTGATTAACACTGACAAATATTTTTAACATTCTTTCAATGGTTGCTTGCTATCTGGGTAGGTACATGGTAAAAATGTTGTCCCACTTTACAACAATTTTGATTCCTGCTCAAAATAATGAAGTAATATAATCGCAGTTACCAAAAAGCCACACAATAATCCTGCAAAGCTGCTATCTCTCCGTCCTGACAGTTTTCATGTATGGCTCAGTGGTAGCTCATTGCGTTTCAGTTCATGGGTTCGAACCCAGGGAACACAAATGCTGATAAAAAAAAAATTATAGCTTGTAATGCACATTAAGTTGCTTTGGATAAAATCGTCTGCCAAATGCATGAATGTAAATGTTTTAACAAAGTCTTGTCCAACTGGAAATATTGCCTTGTGAATGCAAACCGAACCAAGGTGAAGATGCATCATTGAAACAAAGTAATTGATCTACAGGTCTGAGAACACCCTTAGTTGTTCATGACAGTGTACCTCTGTGAGATCTCTTTCATCCACTTTAAACCCTGTCAGTAAGCCCACATCCAGTATACTCATGGTGGCATCTCTTGTTTCACTTTGGTAGCTGTAAAGATGTTTGTCTTATCAGCAGATGTATTATATACAGATCGATACAGAACATTAAATAAATCAATGTTATTCTCTATTCTGTTAACTTACAAGAATTCCATGGTAAGCTTGTAACTTTCTTCAGCCCCTGGATAGTTCACTAAATACAAAATATATTTTGTTTAATACTGAGATGCATACACTCTAAAAAAAATCCGTAAAAAACGGACAAAGTATTGTGTAAATATGAAGGAATTTTCCGTATTTATGTTTTACAGGCGTTTATCCGTTTTTTTTAAAAAACATGTTGCATTATGGGTGCAACAACTCCTGCTGCAATCTTTCACTTTTGCCTCTCTATCACCATCTCTGTTTGAAACCTAAAATTACAACTTGCTTGCAGAGTTCATTTCTAACATGGATGATGTTTAACTTCTAAACAAATTCTGTCAGAACAAGATACAAGTGTTCAACTATTCCAGCATCCACACATGTGGTTTAGTAGACAAATCTTCTTTCTGACGTGACGTGTAAGTCAAATGTATATTTACCACAACATTTATCACATTAAATCTACAGTTTGTGTTTGTTTTAGATTCCTTTGAAGTCACCACTATGGTGATTAGTGTTCCCTTTAGTTAGGCTTTTGTCCCTTGACCTTCCAGAACTGACTCTGCTCTTTTAACATTGCAACAATGTTTTTGCTTGTAGCAATTACAACTTGTATGTTTGCTTGAGTAAGAGGAAGTGTCTATGATGTCATCCAAGCTTGGTTGTTTTTATGTTATGCTGACTAGCATTTAAATATGAAATGATAAAATAAGAATAAATAACTGAAATGTATAAGAGTGACACTCTATGCTGAAACACACTGTATTGAATAAGATTGCTGTAACGTATCAGTTGCATATTTTGCTTCAGAGAGACATCAACATTTTGGATACAGATCTCAACAATGGTGAGAGTAAATGGTAAGAAAGAGTTTTCTACAGTCCTGGTACCCAGCATGCACTGTGGCATGAAGATTTGTTGTTGATTGTCACCATTGTTGCGTTTCATAGCCGGATTGAAGTGTCCCTAAAGGTTACGGACAATGTTCTGTAAATCTACGGACAGTGTTCTGTAAATCTACAGCATGTTCAGTTTTTGAATAAACAGAAATGTCTGTGATATAACGGAAAACGTACCGGTAATTTTCTGCCAGGACATTATCCGTTTTTTTACGGATAGTTTTTTTAGAGTGTAGTATAAAGTAAAACATCAGGGTTTCAGTTTAACATTGTCAGTTAAAAAATCCTACCCAAACTTTCTTGTTCAATTTTAACACTTAGATCAAAGTGTTTGCAGTCAGAAATCTTCTCAGCAGGTTTGGCGTAGTACAGGGTAAGCACCTAAAAACCGACAGGAACACTCAGTTAACAAACTTGTGTAAATGTTAGTCTGTATAAGCTCTCATGCACAGTAAACTCACAGATAGAGTCGCCGTTCCAGTTCCCTTAGCAGTTATATTGAAGTTCTTATTTATGTCAATCTGTTGAGTGAACACATGTTTGGTTTGCCATTGTTTTTATTAGAATAATCAAATCAATAACTATGTGCAGTAAAAAGTGGTTTATTTAAGATACCTAGATATCAAAACAACCAGGTGAACAGCAAAACTCTCATATCTCTCATACAATAAAGCACAAATAGGCATGAACAAAATGATTGTGTGTTGAATTATCAGATTTATTCTTCTCTTCGGAAACAATGAGAACAACTTCTCACCTTGTCTGAACGTGTGACGTGTGCGTTATCTTTACTGATAGACCATCTGACTGGTTTGCGTCTTCCTGCCACACTCAGCTCCACGTCCAAATTGAAGTTTTGCTCGTTCTTCACTTGTGTGCGATATTCAGCTACTGCCTGGAATACCATGATGGTTGCCTAGAACAGAACGGTGAAGGAAATGTTATTCTTATTTTTCATGATTTTAATTTGAAAATAGCAAAGTTTCAATACTAACATCTCCTGCAGGATATAGTATTTGGTAACACTTTATAATAACTGCACACTATGAAGCATTAGTAAAGCATTAGTTAAGCATTCCTAAATAGTCAATTCTTCATTTTTTAAACATTAATAGACATTAGTAAGTAGTTTATCAATGCTTTATTCTTGATTTATAAGCATATATATATAATGTGTTTAATAATTGTCTTTTCATACTTTATTAATGATTAATTCATCATTTCTAAAATAAGTATTACATTATTTACACGATCAGTTATTAAGATGTTGTCAGTGGTTCATAAGATCATTTAGGAAGTGTAAATAAATGATTAATAAACTATTTAAACATTCATTTATACATCTTATTGTTTAGACGTACAGTAATAAGTTAGTCCGTGTGTTAATAAATGCTTCATTAACACATATTCCTACTGTAATTCATGATTAATTCAGGTAGTTATAAAACATTTAGAAGTGGTCAGTTAACTATTTTTGTGAGCTCATCTAAAGTGAGGACTATTTATGCTTTGTAAAGCTTTTATAAAGTCTTCGTTATCTTTTAAAAAGGAAACAAACACAACACGGAGTAATACAGAACATAAAACATATTTATTTCAAGATGCAAAAATTTAACTGTACAACTGTACACTTCACATCAAAGAAAAAATAAACCTCTGCTATATCTTAAAAGAAAAAAACAACAAAATAAACAACAACAAAGAAATTGAATATATAAATATATATTTTTAAAAAGTTGTATAATGGACTGAAACATGTCCACAATCTGCACTGCTGTTCTGGAATGTTTGAAACATTCTGTAATGTCAAGGTCCTCTCTGGAGTATATGACGAACGCGCGAGGGCTGAATTTGGATCTGTTTCTCGCAATCGTATGATTTTTAAAGATGTGGATTACAGCAAATGAAAATAAGTAACATCTTTTGTTAATTTATGTTGTATTTTAGTGTAATTGTTGCTTAGTAGTAATAATAACGTATTGCATAGAAGACACGTATTGCATAGAGAAAACTCGTTTTTGTGTGTCATGGCAAACTAAATATAAAAATAAATAAATAAATACAGAAATTTTATTTATTTAAAAGTTTTAAATGTTCAATATTGTGACATTATCATAATCATTTCATTAGGTAAATGGATAAACTGTCTTAAATAAATAAGTCAGAAAATATGACTGAAAACATGTCATTAATATGAGTAAGAAACGTCAATGCCCGTGATTTTAATATTTATGAATAGGAATAACTTACATACAAATTTGTACGTTTGTAAAGCTGTAAATACGTAAATATATTATGTATGAGTCGTGTCAAAATGTCAATATTATATGTTTCAGTGTGTTTTAAACGTAAGTAAATGTACATAACTTATGGTACGACCACACTGAAACGTAAAAATACACATGTATTCTCATGAGATCACGTTGGAAGTGTACAGTTGTACAGTTAAAATTTTTGCATCTTGAAATAAATATGTTTTATGTTCTGTTTTACTCTGTGTTGTGTTTGTTTCCTTTTTAAAAGATAATGGAGACTTTAAATCTCCTTATAAAACGGTTAGTTCCAATGCTTGATTCTGATTGGTCAATAGGTGTGCTTTATTCACGATAAAACACTGCTATGACCGCTTCACCCAACGTTTCTTATTAATATCACTGCGCCCTTAGCAACACCCTTAGCAAAACATAAACATATAATGAGTCTGAGAACAGTTTGTTGTTTTTATTTGAGCTTTCATGTTGTTGTTCGCAGTCAGGGACGATTTTTTCTACACAGGAAAATCCCCAGTGTTAAATTAACTCTACCAGTGTTAAATCAACACTATTTGGTGTTTATATAATCCACACCAAGATCGGTGTTAAAAAAGACTGGTGTTAAAAATATAACTCTGAATCAGTGTTAAAGTTAATGAGATAATGAAGTGATGATTAAGACATTAATGGTGAACACCTGCTGGTCATTCAAATCAATTACATTTTGGACATTTTCCTGTCTCTAAATTTTTATTTTGATGACTCGTTTTCTGGAGAAAATACTAAAATAATAAAGATAGACAAATTATTAAATGCAATAGATGAATACGGTTGGGTGTATGCCTCCAAAAGCTGCAATCTTTCACGTTTGCCTCTCTATCAGCATCTCTGTTTGAAAAATAAAATGATAACTTGCAGAATTATTTTCTAAATGGATAAGTTTAACTTCTAAACAGCTGTCAGAACAAAATACAAAAAAAAGTGCTCAACTATTCCAGCATCCACACGCGTGATTTAGTAGACAAATCTTCTTTCTGACGTGATGTCTCACAAGTCAAATAGACATTTGCCACAAAATATATCATATTAAATCATAAGTTTGTGTTTGTTATGAGGTCATTTGAAGTCACCATTACTGTGATTAGTGTTTCCTTTTGTTAGGCATTTGTCCCTTGACCTTCACTGATCTAAATCTCCTCTTTTAGCAGTAGCAACAATGTTTTAGTAAAACCACTTGTTCATTGCTTCATGTAGAGGGAAGCCCTTCCAGACCTTCTCAGATTGTTTATTTTTATTATTTTCTACTCTACAAATTATTGAAACATTTGGTCACAAATTTATTATGAAGAAACAGACATATAAAAAGCTCTATGCAAATGACAGTGTATTGAATGAGACTGCCGTAACGCTTTAGTGTGTTTTTTGTTGTTGTTGTTTTTTGCTTAAGAGAGACTTCATGATTTCTGATACAAATCTCAACGATGGTGACAGTTAATGGTAAGAAAGTTGCTAAATTTTTGTCATGTTGCAATGCATGATGGGATTTATGAATGAGTTTTCTACAATCCTGGTTCCCAGCATGCATTGCGGCATGAAGCTTTGTTGTTAATTGTCACCATGATTGTGTTTTATAGGCTGATTGTTGATGTCTCAGTGTGTCTGTCTTGCACCACAGATTAGATTTGGGTAAACAATATTTAACTCTTCAGGGTATGTGGACTTTTACAGCACTGTTGGATTTCATGGGAGCTTCACAGGTTTGGCAGAACATAAATTAGACACTTACATTCAGTGATAATTTTTTTTTACGATATCATTGACTCCCAAGTTTTATACTAATTAACATAGTGTTAGTTATAGACTTCACTTCTCTCATCTTCCTCTGCTTTAACAGATGTGTTTTATAAACACACTGCCACAATTAGCAGAAGAAATCTAACACTAAATTTCAAGACCCAAGTACCCAACTAAAGGAAACACTAATCGGAGCAATGGTGACTTACTTTATTAACCAGATTAACAGCAGTTCTTTAGAAGTTAAACCTATCATCCATGTAACTCTGCAAGCAAGTTGTAATTTTAGTTTTCAAACAGAGATGATGTTAGTGTTCATTTAACTATGGTGATTTCATCTATTGCATTTAATAATTTGGCTTTCTTCCTCATTTTAGTATTACTTTCTCCAGAAAAAGAGTCAACAAAATAAAATTTTTAAGACAGGAACAATTCCAAAATTGAGTTGATTTGACACAAAATGACCAGCAGGTGTTCACTATTAATGACTCAATCACTTCATTATCTTATTAACTTTAACACTGATTTAGTGTTTTTTTAACACCAATCTTGGTGTGGATTATATAAACACCGAGCAGTGTTAATTTAACACTGGGGATTTTACTGTGTAGCGGAAGGAATGCTTTTATTGATTTAACTTCATGAAAGTTGCACTAATATTTTTTTTACTTTAATATTGTGTGGTAACCGTTTTATAAAAGCAATAAGGTACTCGAGGCAAGTGCTGTATCGTGAATAAGTAACGGTTGAAGGGGTTGCAGGCAATCCGCTTCGCGTCGTGCCTAACAACGCCCTTCAGCCGTTACTTATTCACGATACATCAAAGCCTCTCGTACCTTATTGCTTACTTATAAAAGCTTTACAAAGCATAAATAGTCCTCACCTAAGATGAGCTCACAAAAATAATTAACTGACCACTTCTAAATGTTTTATAACTACATGAATTACAGTAGGTATATGTGTTAATGAAGCATTTATTAACACACTGATTAACTTATTACTATACGTCTAAATAATAATATGTATAAATGAATGTTTAAATCGTTTATTAATCATTTATTTACACTTCCTAAATGATCTTATGAACCACTGACAACATCTTAATAACTGATCTGTAAATAATGTAATACTTATTTTAGAAATGATGAATTGATCATTAATAAAGTATGAAAAGACAATTATTAAACACATTATATATATATATATATATATATATATATATATATAAACTACTTACTGATGTCTATTAATGTTTAATAAATGAAGAATTGACTATTTAGTAATGCTTAACTAATGCTTTACTAATGCTTCATAGTGTGCAGTTATTATAAAGTGTTAACTAGTAGGGGTAGTACAGTTGTTTTAATCCAATAGAGTGGAATGCATTCATTACAAAATCTTTCCAATAGTGACTGTAGTGTTAGAATTTACACAAGTATTATGTTTGCAGAAATGCATATTATTGTTAAATAAAAAGTTGTTAGTTTACCTGTGTGGTGCCAGAAGCACCATAGTGAGTTTGTTGTCTGGCCAGCCAGTGCACAGCTTCTCCCGCTTTGTCGTATTGTTCTGCTTTTACGAGAGCGAGCACAGCATACGCCGTGGCCTCTAGAGAATGATGATGTTGTTCTGGTACAATCCAAGCTGTTCCAGCTGTTTTAAAGACAAAATGGAAACATGTACAGGATAATGTTCAATACACTTCTCTATTAATGCTGATATTGCATCTCATTTCCATTGTTGGGCTAGTTTCTCAATTTTTTTTATATATTACTCATGATTTGTTTCAGATGTCAAGATCCAGACTAAAATGCATGTTTGAGCTGTCTTAACTAAAAACAGCTTAGATTGACATGTCTTAAATTATATCTATATATATATATATATATATATATATATTCGTGGCTTAATCTAAACCCTGTCTGGAAAATCACCCCTATATGTTTATTACTACAGTATACTATAGTAATTAGAGCCGACCGATTTTTCGATTTGCCGATAAATTTTATCGGCAGATATGAGCCTGTCGCAGATATATCGGCATATATGCTTCCGTTTTGCCACCAATAAGGAATTTTTCCTGATTGCATAACGCAGGGTAGGGATTTTTTTAAATACAAAATTTTGAGCAAAAAGAGTCAATTGCGTTTTTGTGAAAGACTTCTGATAGAAATCGGATTCAGAGTGATGATCAAAACATACACAGAGTTTGAACTGTTTGACGTGAGGGGTTGCTTCCACACTGGAAAAAAATAAAGGCTGGAATTACTTAAAAATATTGTGCATCATTTTTGCATCCACTTCTTTTTAAGTTTACTTCACATTTTAAGCAATTTCATAAATTGCTTAAAATTCCATGTGAAACTTACTTAAAAAAATGGATGCGAAAATGATGCACTATATTTTTAAATAAATCCAGCCTTTATTTTTTTCAGTGCAGGTTGCATAAGTTGGGTAAGAGTGACATCTGGTGGATAATAGTGGAAATATGGATTTGACGGACTCATTAAGAGCATCCGCAGCATAAAAAACTGTTACAGGCACTGTCAGAACGTGTTTGTCATTAAATGTAAGTAAATTAAAACAGTGGACAGTATTTGTAAGTTCATCATTAGTGCTCTGCATTGGGCTATGTGTGAATAATCCGAAAATAAAAACTGCATGTAAACAGAAGTAAATAGCTCAAGTCATGTAAACATCTTACTGCGACTTAAGTTGTTACTCTGATTGTTGGAAATAATCGCATTTTTGGTGTACATGTAAGCACAGTCAGTGACTTCTGGGTTATGTGGCAATAAAGACCTATTTAATATTCCTTACATATACACGTATACCTTGATGTTCTGCAGGAGTTGCTTACTGACCTTCCTGTCTAGTAGAATGCTTCATCAAGATATCATGGTTGAGTTTCTCTGCATTGGCCATGGCATAGGATGTCATAGCAACAGCGTAAGGATTGGTCAGTTTTTCAAGTTTACCTTCCAAAAAGCCAACCGCCTTTCTCATACTGTCATGAAGACTCTATAGAGACGTGTGTAAGACATCAAAATCAGGAAATGAGAAACATAAACAGTTGAAAAACAAAAGACAACTCTGAAAAGTAGTGAGAGTGCTGCACGTACACCGACTGATTTGGCACAGATTTCGTTGCCCTCCTGAATGGCGATCAGAACAAACGCAGTCAGAGAAGATTCAGCATCTTTGCCCCGTACACCACCCTGATTCAAACCACAAAACATCAGAATATTACCAGGGTGCTATAAAACTTGGAAGCACTCGTGGGAAAACTATCGTTCTTAAAGGGATATTTCACCGATTTAGCATTCAGCTTTGTATCTGTAGAAACCCGGCAGTATTACTGAATGACCATGTTTCCCTCCATCATTTCCCCCTGAGAGGAGAGATATCTGCATTTTGGTTCTGCAAAAAAGTCCTCCAATGATGCAAAAATCGTCATATTACATCATCGGAGGACTTTTTTGCAGAACCAAAATGCAGAAATCTCTCCTCTCAGGGGGAAATGAGGGAGGGAAACATGGTCATTCAGTAATACTGCCGGGTTTCTACAGATACAAAGCTGAATGCTAAATCGGTGAAGTATCCCTTTAACATTTTTGTGCATGTTACTATGTTTTGTCCCGAACATATCCAAGCAACCTTTAACTTACAACCATCGCCCCTTGAAGCGCAGGTGCATCCTCTTTGAAAGACCCGTCTGGTAATTGTTTGTTGAGCACCAACCACTTGAGGGCGCTGCAGAGCACATTTTCTTCTACAGCAATGAGGTGATCGGCCATTGCAAAGACTTTAGCAACATATGCTGTCAGCCTTAAACAAAAAAAACAAACAAAAAAAACTGTGTTAAATATGTATTACAGGAAAACTGTATATTTAATTAAATTCAGTTCAAAATGTATTGTCAATTCCCAGACAGCAGATGACTCCGGGCCGCACAAAAGTCATTAACTCTGTGCCGGATCTGCACTGGATCTGTACCAGAGTCTGAGTCGTCTGCAGTCTGGGTTCCCACAAGGCTCAACAAACAATACAGAAAACACATTAAGGTAAAACCCAAATCTCTCTAAACTGTCATTTTTACCATGTGCTGCTGGCTCTGTCTATCCACGCAGCGTAGGACCCATCTGGTTTGCGGTAGCTCAGCTCTCCCTGATAACCTTAACATCAAAGTGATTTTAAATGTTGTTTGTTATTCACATTTGTCACTATTTACATCAAAACATTAAAGATTAGAAAAGTATACTGTACACGTGTGTATTGTGTCAGATTGTTTTAATTGGTTGTTTTCTGCTGACCTTTTCTGATATGGTTAACGGCTTCATCACGGCGCTCCATGCCGACGGTGTGCCACTGATTGGTCCTGTCCAGATAATGAGTGGCAATGAGAGGAAGAGTCATGCCGACCATGTTCTGCTCTCCACACCCACTTGGCTGAACAATAAGTCGACCCATGAAATCTCCACCTATGGCCTGCTCGACTGTTTGACTGATCGCCTCACCTGAATGGGTTTAAAAAGCAGGCTAATAATTCAATTCAGTATAACATTTTCACCAAGAAAGGGGAATGTGTCAGATGTATAGGTGTTTCTCATTACTTAAAGGCGGAGTCCACGATGTTTGAAAAACGCTTTGGAAAAGGAGACGGGCCGACTACCAAAACACACTTGTAGCCAATCAAATCAAATCAAATGCCGGGTTGCGTATGTGTGGGGCGGGTCTATCAACAGAAGGTCCAGATTCTATTGGGGTAGGGGCGTGTTTGTTTAGGTGATTTCAAATATCAACATTGGCTTTCAAACATCATGGACTCCGCCTTTAAACAACGGAAGCAAACAGTTTATCCACTAGCTAATCACTAAATGTTAATTTTACTTTGTTTGATCATTACCAGTTACACTGATGAGAGTGCTAGCTGGTGTGTCTGGAACCCGGTCAGGTGGTGCTTCAGTTCGTATAACTTCATGTTGTTCTCCACCTGCTACAAAGAGAAACAAGAAAATGGAATATGCGTGTTGAAACATGTTATGTAAGAGATAATGTATAGGCAGCCGGTTCTTATCGCAGAAATTAGCCCCGTTAATGGGTGCCTGTATATTATCTCACTTAATAAACAGCTATAAGTAAGGTAAGGAACATTAAATATTGATTTGAAATATTTAATTCAACATGACCTCACAAAGTTCCGTGGTATAGTCACGGAATATTTTGCTCATTTATCTACTCATTTTTCCGTGGCCGTATCACAGACTTTCTTTACCGTGTCATTGTCACGGATTGGTTACTCAACTGCTTTTTCCTATTTTCAAACCATGTCGCTTGGATTTGGGTAGGGATGTCATTTTATGTAAATCTAACCCTAAACCGAAGCAACAATGGTAAGAAAAAGAAAGTCAGTGATACGGTCACAGAAAAATGCTGAGATCCGTGGCAAAATATTCCATGACTATACCACTGACTATACCACTGAAATTTGTGAGATCAGGTTGATTTTATTTGCTTATTTTTAATGCTTATTTTTAATGAATGTTTTTAATTTTGGTTTTAAGCAGGGCCGTGCACAGGGGGGTGGCTAGAGCAACTGCCCCTCTGCCCTAATCAGCTGAGGTGCCCCTCTCACCAACCGCCAACCCGGGTCAAAGTGTTCTGTTACCGCTCGTCTAAAGATCCACCTTTTCTGGTAATCCACTTCGTGATTTCCCGCTCGCTACGCATCATCTCTCACAATCTGTGTCCACTCTTTGAAGGGCGGAGACGACAGTTTGTCGTATTAACAGATGCATTACATTACCTCAGTTGTTAAGCTGCTCAATTAGTAATTTGGTAGTTTGAAGCCGAGAGAGGTCGTGTACTATATTTATTTTTGCTTGGTTGTTTTCTCGTGATCACGACTTAATTTTCTCCTTATCTCGAGATAACAGTTGTATTCCTGTGATGTGATTAAAGCTTACAAAAGAACATAATTTTTAGACAGCAAAAGCATATTTAGCTAAATTAGCATGAATGAACAAATTAGATTTTACTTGGATCGGGGATTCGCTCAAGATGAAACAGATTTGCCAATAATTGACCATTTGATAGCGCGGTGAATTTAGGGACCGTCTATAAAGTATCTCCATAAACGTTTCTATTTAAACAGCATTAAAATGGAGTTACTTAAAGTCAACAAACAGTCACAAAACCAACTGTAAAGTGTTCGTGGTTGTCAACTATGCACACTTTTTTTTATTTTTTATTTTTATTCAAATAAACTGTTAAATACTATTGAAGATAGAAACGTGTACATTGTTACTTTAGAGATGGTCCCTAAATTCACGAACATCAAAATTTATTTATTTATTAAGTCTATCGACAATGAGCTACGCGTGGTAACCCAACTCATATGTTTTAGCAGTCCACTTCAAAATAAACGAATATTATGGACAGGAAATTACATTATGGCATTTGGATTATCATGTCAGGATAACATGAAAACAACTTTTGTTATCTCGAGATCATGAGAAAACAAGCAGCAAAAATAAAAATGTGGATGACCTCTCTTGGCTTTCGTATGTTTTTGTATTTCTGTGGGTAATGATTTGCTCTTGGTCTTCTAAAAGTGCTAACAACTTAGCAAGTAAACATTCTTAGAATTACAGTGATTGTCTAATATAAATAACACCAAATTTGCTGTTGTTGGCACACTTTGTAGACAAAAAAATAAAAACAATGTTTTCACAAAAAAAGAAGACTGCAAAGGAAGGCTGCAAAAGCTCTTCAAAATTGTAAACATGGATTCAAAGCTTCAGCACGTAAATCATATAGAATATTAAGCAGTTTTGTCACACTTTAATTCTTGTTATTAAGTATATTTTCCATTATAATCACTTCTCTTTTTCTGATATTAATCTATAACACATCAGTTTGTTAAAACCATAAATTGTGCCCTCCCCCAGTGCCCCCTTTTTGGTTTGGGCCACTGCCTCTCAAAATGTCTGTGCACGGCCCTGGTTTTAAGATAACATAACACAAACACAATATTTGGTTTAATCATTCGTAAATATAATGTCATATAAGTTATAAGGGCATATTTATATTTCATTTTTGTGTAATATTAAACCGTACCTGTCAAAATTATTTGCAGCCATGTGTTATTAGTTTTGAGTGGTTGTTATCTGGAAATAACGAACCTGCAAATGTCACAGCCAATCAGAATCAAGCACAGTAATGAGCCGTGTAATAAAATGTGTTATATACAAAGTTTTATCATTCAAAAAGCAAATGTTAAAGAGCACTTATTATCCGATTCAAGGTTTTACATTTCCTTTGGTGTGTAAGTATGTGTTAGTAAATGTTAACGATATGCAAAAAGGTACGAATCACAAAGTAAACAATGATGCGAGTTAATGTCTCCCACTTAAATCTCTTTTCTTGGAGTACAACAAACACATGGATTGTAGAAGGGGTGACCCCGAATAGTCGAAGATTCGATACATCGATAAGAGAAGCCTGATTCGACTACCAATCTCACAGTCAAATCGCCGCAGATGTGTTATGAATGATTTCACATATAACAGCTTTCTCCCAATATATTAATATACAGCATATTATGATAATGCTATGCAAATAATATGTGATGTAGCAGCTTTCAATAAATACTTTTAAAATGTGTTAAAGGAATAGTCTACTCATTTTGAATATTAAAATATGTTATTACCTTAACTAAGAATTGTTGATACATCCCTCTATCATCTGTGTGCGTGCACGTAAGCGCTGGAGCGCGCTGCGACGCTTCGATAGCATTTAGCTTAGCCCCATTCATTCAATGGTACCACTCAGAGATAAAGTTAGAAGTGACCAAACACATCAACGTTTTTCCTATTTAAGACGAGTAGTTATACGAGCAAGTTTGGTGGTATAATAGCACTTTTGGGAGTACTTCGACTCGCCTGAAAAGTCCGCTCCCTCTCATAATGGGAGAGGGAGAGTGTTACTGCGCCGAGTCGAAGTACTCCCAAAAGTGCTATTATGCCATAAAATATAGTTCCTCTTTTAAATCCGCTTAGAAAAGCGCTACGTTTTACTTTGTACCACCAAACTTGCTCGTATAACTACTCGTCTTAAATAGGAAAAACGTTGATGTGTTTGGTCACTTCTAACTTTATCTCTGAGTGGTACCATTGAATGAATGGGGCTAAATGTTATCGAAGTGTAGCAGCGCGCTCCAGCGCTTACATGCACGCACACAGATGATAGAGGGATGTATCAACAATTCTTAGTTAAGGTAATAACATATTTTAATATTGAAAATGAGTAGACTATTCCTTTAATAAATCCAACAACCCGTCCATAAGAAGTTTCTATGTTAATAAACCATTGCCTCTATGTTTCTACATTTAAAAGACATAGCTGGCAATTCTCTCTATACTTTCGTTCTTTTAATAATTTCTTTATTTTATTTTATTTATAAATCACTCTGGGTTATCTGATTTATCTATTTGGCTTGTGTTTTGTTTCCGTGCACTTTAGGCATTTTGCACATATTTATTCTGCACCTTGTTACTTCTGACCTTATTTTAATGTTTTTTATTTATTTATTATAAACATAAATTCTAATCTAATTTAAGTCCGTAAATTTTGGATTGCTTTTCGTTGTATCGATGTTGCGCTTTTGTGTGCTGGCCATGGTCCTGGCGCATGCAATTTAGCCTAACGCGCTATCTGCGTCTCATATTAAGAAGTTCATCAAATTCAACATAAATAATTGATTTTTTTCGACGTGAATACGTTTTAAAATGTATTTAAAACAGGGTGGTTATCTTGTTAAAAGTTAAACTACAAAACAGGTAAGCTGTTTCTTTAAATTTCGGTGATGACACATAAAATATCTGTACCGAACCTAGATTTATGCCTGACGCGACTTTCTTGTGATTTAATATTATGGTCGGTGATCACTTTCAAATGATAGAAAAGAGATTCCTAAAATAAAAAATATAAGAATCATTAGGTGTTTCTGTGCAAAATAATAAGTCAAATCAGCAAGCAGGTATTTCTGTGCTAAATAATAACGCTTGGTGTCTATTTCAGTGTTTTACTTATACATATATGTATGTATATAAAGCTTAGTTTTGATCATTTACAGTAACAATCACAAATTATATATCATTTGTCTTTTTTTGGTCATGACTGCTTTGACGTGCTAAATCTCCAAATTAAATAAAAAAAAATTCTCAATGAATGAATTTGAATGAATTACGGTGAAATCCCGGCACATCCGAACGCCAGGGGGCGCTCTTGTGCAGAAACTCCCTTTGTGCCACAGAAGAAGTACACAGTAAAATCCCCAGTGTTAAATTAACACTGCTCGGTGTTTATATAATCCACACCAAGATTGGTGTTAAAAAAACACTAAATCAGTGTTAAAGTTAATAAGATAATGAAGTGATTGAGTCATTAATAGTGAACACCTGCTGGTCATTTTGTGTCAAATCAACTCAATTTTGGAATTGTTCCTGTCTTAAAAATTTTATTTTGTTGACTCTTTTTCTGGAGAAAGTAATACTAAAATGAGGAAGAAAGCCAAATTATTAAATGCAATAGATGAAATCACCATAGTTAAATGAACACTAACATCATCTCTGTTTGAAAACTAAAATTACAACTTGCTTGCAGAGTTACATGGATGATAGGTTTAACTTCTAAAGAACTGCTGTTAATCTGGTTAATAAAGTAAGTCACCATTGCTCCGATTAGTGTTTCCTTTAGTTGGGTACTTGGGTCTTGAAATTTAGTGTTAGATTTCTTCTGCTAATTGTGGCAGTGTGTTTATAAAACACATCTGTTAAAGCAGAGGAAGATGAGAGAAGTGAAGTCTATAACTAACACTATGTTAATTAGTATAAAACTTGGGAGTCAATGATATCGTAAAAAAAAATTATCACTGAATGTAAATGTCTAATTTATGTTCTGCCAAACCTGTGAAGCTCCCATGAAATCCAACAGTGCTGTAAAAGTCCACATACCCTGAAGAGTTAAATATTGTTTACCCAAATCTAATCTGTGGTGCAAGACAGACACACTGAGACATCAACAATCAGCCTATAAAACACAATCATGGTGACAATTAACAACAAAGCTTCATGCCGCAATGCATGCTGGGAACCAGGATTGTAGAAAACTCATTCATAAATCCCATCATGCATTGCAACATGACAAAAATTTAGCAACTTTCTTACCATTAACTGTCACCATCGTTGAGATTTGTATCAGAAATCATGAAGTCTCTCTTAAGCAAAAAACAACAACAACAAAAAACACACTAAAGCGTTACAGCAGTCTCATTCAATACACTGTCATTTGCATAGAGCTTTTTATATGTCTGTTTCTTCATAATAAATTTGTGACCAAATGTTTCAATAATTTGTAGAGTAGAAAATAATAAAAATAAACAACCTGAGAAGGTCTGGAAGGGCTTCCCTCTACATGAAGCAATGAACAAGTGGTTTTACTAAAACATTGTTGCTATTGCTAAAAGAGGAGATTTAGATCAGTGAAGGTCAAGGGACAAATGCCTAACTAAAGGAAACACTAATCACAGTAATGGTGACTTCAAATGACCTCATAACAAACACAAACTTATGATTTAATATGATATATTTTGTGGCAAATGTCTATTTGACTTGTGAGACATCACGTCAGAAAGAAGATTTGTCTACTAAATCACGCGTGTGGATGCTGGAATAGTTGAGCACTTTTTTTGTATTTTGTTCTGACAGCTGTTTAGAAGTTAAACTTATCCATTTAGAAAATAATTCTGCAAGTTATCATTTTATTTTTCAAACAGAGATGCTGATAGAGAGGCAAACGTGAAAGATTGCAGCTTTTGGAGGCATACACCCAACCGTATTGATCTATTGCATTTAATAATTTGTCTATCTTTATTATTTTAGTATTTTCTCCAGAAAACGAGTCATCAAAATAAAAATTTAGAGACAGGAAAATGTCCAAAATGTAATTGATTTGAATGACCAGCAGGTGTTCACCATTAATGTCTTAATCATCACTTCATTATCTCATTAACTTTAACACTGATTCAGAGTTATATTTTTAACACCAGTCTTTTTTAACACCGATCTTGGTGTGGATTATATAAACACCAAATAGTGTTGATTTAACACTGGTAGAGTTAATTTAACACTGGGGATTTTCCTGTGTAGTATTACAAACGCTATTCCAGGAAATGTCTACAGGAATATTTATACGCTGTTCTTCAAATTGTTTCAGATATTTTCATGATAATAAAGAATATTTTGAATGATTTTTATTTAACGAATGTTGCTTTTTTAATTCCACGTCATAAACGACTCAGACTCATAATGATTTTAAATTGATAAGGACTTCCTACTGATCACAGAGCACACTCAAGCTGTGCATGAAACAAAGAATCGCAGCCTTGCGATTGAGAATTGATTTCAGACAGGCATTTTTATTGAGACACTCGATTGAATCGTTACATCCCTAAAAATAACCCCATGATTTACTCACCTCTAAGCCATCCAGTGTTAAGGTGCATTAGGCATAAAAAAAAGTTTGGTTCTGGTTGGTTGTCAGTTTAGGTCATGGGTCGGTAGGGAATTATTTTTTATTTATTTATTTTTTCAGTGGCAGCAAGAGATAGGTAGGAAATTGTTAAATATTTAAATTGAATAGCAGATATATTTGAGGTGACTTTGGCTGTATTGCGTGTTTGTCTCACGCAGCATAGAGCCATGTCTCCACAGATGATCTCTTTTTAATGGAGTGTGTGTTTGTGTGTGTGTGTGTGTGTGTGTGTGTGTGCGTGCGTATGTGTGTGTGTGTGTGTGTGTGTGTGTGTGTGTGTGTGTGTGTGTGTGTATGCACCAAGCAGTGTTTATTTAACACCGGGGATTTTGCTGTGTATAATTTACTAGAGACAAATAAAAACTGCAAATAATTAAAAGATCAGATGGTGGAATAGTCTTCATCTATCAAAGATGAGTATCTATCGATCAACGTTTGATTTGTGTAATTAAAATACATTATTTTATTACACTATACAATGAGTTATATCCAGTGTTATCCAGTTAACATACTGCAATTAGACGAGTGACATACATACTTTAGTCCTTAACACGTTTCTAGTCTTCTATTAAGTTTTCTCGACGTGGGAACCATTCTTAAGGGCGATTTATAGTCGTGCGTAGGTTCTACGCCGGATTGGTCCACCACAACCCCTCCCGTCAGGTAAAAAAAACTGTGTCATAGGTATTTCCGTTTGCGACGGTGAAAATAAAGAATGGCCAAGTTGAGGAGTGATTAAACTCAAACTACAACAAAAGTCGCTGTTTATGTACATCCATCATTGCTGGTCTTCTCAAATTATACACAACAAGTTGCTGTTTCTTCTTTGTTTGTGGATTAACTTGCAAAGCTTCTTCTTCTTTGGCATTCGCGCTGCTACTGTGGTTACCTGCGTGGTTACTGCCTACCAGCGGCCTGCGCGTGTGTTTGCACGTTGACGCGGACGACGACGAAAAAGTATAAATGAAAACGGACGCGGAACCTACGCCGTCCCAGCTACGCCGTAGGACCTACGCACGACTATAACGAGCCCTTTACCCCTCTCTCTCTCTCTCTCTCTCTCTCTCTCTCTCCCTCTCTCTCTCTCTCTCTCTCTCACACACACACACACACACACACACACACACACACCTCTAAAATGTCAAATGATCCTGTGTGCGCGTTCGTGAAGTTCTGAGTTTTTGTTTGAACTACATATATTCAACTTGTAAGAAGACTCGTTTAAAGGGAAAAACATGTTTTTTCGCGGCAATTGCACCGCCCAATTCGCGTCATTTGCGCGGACGCGTTTGATTGCATCTTTGCATTGATTTTGTATGTAATCTAATCTCGCAAAACATTGAACTTTGGTGAGTATGCCCATAATGAATGGCAGCACATTATTCCCTTCGCGTAAGTGTGTGTGTGTGTGTGTGTGTGTGTGTGTGTGTGTGTGTGTGTGTGTGTGTGTGTGTGTGTGTGTGTGTGTGTGTGTGTGTGTGTGTGTGTGTGTGTGTGTGTGTGTGTGTGTGTTTGAGAGAGAGAGAAAGAGAGAGAGAGGGAAAAGTAAATGCAGCTGAACGAATACACTGCGTGTTTTAAAGTAAAAAAATACATAGCCTTGGTTTGTGCTCTCTGGAAGAGAAAAGCCCACTTGCATGTCGTTGTTCAGCTCGTCTTTTTTGGTCTGTAAGTTACAACTTTCGGCGGGGGCAAAAGATTACGTTGCTGTGCACGAAACAGCATCTCGAATGCACACCAAAAGTTAACAGTGCCTTTGTAAGTGACGAACGATGTGTGAACGATTGTGTTAACGACCGTGTAGCTGCCTTGTTTGTTAGCATTGCTGGAGGACGTTGCATCGCGTGCTTTACAAAAACGGTGCTGTACTAAAAGGTAAATCATAGTTCGCCTCAAAGTTTTTATTTGTGTATTTATTTAATGTGTATTATTTCTTCCCCAAGCTCATAAAATAAATTTGGGTCGCACATAAATTGACAGGGTCGGTCGGAAACCAGAACCAAACTATTTTTTTTATGCCTTATCACCACCTAACTCAGTCTCGTCACCCAACGGCACTCTCATCAAAGAGCACAGAGTCATTCCAACTCAGTAGATGGCGATAATGCACTTGGTGCCTCTTGCTATTAAACAAATGTGACTTGGCCAAAACCGGAAGCTACATGGCGATATGCAGACATGGCATCAGAGTGATACAACTTCCTTAAAAAGACTTTGATTATACTATAAAATCAGTGTTCACGATTGTACCTAGATTCTCTCTGGAATAATGGAAATCATTCAAATGTTTATGGTATGGGTCGTCATACCATTACAACCCTACAGTGTATATACTGATATTCACTGCATTTTCATTATTTCACTAAATTAAATTAGATAATCTTTCTATGAATTAAATTTAATTTTACCTATCTTAGAAGGACTAAGCTCCACATTTTTCTCCATCAGCTGCATTAATACACCCTCAGACTGAAGGAGAAAGAAAAAGTTATCAACCAGTAATTTGAAAATTTGTATTTATTATTACATAAACAAATCAACAGATAAAACAGAAAAATGTCTTTGCTAAAACACCCAGAATTCCCAATCAGACTTACCACCACCTTCAGGGTCTTCCTCACTCCATCAGTGTTGACAGAATCATATGCTGCAGCTTTCACCTCAATCTGGTGATTGCCCAGCTCCATTGGAATAATCACAAATAGAACAGATCTTGTAGAAAGGCGGTCGACTTCAACCACTTGTCTGTATTTACGCTTCTTACTAGCAGAACTGCAAACACTTTCTGTCTCCATAAACTCCACACGCACCTATTAAAAATGAGAGAGTAGACAGATCTGAATGTAGATCAAAATCTGGAGCAAACTAGCAGTCTTTAACTGAGTCTGCTTTATAAATCTTTCTAATAAAATTAATCGGAAACCACACCAAGTTGACAAGTTACAAAGAAAATGGCAAATAAGAAAAAGGAAGAAGAGAAATGAATAGCTCATACGCGAAAAGCCACATAACGCTGTCTCTGTCAAAAATTAGATAATGATAGAAACCGAATATTCACTAAATCTTGTTCGGTGAATTGCTTTTAGAAGGTTTTGCCAACATATGCACTTTTTTCAGCAAAAGATGGAATACCAAATGAAACTAGCTGCATATATAATAGCTGCAACCAGCAGTCACAGGGCCCTCTCACCATGTCGACAATGCTACATGGTGGCCCTAGAAAAAAGTGCATGGTGGGCACATACAATTAAGTGGTTAAATATAAGTGGATTATTTTAAAGTCTGTTTTAAGTGACACACTGTTGTTTGTTGCCAGTTGGTGGCCCTATATCTGTGATTAACGATAACTACATCAATAGACCCCATATCCAAACCTATGTCTCAGATGTGATTGAAATTACTCAGTGTATGCAGTAGACACTTCCTGTTTCACTGATTTTGCAATGTATTTCCTTGCCATGGTGACATTGTTCGAGATATCAGAAATCTGTACACAATGTATCATGTTCAATGTCTTGACATCATGTTAACCACGTTTGGTGGCATTCCCATGAAGCCCCTAGAAGGAGTATTTAAAAGTTCAGGATTTTAGGCAAAACTAACCCCACATTTTAGATAAAAGGGGGTGCTAGAAAGCCCCCTACCACACCCTTGTCTGAACTTTTGCCTACATTTAACGGCTGAAAACTATTTTGTGTTTGCCAAATTACATGTTATTCTAAGCATGCCAAGAGCTTCATATATACTGGATATAAAATTAAAGTTTGATGCATTACCATGATAACAGCATTCGAGATATAAAAAAATCTGTTCACAATTTAGTATCTCCAATATCTTGTGTTAATTGCATGAATCCTTTAGTAGGAATAATAAAAGTTCACTGCATGCACCTTCCACAAAATCTAAAATGGCTGACTTCCTGTCCGGCACCCGTGATTTTTTTTCCCAAACCAGTTCAGATAGGAGTTTTACTTAAACATGAGCTCAGGGGCAGAAAGAAATTTGATTGGTTCACAAAAATGACCAATGAAATTCCTCAATGGGAGCCTTCAAGGCAGCTTCTGCAGTGAAGCAGTTCGAGCTCACCGTTGGTCAGGTGAGTAGCGCAGATGGTTAGATAGGAATGTGACTGTTTTGAATTCAGCTTGAAATGTTTTGAGCATTTAAATTACGTGTTTCCACGTTTTAACGTGTCCGTGGCACGAATTTCATTTTCGTGCCAGTTTCACGTGTTGGTTACTCAATTGTTTTTCCTATTTTCTTACCATTGTTGCTTGGGATTGGGGTTAGAACAACTTTCTGTTACATAAAATGACATCCTGACCCTAACATCAAGTGAAAACAGTTTAAATTTCTGACAAATAAATGTATAAACCACTGCCATTCTAACCCAGACACAACTTCATCCTCACGCGAAAACAGTTTAAAAATAAAAGAAACCCACAAATCTAACCCCAATCGACAATGGTTTGAAAAAAGGAAAAAAATTAAGTAACCAACACGTGAATCTGGCACGAAAATGAAAGTCGTGCCACGGACACATGAAAACGTGGAAACACTTAACTTAAACGCCCAAAACATTTCGAGCTGAGTTCAAAACCAGTCACATTCCTATCTAACCATCTGCGCTACTCACCTGACCAACGGTGAGCTCGAACTGCTTCACTGCAGAAGCTGCCTTGAAGGCTCCGGTTGAGGACTTTCATTGGTCATTTTTGTGAACCAATCAAATTTCTTTCTGCCCCTGAGCTCATGTTTAAGTAAAACTCCTATCTGAACTGGTTTGGGGAAAAAAATCAAGCGTCCGCCATAGTTAATGGATGTCACAGCGAAAGTTGTTCGGGTCAATGAGAACTATATATGTATCAACACCTATGTATATGTGCGTATCTATGCACAGATTGTTTTTGCATTTTGCATTACCCCCCGCCATGCCTATGTGCCAGCCTTTGCTCATGTCCTAGTGGCTGATGACTCTGACGTTTGTGCCAAGTTTCAAGACTTTTTAACATGTTAAGGGGACAGGGACCCAAATTTGCCCAAAGTGTTAAAATAAATAAAAAGAAATACAATAGGGCTTCGCACCTACTGTACGATGTAGGGCTCTGGGCCCTAATGACTAAAGTGACTTTTGTGAAAAAAACACATTTCAAATACTGACTAATAAAACATTTTCATTGCAATTAAAGCGAAATTATAGAAACTAAATATAAGTATTATAAGAATGCACTTTGAGAGGGTTTTGCATCTGAACTCTTCAAATACTACAGACAGATTTACCTTTGTCTTTTGTGGGGTGTAATTGTGAATAATGGCTTTGATTTCCAGTTGCTCGTTGCGAACGGCTGAGTATGGCATCTTGAGGTCGATAAAAAAATTCTTAAAAACTATCATCTCCTGAGGATCTGCCACACAGATACCTTTAAGGAAAAAGACAGTGGGATGCAGAACATTTTAAAAAGCAGTATTTTAGCTCAAAAACTTTTTATAGGAAATCATAAATTCGCAATATTCTGCATCTTCAACTTACCATTTGTGTCTGACAGGCTGATCCCTAAGATTTGCCAAGTAGTGATAGATTCTTTCAGGTAAATTCTTTCTTTGGTGAGTGATGTTGTTAAACTGGAATATGAGAAAATAAAAAGTTAAAGTCCAAACTGTTGGATCAACTTTAAAAAAAAATACTTAAATTGGTAACGCCTAAAATATTTAAACATTTTCAACTTAAAGTCGCAATGAAATTGAAATGAAAAACTGTAATCTGTTTTGAAATATTGTGGTATTTTTTCAGAAAAAAATTATCTGTAAGCAGAACATTTGTGTCCTAATAACTTTAATCAAAAACAAAAATCTCCTCCCCTCCTCAAAAGACCTCTCTTTACTTCCGGTCGTATGGTATGGCAGGTGGGCGGGGACCGGGAAAAGATCGCAGCGATTAGCAAATAGCAACATGACCCAACTTCAAATAATCAAATCTGTTTTCCTTGGACAAATTCAAGTCCAACCCTGCCTTTACTTATCTCAAAAGCCGTTTCACTTGGATATCGCCACAGGAAAATAAGACAATCGCTACTTTCATTTAATGGTGACTTTAAAGTGGGAAATTTTAGGTAAAATGTTTAATTTTTAGACGTTAGCAAATTGAAGTAATTTTAAAGTTAATCTTACACAACACAGTTGCTGATTTTCAAGTTAAGGTAGAGATAAATATAGATGAATAGCACAGAGTAAACCCTCTGAACCGATTATTAGTCCACACAGTCTGCCACTCTAACAGGGACGCTAAAGGTCATGACCTCTATTGTCTGTCACTAGAGCACCTCTTGAGGTCTGGAGTGAGGTTTAGTACTGTAGTCATTCATTAGCTGGCCTTTGTTACATATGCAAATTAATTTTTAATTTTATTGTAACATTAAAGTTTTGGATATGTTTTGTTTCACAGGGATGGGTCATAGCGATGCCTGTACACTTGTGCCTGCTACTCTTGCCCCTAATGCCACGGTCACACTAGACTTTTTGTTTCATTGACTTTCATTCATGTGAATGTGGCAAACCGATGCAAGCTCCTGTAAAAAAAATTGCATTTCGCTGCGTTTATTGGTTAACATTTGGCAAACTCTGACTTGCAAATTTATATCACTTGAGGACCAATACGAAATCGACACGTTTCGTATGTGACCTTTTCAGAAAAATAGAGGATTTTTTTTGCACATATGACCGTCCACTCCACGATTGTAATTTGGGTCATTAGGTACCACAGGCTCGGCTCCACGTATCGAATATGAACCATGCTTAAGACTCCCACTTACCAGTTTTTGTCTCTGCAAGCGGGGAGAGTTACTTCCTCCCAAAGCCAACTCTCAGGGAACTGTGTCCGTGACACAATCTCATCAGATGATGTATAATAGTCATCATCTTCTTCACCTACGTTAACAGATGAAATTAATATGAGGGAGTGTTTAGGTAAAAAAATAAAATAATCTAAGCATATTAAAGGCCACCTATTATGCAAAATATTTTTTGGACATCTATGTGTGTTGGCAGTGTGTGAACACAACAACCCAACAATACAAAAAATCCAACCCTTAAAGGGGACATATTATGAGATTTTTTTAAGATGTAAACATAGGGCTCTATCTTACACCCGGCGCAATGCAGCGCAATGCGCGACGCAAGTGTCTTTTGCTAGTTTCCACCCTGCGCAATTATAATTTTCACGTTTAGCGCCACGTTGTTTAAATATCAAATGCATTTGCGCCCCCTTTTGCGCCCATGGGCGTTCTTGTCTGAAAACGAGGTGTGTTTAGGCGCATTGTTGGCGCGTTGCTATTTTGAGGCAACTAAAATAGACTACGCCATTGACCAACAAAAACCTGCTTTAAAGTCTAAAGTCAATGGCGCAATATGTTATTTTGTTATTTAAAGAGCGCATTAGTAATATGCGCCTAAACGGGACGACAACGCGGGTTTGCTAATCACATGGCAGCAGCACAAAAACGCTTTTAAATATGAAAGATTAAAGAATTGAATGTAAAAGATTATTATTGAGTCTCTTGGACATAAATGAGGACAGATTATGAGACGTTAGAAAGCACAAAGAGCTGCTTCACCTGCAGTCTGGTAAGTAAATAAATGCTTTGCTTTAAACAAATGCATCTATTTTTAAACGTTTTTAAATGCTATCTTACGGATTTATTGTACATGATGACACTGTACCTGTGGATATGGTAAGATGAGAAACATTTTAAATAATGCTTTGTAAAAAATCCCGGCCATATGGCGCTGTTCTAGTGCTGAAACGCTTCGGCTCTCTGCGCGTTTGTAAATCCTTTATCTTTTGTTTGTATTTTTAGAATACAAACCTTTTCTTGCATATTTGCTAATCATTTTATGCGATTACATTGATTATGTAAGATATCAATACATTTAGGACAGCAATTCAAAGCCTGATATTTGTACTTCTATGACTAAGAAAAAGAAAAAGGCTTTTAAAGGTTTTAATAATAAAAAATTCAATAAAAATGAAAACAACAATTTTTTAACATTATTCTTAAACTGGTGGCCTTCTTCCTCCGCTTAGTTCTTCAGTTTACAAGGTCCGTTATCTAAATAGGGATTACGCACAGCGACAGCGCAACTGGCTTTTAAAGGGGATGATAGCTGAGTCTCTCATTGGTTTACTGCACGTTACGCCCAAAACACACCCATTACTCATTAGGAAAATATGTACAACCCTTTTCGACCCTGCGCTCGGCGCACAAACCATTTTTCCCGTTGTTAAAATAGCAAAAGTGGCATCGGACACGCCCATTTAGACCGTGCACCGTGCGCTTTAGATGGTTTGTTGCAATTGAAACTCTATTGTGCTGTGAATTATTTTCTCTCTCTCTCTTTTTTCTTTGCACTAAATGGTTGTGCTGTGGTTGGATAGTGCAGATAAAGGGGCGGTATTACCTTATTCTGACATCACAATAAGGGCCAAATTACAATGACCTATTTTTTCACATGTTTGCAGAAAATGGTTTACCAAAACTAAGTTACTGGGTTGATCTTTTTCACATTTTCTAGGTTGATTGAAGCACTGGGGACACAATTATAGCAGTTAAACATGGAAAAAGTCAGATTTTCATAATATGTCCCCTTTAAGTTTCTTTTAAACCCCAATAAACCAAAGCAGTCTCATTAGACATGCTGTTTTGATTCTCTTGGTAATGTGACGTCCCACTGATAAAGCACCACCCATGGCTTTTGGGTAAAGTTCATGATCGGATCGGAAAATAAATGCATGCACGTGATTTCTCCAGAGAGAAATAGTGGACGATAAGCAAACTTATGCATTTCTGAGTATATTTTCCATAATCTGTGAGAGAAAAGGGCACAAATATACAGATTGGCTGTACAAACGAAGGTGCAAGGGTGTCGGTTTAAGATTTATCCACACCGGGACTTGGTTTAAAATATCAGATTCAGGCTCTCAAATCCATCTGGAGAAAATGCAGATTCTATAAAAAAATTATGTATACAGCTAAAGTAAAAGCATCTCTGTGTGGACCAGCTTTAACATTAAATCTTATAAAAACAGGCATATTATGTGCCCTTAATTCAGACAATAATTTCTTAGAGACAAAAAGTTTGGAAAAGCTAACAATATTTGTTAGGATACGTACTACGAGCCAGAATCAAGTCTTCATCTCCAGCTTTCTCTTTGCTGATTTTCATCTGGTTACAGCAGTGCAGGAAAGCCTGAACACATTCTTGTCCATCTATGATGTACGTGGATCGTCGTTCACAGGTGTAGCCGAGTTTATTTTCCTTCATTCCATCCACACAGCACTTCTTCAGCTCACCAGTGTATTTACTAGCTGAAAGCACAACAGTAGAACAATGAGAAGTGTTCCTGTACAGTAACTCGTAAGTACTGTAGTGCAATGTGTATAAGGTCGTGGGTTTAATCTCAGAGATCACACTGTACTGTACTGATTAAAACATTAGCACTGCAAATGCATAAATGTACAAATAGGGAAATATAGTCAGTCGAATAATGAAAAAAGATAAACATCATTAAAGATACATACATTTGGGAAACATGAAATTCTGTGTTTGAGAAATTATGAGTTGGATATAAGAGGGATTTGGGAGCTGTAAAGCACATAAAGGCAAAATGTGCCAATGCTCAGAACATCCATTCTTACTTACACACTGCAAGGTAAATCAGGGAATTTGACAATAAAGAGGTGGTTTCCCGGACAGGGCTTATCCAGTCCCAGACTAAAATGCATGTTTGAGCCGCCTTAACATATTTCCCCGCCATTGATGAGTTAACTCAAGTCAATTAAGAGAAAATGCTTCCCTGCAATTGACCAGTATTTCCATCAATCCGTATTATCCACCAGGTGATGCTCTTCCGCAACTTATATAACCTAGAATCAACACCTCACAGGAAAGAGTAAGAACTCTGTGTATGTTCTGAGAATCACTCTGAAACTGATTTCTATCAAGAGTCCTTCACAAAAAATGTATTATCTCTGATGATAAGAGAACTAAGGTAGGATTAAATATTTTGAAATCATGAAAAATGCTGGCACTGGTTGGCAACTTTTTTTAAAAACGCTGGTGGGGAAACAGTTCATTTAAAAACACCTTGCACTGACATAGGCTACTGTACCTTTACATATATGAATGCCAATGTTTTGTCTCTAAATGCATTTTTGTAAGTTTTGTTTTTAAAAACTACTTAAATTTCCTAATATAACTAATGCCTAGTCCTGGTTTAATCTAAACCCTGTCTGGGAAAATTCCCTCAAAATGTTTTAACTTCAGATTAAATCTTTATGCAAAATTGTCTGGCTCCTCACCAAGTGTCGTGGTGACCTGTAGAATACCCTCAGATCTCCGTCTTCTCCTTGAAGGGACAGGACATTCAGGCACTAGAGGACAATAACATACAAAATTAATAACATACTCTTTTTATAAGGACTTGTTTTAAAAATGAAATAGAGATTACTTGTTCTGGTACTGGTTCCTCCACCAGTGTTGGACTCAAACATCAACCCAGCGTCATAGAAAACCCCCATACTGTCTTTACCACTGCCTGCTGTACAACCAGTGTCATGTTTCTCAATGATGTCCCAGATCTACAGACAGCAAACAGACCAGTTAAGAAAGCTTTACACCAGTGAAACTCATGTAATGTTTGTACGGCGTAGCGAGATTTATAACCTTAGACTGAGTTAATCTGTTCTTGTTGAGCACATGCACAGCCTTGTCAACCACCACCAGTCCAACTTTAGCCCCAGGGTCTCCGGTTATTTGCAAGCTGAACTCATCACCTGGGCTGTAAGTATTGGCCTTGTTCTTTACCTGAAGTTCAAGCTGTTGAATGAGAGACAAAAAGGCAGAACATTAGAATAATTCAGAGAAGTGTTCAAATATGGAGAATGAATTGTCGTGTTAGATTGGCCAACAATGTTTTGGTTCATACAAATGCACTACACCTCAAGAAGACGCACACTTCTGTACGGTTTTCTTTCATTGAAAGGTATGTGAATGCATTAATATAAAATGAAAAAAATAATTGTAATTTGATAATGGTTCCTAGTCATTTTTTGTTATGGTTTACTTTACCTTTCCCATGCACGTGTCCTTCACATCAACCCAGACTGAATCAGACACCACCTCATTTGAACCCACATGATAATAAGCCACGAAGCGAAAGGACGGCACCATGTCTTTGGTTACAATTAGAGACAGAGTCACCAGAGATTGCCGTTCTCTCTTGAATCTGCCTACATTCACAATCTGCCCTTTACTGGTGATCTGAAAATAAAAACAGATTAGTAAAAACATATAATCTAAAACATAAAGCTATTCTTCTGGATTACATTACCGTAAACCTAGCTTATCTAGTCTAAAATATTACAAGAAATGAATCTGATAATCTGATAAAGTCAGATATTACATTTGTTCTCAGTTTGTCACACCACAGAAAAATATAAAATAAGTTATCAAAATATTGGAAAAACAGGCAGGATTCTCTGCTCTCAAATGCTGGGGCTGCAGTTGTTGCTAAAACCACGCCCACTCACAAAAAGCTCCCGTCTCTCTCAAATTTCAAATACAGCTACAACCTGAATGGATACTTGTGATTGTGTTAAGGGTAGGGCCAGGCTCGATGGCTCCAGTCCATCATCGAGCCACTGTTTTAGCCCCACCCAAATAGTCCTGAACACAGAAATGTGGAGAAACTGTTAAACAGTGTAACTCCACAATTCAGTACTACATAGTTCACAGTCTTTGTGGCGTGTTTCAGCAATACATTTTTAACATTTAACATTTGTTTACAATTATCACTAGTACTGTTTGCTAGCTGACCCAGCTAACAGAAAAAAGTTCTAAGAACTTTCCCTAAAAGTTCCCAGCGTTCCCAAAAACGTTCTGTGGTGGTAAGTACGTAATGGTGAAGATCATCACCTAATTAATTTATTAATCGAAAGTTTATTTTCTTTCAATGATGTAAATAAGATCCAGCACTTTCACAGCAGTTTGTCATTAAAGAGTTTTGAAAACTTTGGACAAAATATCCACTGTACAATTGGGACGAACAAACATCAAGAATCAGACTATAAATCGCAACCATGGTGACAATTAAATGAAAAACTTCATGCTGCAATGCATGCTGGATATCAAAAAAATACAAATCTCATTCAGGACTCCCAGCATGCACTGCAGCATGGATAAATAATGATTTTTTTACTATTTTATTTGTCACCATGGTTGAGATTCATAGTCTGATTATTGATGCTTAATGACAAACTGCTGTGAAAGTGCTGGATCTCATTTACACTATTGACAGAAACTTTTTCTTAGTAAATTAATTAGGTGATGATCTTCACCATTACGTACTAACCACCACAGAATTACACTATTAACTTTACATGTTCATAACAAATGTGGTGTATTAACACAAAGTTAACTACCAGGGAAAAAACTAGCAAGCAACAAGTCAAGGGTCAAGAGTCCAACTAAAACAAACACTAATCACAATAATGGTGACTTAAAATGAAACAAAACATCAACATTTATAATGATGCATCCTTATTTTTAAAAATCAAAATCAGCTGTGGCTTTTTGCTTGCTGCCATACTTGCCACATGACTGGAACAGTTGAAACAAACGTTTATTACACTATGCACCATCATATATAACTAATTTCTCTTACCATGTATGTGTAATCTTGATTTTTGACTCCTGGACTATTTCCTGTGTTCAGATTGACTTTCATTTGATTATCAATTTCAAGCTCAGCTGCATCAATGCCAACATGCAGGTAGTTGTTGGTTTTGGGTTCATAGGCCTGAGCTGTCATTTTCTTCACTGCCTGCTGTTCAGGTCGTAATGTTGGGTCTATTGTATTTACCTAGAAAATGATATATCGATAACAAGAATATATGTATACATGCATATTTTCAATCAATTTTCACTTAATTTTAGAATGAACTGAATCTCTGCACTAGATCAGCAATGATAGTCAGATCTTACGGTGATCTGCAGTGTTGAAGATCCTCCCTTTGAATTGATGGTGACTTTTGCAATGCCATTGGCTTGTGTTTGACCTCTGACCCCTCCAGGGTTGACCTCTACTGGCACATTTACAGCAGGTGTCAGGTCAGGATTTGTCACGTAAACCTTTCATAAAAACCCAGACAAAACACTTTCAAAAACTTGAAAGCTTGGTAACATTTATAATCAATTTTCAAGTGCTTATCAAGACATCTTCCTTCAGTTTATCATCTTTCTCGTCTAGTTTTGTACCGAGACATCAAAAGGCATCCCAGGTTTGAAGAAGTGAGGTGTCCTCTTGAAGTGGATGGTGTATGGTGAC